>NC_139042.1:46759688-47274903 GCF_965140915.1 Aythya marila | reverse complement strand
GAGGGAGGAGGGGAGGGGAGGGGAGAGGAGAGGAGAGGAGAGGAGAGGGAGAGGAGAGGAGAGGAGAGGAGAGGAGGGGAGGGGAGGGGAGGGGAGGGAGGGGAGGGGAGGGGAGGGAGGGGAGGGGAGGGGAGGGGAGGGGAGGGGAGGGGAGGGAGAATAGTACGGGGCTAATAAGAATCAGCAATTTGGAAATGCAGACTTGGATGTCCGAGGATGCCTTTGTATTTTTAATTATGATGTTACTAACAGGAGTAGTAAGGGAGCAGGATCAACATCAAATCAAAGCAAATCTCTTCCAGACTATATACATGTAATTATGGAGGTAAATTCTTAATGTCTACCTTTAATTGTCTGTAACAGGCTTTACAGATGTTGCTACAGTGATCGCTGAGATAGAAATATATGGGTTAGATGTCGCTATGGACAGCAATTTGTAGAGTATATTGGTCTTTAGTGAGAATCTGATTAAAGAAACACTGTGACCTGGTGCTGCAATCTCTTTCTGAACTGTTTACATCCTGTAGCAATGTTTCAGTACAGAAGAAAAGATGATAGAAGATCTGCTGTAGTTCAGTGGTGATCAGTACAGGTAAAGAACAGCTCAAGATAAATTTGAAAGCAGTGACAGAGAGTTTAAGGTGTTAGAGGCTTGTTGCTATGACCATCTCCCTGGGGAGCCTGTTCCAGTGCCTGACCACCCTCCCAGTGAAGAACTTTTTCCTAACATCCAACCTGAACCCCTCCTGTCCTATCTTCATGCCATTCCCTCAGGTCCTATTACTTGTCATCAGAGAGAAATCAACACGTCCCCCTACACTTCATATTGTGAGGAAGCCATAGACTGCAATGAGGTCTCTCTCATCTACAAGGTGAACAAACCAAATGATCTCAGATGCTGCTCACACTTCTTGTCTTCTTCACCATTTTGTTACCCTCATTTTGTTGCCCTCATTTGGATACTAATAGTTCTGTCCTTCTAATATTGTGACTCAAGGGAGTCAACAGCTCCTTCTAATTTAATATTATCTGCAAATTTACTTAGTTCAACTCCTGCATCCAGATATATATATATATATAAGATATAAAAATATTAAGAATATATTCTAAAATATTAACTGGCCCTAAAATAGAGCCTTGGGGAACCCCACTAGTGACTGGTTGCCAGACTGATGTAACTGTTCACTATAACCATTTGAGTTGACCCGTCAGCCAATTGTTCACCCATTGTATCTTGTATTTGTCACAGTTGTATTGTGGGTATTTTGTCCAGAAGGATACTATTAGAAACAATGTCAAAAACTGTGCTGAAATCTAAAAAGATCACATCAACTAGATAGTCAATTACATGGGTAACCTTACCATAGAAGGAAATTGAGTTATTTAAACAGGACTTTCCCGTCATGAATCCATGTTGACTATGACCAAAGACTGTATTGTCTTTCAGGTGTTTTTCAACAACTCACAGAACAATCTTTTCATTAATTTTGCCAGACACTGAAGTGAAACTGACAGGCCTATAATTACCAGAGTATTTTTTCTTACCCTTCTCAGGGTAAAAAAATTGGACAAATTGGAAAAATCTTGTCCAAATTGGGTCATTTCCCAGCTTCCCATTTATTGGGACCTCTCCAGATTCCCAAGACCATTGAAAAATAATTGATGAGAAATCATGTGTTAAAAACTGGCAAGGTCAAAGAGGATCGTAGCCCCTTTGTCCACTCCCCCTGCCCCCCCAACCGTACCACCCCACCCCTTCCCCTCCTTCTCGTCTGGCTGAGTCAAAATAAAAATCATAACATCTCAGTGACCAAAGCTATATTTTCATACAGTATAATGACTCCGGCATTGTAAAGAGGTTCCTGATTGCTGTACTTTCATACAATGTAGTGACTTTCAGCATAATGGAGATTTCTGACTCCTTTCATCCCTATCACAGCTGCATATTTTGTCCTCCAATTGTATATGAAGCTATTTGAGACTAAAACTGGTTACGAGTCTCCTAATTATAGACTTACCATGTAATTTTTAAAGTCTTCAATCTATAATTAAGATTCCTGAATGAAAAAGCAAGGTATTAAGGCCTTTTGCACAGGTTCTATCTCAGGTGATCCTTTGATTGATTTATCAAAGAGAAGCTGAAAATCAGATTACTTATAAATAATTTCTCATAACAAAGTGTAATGTGTTTGCCACAGAAGAGTTCCCAGTTACCATTTGGAGTGGCAATGGTGAGTTTTATAAATATATATTCTTGCCAGCACCTGTAGTCTAGTTTTGCAGAGAATCTATTTTAAAAGCAAAACAAAGCAGAAAGGTAATGTTTTAGAGGCTCCATGTCTTGTGACGGCTTAGCCAGTTAATATTATATCAAATAAGCTATTTTGAATTTTCAGTTTCACTTTTTTTTTTTTTTAAATAAATATATACTTTTTTTTTCCACCTCACGGAAGAGTATAGGCCCGATGTTTTCTGTCTTCAGTTCCCAGAAAGCAAACTAGCAAACAATTTTTATCCTTTTTAGCAATCACTGAGAACTATTAAAGTCTTTTGTTTCTGAGAACAAAAAATGGTGAGAGACTGTCAGATGTATTCGAAGCTAGTGTAAACTTTCACTGTAAATATTTCAGCATAAATGACTGAGCCCAATACACCTCTAACTCTTTACTTCATAAAGATATCATCCTTAATAGACTCTATCCTGACTCACACCATTGTTAGTGCAAAAATGAAAAGATTTACAGAAAAGGAAATTGTAATGCCTGCATTTGCTGATATGTGTAAATATTCCAAGAATATTTATTGATGAGGAATTGCATTGATGAGGAATTAATATAAAACAAAATTACTCCAATTAAACTAAACAACTATAGATAAAGTCAAGAGAGTAAAATGATTACAAATACAGCTGCTAAAGGCAAGTATCTTTTTTTAAGGAAACCTTACCTGGAAATCCCAAAACATTCAGTGAGAAAAAATAAAATAAAATCATATAATTCTAAATTCTGACAGTGTTTATAATAGTAGTTCTATAGCTTTCAAAAACATATATGCTTGTTTTTTCTTGGCATTCATGCACTGAATTTTTAGAAGTAAAAAGGAAATAAATGACAAAGCAGAATATTCTGGAAAGAAGTTCATAGCAGTTATAAAATATTATTCAAACTTCTGTGTTTTATCACTTTGTTATTTACTTTATTAACCTTAATATGGTATTTTTTTTATTTATTTATTTATATAATGTCCTTAAGTCTGGACAGAGTGATTGACATACTTTATGCAGGAAGAGTTCTTTCACCTTTGCTTAATCCATAGCATAGTTTAATATTTCATTAAAAAATAAAAGTTGCAAAGCAAAATACTTGAAAGTAAGAAAAAATAAGCTCAGATTGTCTGTGGAATGTGATAAAAGTCATCTTATATGGTTCTCTGCATGTAGTCACATTAAACTCTCCAAACTACAGTCACATGATTGTATCTTTTTTCTAGCTTCCTTAGTTGTCAATTCATCTCCTGTTCTTCCAATAGCTGAACTTTACTTAGTGGGAGCTTTTCAAAAGCTATTGCCCTATTCAAGACCACAACTATTTCCCTAGAGGAGAAAAATAAATAAATAAATAAATAAATACATAAGTACATAAATATATAAATGTGTTTTGATGGAGAGATTTAGATTAAGAAATGTTCTTTTTTCTCTTAACCTTTCTCCATCAGTATGGCAAAGTTCTCTTGGGAGTTTTAAGTTTTGTAATGCAAATGGATGTATCTATTAAATAAATAAATAAAAAGTAAAACAGTAAAGTTTTACTGTATTCTGCAGTAGCCGTACCACTATAACACGGGAGCTCCCTTTTCTGACCTTTGAAGATGACTCCCAAAGGCAATATGCTGAATCTAGTTCTAGTCTCCAAATAGTTTCATGCATAGATTTCCAAGTCATTCTAAATATCACCTTTAAACAACTTTGTGTTCTCCAGGCCTTTTTTGCTTCATAGTGCACATTGGACATGACATAAATAAACATTTTATATTGTTCCTTCCTTGTCATTAAGGTGTCATAACAATAAACAACAACTATCATAAGGAATTCCTCTGTTCTGGAAAGGGCTGTTACATACTTATCATCCTTTGTCTCTAAACCTAGGACATAAAGTTGTTAAAACATAAGAAGTCTAATCACTTGACAACCTTGTTTTCAAAATAAAAGAAGGTAAAGCAAAACTGAATTTAAAATAATTTATTCCAATTTCAAAAGAAAGCTGGAGCAGAGGCAAATTCTTGTTCCCTTCCATCTATAACAAAATAAAGAAATGTAACAAAGAATAAAATGGGGTCAAGTGTACAGTAGAACATTCTATGTCAATATACTAACTGTCAAACTTTTGAAATGTGTTTTGTAAGGACAACTACCTCATTACAAGACTGAAATCTAACTGCCTTTTAAACATTCTAGTTAAATCTAACTGCTAAAACTAACTGATAAACAGTCTGATGAGAAAATCTGATATCTGTATGATTTTGATATCCCTCTCCTTCATGAGATTTTCCAGTTATATTGATTTTATTTTTTATAATAAAGTGTCATCATAGTTATAAATAACAATTCACAGTTCTATTTGCTTGCCACTTAAAATGTTTCAGGTCTGGAAAGGAAATACACTGAAAGAACTGCTCAAATTGTTATACAACGTTTTTGTCAGCAAATGTACATTTGCGGTTAGGAAACACTTCTTGACATACCTTTCTATTGACAGAATGAAGATATTGCTATGATGGAAACATAACATACTCATTCCTAACAACCCCTACAGTTACACAGTTGCCCACTCTGTGAATGTTGTAAGATGCATGGTATTTCCACTATGATGATCCTCAAAAGCCACATTTTCAGCATGGCTAGGGAACTATGAACCCAGTTTCTGAAAAGATCAACAACTGAACTTGAAAGACAATCAGTAGATACAGGAGGTGAAATCCCTGAGCTCTCTAACTAGGTAAATCAGTCCAATAAGGTTTTGTGGCTTTGAAAATTCCGCAACCCCTGTGTAAAATCATGTTTTCCCATTTTGTGTCAGTGAACATCAGTACTAAATTTGATTTAAAACATCTTAAATTCTCTTCACCATTTCAAGATACAGAAGTATATTAATTCCAGAAATTTTATGTATCACTGTTTTCAAAGCAACACAGACTTTTTTGGAGTGTGTGTGATTTTGGGTGGGAGAGATCACTGTTCTGAATTAAAAGTTCATATTTGAGTCCAACTTTCAAAATGAACCACAAAAACTGTTCCCATTTTGTCCACTGGCAATAACATTTCCAGAGGATATAAGAAAACAGTCAAGAAGACAAGGAAAACTTTGCTTAACTATCAATTTTTCAGACTCCTTTCAGAATATTTATTTATCCTTGAGCCAGTGGGTAAAGTTAAAATTCTTTAAAAAGGTGTCTACAAGAATTACTTTCATATGAGCTGTACAATCATGCTTTTGTATTTAAGTAAGTTTCAGTAGTCATGTACCTGTTTTTATTTGGCTTACAGCAGGTATTAGATGAATGAAGAATAATTTAATCCACAGAAGAGAATATCAGTGCTAAAATGAATTGTCTCACATTTGCCAGGGGCTATCAACATTCAAATCAGAGAGACTCATTTAAAAATGCAGGCTCATTAAATTGCTAAGTAATATGATGAAATGTCAAAGGAGGCAAGAAGGTAGTTATTTTAGAATACAGACAGTAAAAATTTCCTATCTTACAAAATAAAATATTTCTCTTATTTGTATATATATGTATATATATAAACCTCCCTGCTTCAGGAAGGACTTGTCTCTATAATGCTACCAAGTAGGTATGCATCCATTATTTATTATTATTGATAATGTTTTCATTTAATATTTCAGGGTTTATATCACCATGCTAGCCAAACAAATGAACAGTGAGGGCATATTTTCAGTCTAGAAAGTGTCTCCAAAACAAAATTATCCATTTCAACTCTCCGTGATTTGCACACAGCATCCTGCTCAAAAAAAGCTGAACACATTAACTATTGCATATTACTCAGTTGCTATGTCCACACAGACAGTTGTCTCTTACAATCAGATACAGAAGAAAAGCTTCTTCACTTTGCACTTGTCATTGGCAGCTCATATCCCAAGTTTCTTAGCTCATCTTTTGGCCTTTAGTCACGCATGGGATGCAACAGATTACCATCTGGAAATAGGACCTAGGACCTCAGAAATTCCTACCTAGCACAACTCTCAAGCTACTATAGCAACAAATGAAAAGTGCTCCCTGGTAGGATGCCATTATTACAAATAAGCAGCATCTTGTATTCAGCAGCTCACTGCCAGACAGCTTTGGTTGGCTGAATAGTTTGTGCAGCTGTTTTCACAACATCATCAGCAGTTATCCCACCCCAGCTGCACCTAAGGAAATGACAACAACTTAAATCAGTTGCTGTTGAAGGTTCTTGTATCCACTTTATTTCATGGAGTACTATTTATAGGCTCATAAAATAATTATCACCACATCTTTTGGAATCTTCTTTGTCTGAAGCAGTCTAGGAAAAAAAGCAAAAATACTTACCAACACACGAAGGAAATCTGTCTAGTAAAAGCAGTTATTGGGTCCCATAAATATAGTTATCATGGGTAACATGGCATACATGAAAGATTTGTGGGCACATCAGCACAAATACCTAGCCCTTTATACAAAAGTGGTTATGACAGTGGATTGTTTTCTGTTTGAGAGTTGCTTTCTGGATTAGTAAAGTATAAAAATAGCTGAAATAATAACTAAGTAATGGCTATAAGGTAAGAGGTTCCAGCATAGGCTTAAGGAAGCTTCTATTAAGGAAAGCTTCTAACTGAAAATCTATTTTATGTCTTAATGATACCAGATACTGACACAGTGTACAAATATTGTGGAAAATATGATTATGCAAAATATTAAAATAAGTATATAAAAATTTCTACATGCTTTGTAATTGAAAACTTCCTTTCACAACTGTGAGTCTACTATTCCTATATGAAGTATTAAAACAAAGATTTAAGTATTAGAATAATAAGAAACATGGAATGGTTCTGGACTGTTGTATCATTTTGTTTCTTAAGGAAATATATATTTTTTTCTGTGTTAAATAATAGAAGACTAATTCACTTCATCTGTTTTTATTTCTGTAAAACATTTATGACTTACTTCAATATTCTAGTGTCAGAGACAAATGGTCTGGAAAGACAATAAATCAGTTTCAGCTACAAAACCATCAATCTCTTGCAATCATCTTCTTTTTAGGAACTGTGTGTTCTACTTTTGGGTATTTTTAGACATGACTCCAATGTCATCTATCCTGGAGAATACTGAACTCATAACTCCAAGGGGAAAAAAATCAACAACAAAACAACAACAAAATGTTCATCATTCTGTTCCCTGAAGGAATATTTCCGGAAGTATTTAGCAATAACTAATATTATACATTAACTATGGAAGAGTCTCCTACCATCACCCCTTGCTTTTGATTGCAACCTGTTTAGGAGAGTTTAAAATAGGCTAGTTGTTCTCTCTAATAAAATAAATAAATAAATAAATAAATAATCAAATATGCCACTGAAACTAGGAAAATTTTGAGAAAAAAATACAAAAGAAAAAAAAAAAAAGGAAATTTGGGTCTTCAGGTCATTGATAAAGCTTCAGTAATCATACTTTGGACTTTTTTATATCTATATATATCGAAGAACACTCCGATCCACATTTATGATCCAATATCATATTTATGATCTAATCTTGTGCTGTCTCCTTATAGCGCATTGACCAAATAGCATAAAATATATTTACTGATCAGAAGAACAGTAATAAAACTGTGTTTTTAAAGAATAAACTTTAGTTTAAATCATACTCCAATTCAATCAAATGCTACTAATAGTCATTCATTATTAGATTTTTTTTTTTTTTTTCTTTTTTCATAGCATGTATAATGGCATGTATAAAGTGCCCCAGGTACTTCTTACAGCAAATGTTTTAGGATATACACTTCATTGCAATTGTAATAATCTAGTTTTATTTTCACCTGTTCTTAATCAGGAAATTGATCTATATTTGCAAGGAAATATTTTAATACATAGACATAGTCATTATAATAAGGATTGCAAGAATTCACAGCAATATAATATATTCTAAGTAGTACTCTATACAGTAGTATAGTACTCAAGGTACAATATGTTAATATACAAACTGATCATAAAGCCAGAAGTTACTAATAGGTGACCATTTTCTTTAAGATACATATACTATATACATCCCTGAAATTAAGCCTTGTTTGAATAAAAACAAATTCTCAAAGAAAACAACTCTTCATAAAGATTTTGTCAGTCTCTCTGACTAATTGTTCTGAAGTGTCTATTTAACATTACTCTGAATTTGTTTAGACCTAGCTTCAGTTCCATCATAACCTCTGTGTGATAAACTGAAGAAGCCTCTGTCATTAGAGTTCAATTCTCCACGTGGGCATTTAAAACTGCTAGATGTTATCCTTTAACTTTTTTTTTTTTTTTTTTTTAATTGTTATTATTTTTAATTCAGTGATCAGACTTAACTGTTGGAGCCTTTCACTATATTCAGTTTATGCTTTAAACATGGGGGTAACATAACGGATTGGAAAGTCAAGAATTAGATGGTAAAACTACAGCTTCAGTTTTTCACTACTCAGTGTTCATTTCCATCCAATTTCAGCAGAGCATTGTTAAACTTGGATTAACTATTTCACCTGTCCCATCACCTTGAAGTTACTCTAACCGTAGTTATCAGGAATTATCTTGTCCCTTGCACAGAAGCATAAACTGGACCATAACTCTCTTTAGAGATCAAAGTTTTAATTTTTGCATAGTAATGGCTTGAATATTTGGACTTCAATGTACAACATCTTTACCCCTTCCTAGTAGCAAGTAAAAAAATAAATAATAAAAATAATAAATTCTTTCTAATTTTACTTTGAGGGATAGCTTCTAAAATCTAAACTGATAATAACTAAGCAGAAAACTACATACATGTTCCTACCTTCCCTGTTTTAATTGTATATATACACATATATATATCAACTTCCAAATTGTTTGTAATTGCTGTCAATATTCTGGGGGAGCTGATCAAATACCGTGATGAGCAACTACATGAAATCAAACAATATAATACATTTGTTTATCCAACTATGATCACTTTAAATATGTATTGATAATTATGTCTTTAGAGTTGGTTACCATCCCTTTACAAATATTGCTGTATGAAGAGAAGATTTGTTAGAACTCTGAAAGTTCTGTAAAAGACAATGTAAACCAATATATATATATTCCATACTTCACATCACAGCTTTACCCCTGAACTTCTGAAAACAGACAACATTTTTGTGGCAAAATGACATGACAGGAATTATCATGACAAGAAATTGTGTATCAAAGTTTTCAGATATCAATAATCTGTCTTTTTGATCGCTGAACATGTATAGTCAAACTGATTTTGGTGTGATAATATTGGATTATAAATACAAAAAAATATTCAAAGGTGAAGCTGCACCAATGCTAAACACAAAGGGAAAATCACTTCTTTTGACTGGATGGCTGTGCTGTGTTTAATGCATCCCCAAATGCTGTTTGTCCTCTTGGTTGCCAGGACACACCGTTTATCCATGTTGAGCCTGCTGTCAACCGGCACCACCAGATCCCTTTATACAGAACTGTTCTCTAGTCAACCATATCCCAACCTGTTCCTGTGTCCAGTATTACCTTGCCCCAGGTACATCATTTTCTTTTGTTGAACTTCATGTCATGGATGATCATCCCATGCTCCAATCTAGACTCCTCTGCATGGCCTCTTATCCCTCCAGGGAGTCAATTGTATCATCAGTTTAGGGAGTCAGGAAGTCAGTTTAGTCAGTTTAGTATCAGCAAACTTGCTGAGGATACTCTCCACTGCTGCATCCAAATCATTGACAAAAATAGTGAATAAGACTGGCCCAAGAATGTTGCTAGTGACAGTCTACCAGCCAGATGCAGCCCATTCACCACAACACTTTGAGCTCTACTGTTGAGCAAGGTCATCACCAAGTGTAGAATGAAATTGTTCTTCTCATAGTTGGACAATTTGTCCAGAAGGATCCTTGAAGGACAAGAATTTTCTATAAATGCTGTCTTCTTCATCTTAGTTTATTGCTTTTTATGTTATTTTAAAATTTTTCCTATATAGATCAGGCACTGACGCTTGAAATGCTGTCATGTAAGAAAACCACTTTTAGTCACACATTTTTTTCAAAACCACAGTTATATCTTTCAGATGATATAAACCCACCTAGATCTACAAGATACAAATCTGGTTCACTGTGAAAATATTTAAATTTTATTGTTATAAATGTTGTCTTGAAAAAATGAAGAAGTTCAAGAAGTTCAGATTTAAATTTAAAACATTCCAGGTAAAGCTATTATACACACACACATATACACACATATATACACACACATATACACACATATATACACACACATATTACACACACACACACACACACATATATATATATAATGTACATAATATTTGGGGCCCCAGCACAAGAAGGACATGGAAGTATTAGAACGAGTCCAGAGGAGGGACACAAAGATGTCTGCAAAGGGCTGGAACATGTCTCTTATGAAGACAGGCTGAGAGCTTGGGTTGTTCAGACTTGGGAGGCTTTTTAAGGCTCAAATGCTTCTTCAAATACTTCAAATACGGCCTTCCAATACCTGAAATGGGTCTCCAATACCTGAAATGGGCCTAGAGGAAAACTGGGGAGGGACTCTTCATCACGGCGCATGGTGATAAGACGAGTAATGGTTTTAAACTGAAAGAGGGTAGGTTTAGATTATATATGCGGAAAGAATTCTTTATTCAGAGGGTGCTGAAGCACTAGAACACCTTGTCCAGAGAAGTTGTGGATGCTCCACCCCTGGCAGAGTTCAAGGCCAGGTTGGATGGAGCTTTGAAAAACCTGGTCTAGTGGAAGGTGTCCCTGCCCATGGCTGGGGTTTGGAACTAGATGATCTTTAAGGTCCCTTCCAACCAAAATCATTCTGTGATTCTATGATAATATACAAAATATTTTTTCCAAAGCCCTTTGAAAATTGGAATATACAGTCTACTTCTTACTTCTTGTAAATATTTGTTTTTTATTGTACTGTTTCACAAAATACCACATATCTAGACATAAATTAAGTGGCCAGAACTTATACAATAGAAAAAAAAATAAAAATAAAATGGAAATTCTGAGCTCTAAGTGTTAAAAATATTTCATATTGAAATTCCTGGCAAAAGACATTGTAAATGATTCTATATACACAAAGAACATTTAAAAAAAAAAAGAACATACTTAACATTTCTTTTCATACATCATAAGTATGAAGATGAAAAGATGATCCTATTATGGCTACCATGTCTAAAACAAATGGCATCATTAACTTCACAGCAAAGTGAATGCCTTGTAACATAATAATTTCAATGCTGGAAATTTTTATTTGGAAACAGTTTATTTCTTCAAAAATATGTACTTATGCAGGCCTTTTTGAAAATATTTGTACTTATTATGGACATATTACAAGGCGAGAATGAAAACAGTGTTTTTTCTTTTATCACTAAAGGAAACATATTAACCTGGCTTATTAAGGAATAAATCATTACCTGAGTCTTGAGACCTAGTATAACACATTGGAATAAACAGTTCCTCTTTGCAGTACTCTGAAATGGTGGAGTCTCCATGCAAAGGCAAACTCAGAGTAAGACTTGCCCACTTAAAAAATAAATGGAGGAAATTTACTAACTTGCTGACCTCAACAGGTTTTAAACTGCCTGTAACTTGACTGAACATGACAAAATACGAAATATAAAGTAATATGAAATAAAAAGATATTTTATTAAAAAATAAAAAAAGATGATGACATGTATGCCAGGGTCCTGAGAATACTTGCTAATGGAGTTGCCAAGCCTCTCTCTGTGGAAGTGTGGTCATGGGGGTCAACAAGCCCCATGGTTGGTGATAACATCAGACTCTTAACGATGAGGCCAGGAAGGTAAAGAGTTTTGAAGGAACAAAGATTGGTGATTCAGGACATGAATTGCTGTCTCGACCGCTTGTTCTCCAGCCATTAAGACATGGAAGTTGCTGGGTGTTTGCTGTTGCCAGGCAAAGTTTTTGACCATTGAAAAGTTAGTGGAAAAGTACTGCTGTAGAGCGAATCGTATAAGAAGGGAGCCTGACCTCAATAAGGGAGTTAGAGTTGAAGTTATGTCATTGTAGTGGGTTTACATGGCAAGGTTTTGGTAGCAGGGCGCCATAGGGGTGGTTTCTGTGAGAAGAATCCAGAAGCTGCCCCATGTTAGGTCAGGGCCCCACTGCTGACCAGGGTTGAACCAATAAGTGATGTCTTTTGTGCCTCAGTGAAAGCATATTTAAAACAGGGAAAAAACAAACAAAACAAACAAACAAACAAACAAACAAAAACTACACCACACAGCAGCTGGGAGAGTGAGAGGAGTGAGGAACAGCCTTGCATGTGCCAAGGTCACTGAAGAAGGAGGGGGAGAGCTGCTTCAGGCACCAGAGCAGAAGTCCCCTGCGGCCTGTGGTGAGGACCATGGTGAAGGACCAGGCTGTCCCCCTGCAGCCCATGGAGTACCACGGTGAAGCAGGATTCCATGCTGCAGCCCATGGAGGAGACTATGGTGGAGCAGACAGACCTGCACTGACACAGGCTGCGGCCTGTGGAAGACACCTGCTGGAACAGATTCTGGGCCTGACCTGTAGCCCATGGAGAGCAGGTGCTCTCCAGGCAGGAGCAGGTGACCTGGCAGGAGGTGCTGCCAGTGGGGGACCTAGGTTGAAGTAGTTTACTCCTAAGGGATGGACCCTGTGGTACGGACCCATATCTGGAACAGTTCTTGAAGAGCTGCTGCCTGTAGGAAGCCTATGTCAGATCAATTCACCAAGGACTGCATGCCGTGGGAGGGACCGCAGAACACAGGGGACAAGAGTGACCGAGAAAGAGTGGCAGAGAAGAAGCATTATAGACTGACCATAACCCATTTTCCCCCATTCCCCTGCACCGCAGAGGAGGTGGAAGAGGGCGGATGGGGGAAAAGTGCTTTTGGTTTCTTTCCCTTGTTTCTCACTTCTTTAGGTTGTTAGTAGTAAGCAATAAATCTTACTGTCTCCCTATGCTGAGTCTGTTTTGCCCATGACGATAATTACTGTGCAATCTCCCTGTTCTCAACCCTTGAGCCTTTTTCATTGTATTTGAGGAGGAGGAGTGAGAGCAGTTGTGGTGGAGCTTGGCCACCCATCACAGTCATCAATAAAGTAGTAGCAGTTACTGATCCTAGAAGAACCCTGGTGTCCATGTGCTTTTTATGCCACATCTCTCCATCATATTTGAAAAATCCTAGCAGTGAGGTGAAGTCCCTAGTAACTGGAAAAAGGAGATTTTTTTTTTTATATTTTAAATGTCGAGACACATACAAAACAAAGAGGTCTTCTGAGACAGCCAGCATGTTTTCACCAGGGGCAAATCATGCCTGACTAATCTTATGGACTTTTACAATGGAATGACTGCATCAGTTGACAAAGCGAGACCAACTGATGTCATCTACCTGGATTTCTGTAAGGCCTTTGACACTGTCCCACATAATATCCTGATCTCCAGATTGGAGAGAGATAGATTTGATGGGTGGACCATTCATTGGGTAAGGAATTTGCTTGAAGGCTGCATAAAGAAATTGGTGGTCAATGTCTCTATGTCCAGGTGGAGGTCGGTGACAAATGGTGTCCCTCAGGGTTCTGTCCAGGAACCAGTACTATTTAATGCCTTTATAAATGACATAAACAGTGGAATCAAGTGCACCCTCAGCAAGTTTGAGGATGACACCAAGCAGTGTGGTGCAGTCGATACAACAGAAGTGGTAACAGGAGTGGCTATACTGCCTGATTTGGCTGTGCATAAAGCAAGTGCAAAGCTCTTGAGAAGGTGATGCTCTCACTCAATCATTTTGCACTGTGTCAGAGATCATGATGCTAGTTCCCCTCCACACCATGACCAACATCTTCAAACCTGTAATGCTTGATAACTCAACTGGATGTTTACTTTTAGGATGCTGGCATATGCCTGCATGTCCAAGCAAAGGATCCAGGCATAACTAAATGTCCATATGGATCCTACCTGTGTGAGCAGTTATAGTGAGCTCACTAAGTATTTTCACATGGGATTACAGTTCAAAAGTTAGACTAATTCTAGGGCAAGTTAAGATATTCAAGCTCACTGAAAATGTCCAGCAATTTCAATTCATTTTGTATTATGCCTTTTAACATAAACTTAGGTTTGCTTTAAATAGGTCTAATGATCGCAGATAAAACCATTAATTTGTCTGTTTGGTATCTGTAGATGAATAAGACAATTGTTTCTTTTTTTTTTTTTTTTCTTTTTTTTTTTTTTTTCCTGTGCTCTTGATTTATAATACAGGGCAAAGATTTTGACTTAAGTGATGCTGAATAATGTCTGATAATTGAATAAATGATCCTTTACTAAAATACCTTTCAGATATACTTTGAATTTCTAAGATGGACTTGAATAGTGTTTCTGGATAAGACCTTGGGTAATAACTAAATATATAAATAATTTTGTTATTTCCCTTTTTAATGAACCTTAACTCAACTAACTTAAAATTTTTTGTTTTCAGTTTAAGACTACAGAGTAAAATAACATAGAAACATGCTTTTGTTTTGTATATATCATGAGCCAGAAAATTAAATGCTGAGTGCATGCTGAGAAATAAGAACTTTGAAATTTTACAGTGATTAGTCAAAAATCTTCATCATTTAAAAGACCTCTTAATGAAGACACTTCTGTGTCCCTTCATAAAAGTTTGTAGTATTAAATGTCTTTAATTACAGTCAATGCCAAGAGAAATAAAGTTAAAACAAATTTTAAATTAGTTATTTACTGTAGGGACATTGAACTTTACCCTTATGTTTTATCATCTTACTGGATGAAGAAAGGAAAATCTTGGCTGCCTCGATATTCAGGAGATACAAATCTCTTAGGCTGATAGAAAAATGCAATTTCATTCACTTTTAAGAATCATTTCATTTAGTGAGGTTATTTCAATGATGATACAATACATTATACAACAGCAATGGAAGTACTGAAGCTATACTGGAATCAAAAGTGTTTCTCTAACACTCTCTTCAATTATTCAAATCATGGTTATATTAGATCTCATTTAAGTGCATACAAAGAGTAGAATCAAATTCTTGGCCTACAACAAAGCCAAAATTATTCTCATCAATTTTATCAGGTTGTAAAACATATCTAGATGGTAACTTAAATTGAAATTTGAATTGAACTCTGAAGGTACTCACTTTCCATTTTAAGAGCAGCAGGATTTATAATGACAAGAAGATAAATTTATGTCATTTCACATTCATATTATTGGAAAGCATGTGGTTAAGTTGGTGTTTAAGTTCCTTTAACTACCAAAGAAGAAAGAAAGCTCTTCCTTTTCAGAGAATGAAACCCTTCCAAATGTATTCTATGTTAGGTCTGAGTGATAATAGGTAAGTGAAAACCTACGTATTTGTATGAATATAAAAAGAATTTGGCAAATAATGATGTAATGAAAACAAAAAAAACTTTACAGTCTGTCTCAGAACATATAATTCATTAGGTTAGTTAAAAGTACAATACCTTAATTATGCTGAGTTTAAACAGAATAATTAAACAAAAAGATAGAAATTATTAATCCAAGTTAATAATTTCTGGCAATTGGTCAGAAAATGTGTCATTTAATTCCATGTCATTGAATACATGTATGAAAGATGTATTAGGACTATCTGTTACTTGTCATTTTTGAACCTTCCTTTCATGTACATTAGAATAGTAGCAGTATTTGTACAAAAACAAACAAACAAACAAACAAAAAGTTCAAAGGACTTTTTAACTTTAAATGTACTACTGGATTATACACTTTTAAAGGTATAAATACAATATCATCTTCCTGTTGTCATTAGCAGTTGCATTGTATATAGTACAAAAGCAGTTTAATGAGCTGGATTTTAACCATAATTTAGCACAGTTAGCTTATGGTTTGTATAACTTAAACGTTCTGTGCTGAATCAAATTGTATGAATATACTGTTCAAATATATATACTCAGGCTAATTAAGCTTTGAAATGATGTGTCTTGCTACAAAGGCAGAAATGCTGAAAACAATGCTCTAATACCTTCTCCCCCACACCACCACCCCCGTGATAAAAGGTCATTATGTTTTGCTGGTTTATTGCTCTGTGATTTTAATGGCAAAAAGAAGTCTTTGGATTTGGCTGAATGTGGCATCTGAATAAACTATTAAAATATATTGCTGTGATTTATTTTGGATGTAAATTATGCTTCTAGATGAGTATATGAGTAAAAGAAAAAAAAATTTATTACACCAAACAGAATATTTTGCAACTAGAAGATAACAGAAAGAATATGAAACAGGCTCTCCAGAGATGTAGTCACAGCACCAAGCCTGTCAAAGTTTAAGAAGCATTTGGACTTTCATATGGTCTGTATTTTTCATATGGTCTGTATTTTTCATATAGTCATATGGTCTGTATTTTTGTGTAGACCTGTGTGGTGCCAGGAGTTGGACTTGATGATCCTTATGGGTCCCTTCCAACTCGAGATATTCTATGATAATATCCTGAGTGATCTAGAATCTTATAAATCAGAAATAACAGGAGAAGGGAAAGTTTCATGGATGTCTGTTGAATTACAGAAAAGATATATGCAAAAGGTAAAGTGTGATCCTAGAATGTATCACCGAAAGTATAATAGCAGAAGTATCAAGTTCAGTATATAAAAACCTAATATAAATTAAATTAGCCATTAAGCTGAAGTTCAGTGCCAGGGGAGGAGGAAAACAAAAGCCCCATTTTAAAAACATTTGCTAAATCACTGAATATGAGTATGCAATGTAGTAGTGTGTCCTCAATGACAATGGAAACTGCTTTGAGTTATAAATCATTCTTCTTCAATGACAATAGCTGCTTGTCCAAATTTGTTGGTGATCCCTGAGATCACCACAGATTTCATGATAATGCATTCAACTTGAATAAATAAATAAATAAATAAATAAATAAATAAATAAAAGAAAAAACATACAATATTTTTATTGTTAGATTCACAGAAGTTGTCAAATGTTGTTTACAACAGCAAAGTACAGTCAGGATTTTAAAATGCAACTTTTTGTTTGTTGCATCTACTAATGGCTCTTTTAAATCAGCAAATAACAGTGGCAAAATAGAATCAAGTATATGGGTCCGGTAGTTCATTGAATTCAATGGCAAAACTTATGTTATTTTTAGTAGCAAAAAAAGTGAGCAAAAAGAAGAAAAACTTGAGATTGATAGGGAAGTATAAGAGAATAATATATGGCACACACACACACAAAAATAATGTAAGAAAAAAGAGATAAACATTTAAATCTGCAATAAACAAATACATAAATAAATATTCCAAAGCTACAATAAGAAAATGTATTTTTCAATTTGAGTATTACAGTAATATATATAAATGAAAAATTAAAGTTCAAGACAATCTTCAATGAAATAACGGCCTGTTAACTAATGACTCTTAGAAAAGAAATGATCACACGTTGATGAAGTTTTCAGTCAGATTTCAGCTTCAAAACTATGAGGTTATCTTAAAGTACCAAAGTTTAAGTATCAAACTTTAAGTATCTGGAATGCTTCAGAACCCAAAGGTTTCTCTGTACGTAATGTTATTCTAACAGCATAGTTATTACTTGATTATTAAGGGGACAGGAAGAATTTTATTTTCTGAAATAGGGAAATCTACAACCAAAAAAACTTCTCTCACCTGGGATTTCTTAGTAGTACTTTAATATAAATAATAATATGGGAATAACACTTTGCATTTAGATACTATTCACCTCTGATTGGGTATCTAGTCAAAAGAGTAGAAAGGAAACAGTAAAATACTTCATGCCCTCTTTCTTATTTCCCCAAGTTATTTATATTTTTCTCTAATTCTATCTTTTCATACAATTTCCAGAGAGGTTCAGCTTGCTGTCATCAATTTTGTTAGTGTCGTGGTTTAACCCGGCCGGCAGCTAAACACCACACAGCCATTCGCTCACCCTCCCCCCTCCCTCTCTGGGACGGGGGAGAGAAATGGAAAGTGAAGCCCGTGGGTTGAGATAAAGACAGTTTAATAAGACAGGAAAATAATAACAACAACAACAACAACAACAACAACAACAATAATAATAATAATAATAATAATAATAATACAATTATGATAATAGTACTACTAATAATAATATGTACAAACAAGTGATGCACAATGCAATTGCTCAACACCCGCTGACCGATGCCCAGCCTAACCCCGAGCAGTCTGGCCCCCTCACCCCAGCTAGCCACCCCTATATATTGTTTAGCATGACGTCAGATGGCATGGAATACCCTTTTGGCTAGTTTGGGTCACCTGTCCTGGGTCTGTCCCCTCCCAGCTCTTGCTGCACACCCAGCCTGCCTGTTGGCAGGACAGAGCAAGAAGCTGAGATGTCCTTGGCTTAGTATAAGCACTGCTCTGCAACAATTAAAACATCGGGGTGTTATCAGCACTCTTCTCATCCTAAGCCAAAACACAGCATTCCACCAGCTACTAGGAAGAAAATTAATTCTGTTCTAACTGAAACCAGGACAGTTAGAAAAGATTGGCAAGATGTAAACGAAGAAAATAGATCCAAGGGAGCCCGTATTCAGTAGAGAACTTGACCGTCTTGGTATATTTGAATCAATTTGCTTTATTTCTTGACAAGAATTTTGAAGTAGAGATCTTTGTTGCTCTAGAGAGAAAGAAGCAGTAGGGAAGGAGAAAATAAAAGTTCACCCTGCACCAAGGTCTGTTGACAATAGTAGATCATCAGCATTAAAGAGTCCTGTTTAGGTAAAACGCTTTTCATTTTTACCAGTTAATGTATAATTATTTATATCCTTTATTAACAATTCTTCAGAAACTCCACTGGTATATTCTAAAAACAGTAAACCAGACAATCTTAAAACATGGTGTGGAAGCTTTATATAGGGGGAAGGATCAATCTCTTTTAATTTACTCATAAAATAAATATGACTTTAGTAAATATGAGTTTAGTAAAGTTGGTTTTAGTAGTCAACTAAAAAGAAGAAAAATACCCTCATAGGGAAAACCAGTTTTTGAATACTGAACTGCTGAAATACTTTCAATTATTGAGGCAGACATGATAAATGACAACTGTCTAATATAAAAATAACTCACTCACACTGCTAAGGATTTTTTTATTACTTTTTCTTATAAAAATAAAACAGAAATATATGTTTAAACTGTGTTTTGCTTGTTAATCATTTACTCCATGAAATAAAATAATAGTAATAAAATTAAATAAATAAATAAATAAATACAAGGATTAAATGACAAACAATATTGTAATTACTCATCTTTTTTGACTGAATGTTTTTACTTTGAGGTCAGTAGTGGTCTGGCTTTGTTTGCCCTTTAAAATCAATCAATCAATCAAACAAACAAAAAAGCACCTTTTTTTCCCCTTTTATGGGATTCATAAATCCCTGCTTAAGAAAAATTCACTTTTTAAAAAAGATGATTTTAAAAAGACAAGACAAGGCAAGGCAAAGGGCAAGGCAAAAAAACAAGGCAAAGGGAAAGGCAACGCAAAGGGAAAGGCAAGGCAAAGGGAAAGGCAAAGAAAATAGAGGCGAGGCAAGGCAAGGCAAGGCAAGGCAAGGCAAGGCAAGGCAAGGCAAGGCAAGGCAAGGCAAGGCAAGGAAAGGAAAGGAAAGGAAAGGAAAGGAAAGGAAAGGAAAAAGAAATGAGACTGTGTATAGCTGCATTCCCGGTACAGTTTGAATATAGTCAGTGGATATGGATGTAATTGAAGGTGCTGAAAGTAAGCACAATTTGTAGCAAATGCACAATATTACACATGAACTCCTACAAAGCATATGGAATAGCCACAGTCCTTTCAATCAAGGTCTATCAAGGTCTTTATTAGGCTATCATCTGTAGATACAGATTTTTGGTCAATTATGTATCTTCTTTCCTCCCAACCCCCCCAATTTACACTTTTTTTTTTTTTTTTTGATTGCTTTTTTATTTGACATAATGGAATGAATTTGAAGGAATTGACCCCCTTCTCCGTAGCTCACACATTATGCATGTCAGTTCTCTCATAGTGTCTCACTCCTATTCATGTTTATAGTATAACTTTCCGCAGAGAGTCTCCTTTAAAGTGAGTATTTTATTTTATCTCGTCTAAGCTTGGAAGTAGTTAGCATCTTCGAGGACCTTATCTTCATTCCCTCTGCTCTTGCTGTCTACCCTTCAGCCCTTCAGGTCGTTTTCCCCACCCCCCCCCCCCCCCCTTAATTTTCCTTTCTCTCTCTTTCTCTCCTGAAAATGTCTGTGCCCTCTAGAGACCAGGAAAGCTACATATACAGAATTTTTGATCTTTGCTTCTTCCAAATAGAGTGAATTTTATCTGTAAGCTTCAAGGACTTCTTTTTATTTGAAACAGACTAAATAGATATAGTCTCCATCAGAGGTCCATTCCATGTAGCTTGCATCTTTCTAAGAGGCATGGGGAGATAAAGTGAGCAATAACCACCTTTGTACTGTATCCATGAAGCAGTAGGTGATCAGTGTCAGAAAGGAGTGTCAGTGAGAGATTAGTCTTGCCTACTCCTCTCACGCTCATCCCTGAACATTCAAAATACTTTCCTTATTGCTCATTATGATATTATTTTTATTTATTGATTTATTTTTCATAATTAGCTTTCCTATAAACATTACTGCTTTTGAGAAAAACGGCCTCAGGAACTGCCAACAAATGATGTAGAGCCTCCTCTAAAGTATGGTTTTGCCTTGTAGACAGGAGTTCTAAAAGAAACCACAAAGTCTTCAAATGCCATAACTGCAGCAAGAATAAAAGCTATTAATTTCCAAATACCAGATATGGTACATATGACAGTATAAATGACTCTGCATTAACATGATGACAAAATAGAACAACATATTTTACACTTTTGATTATATATTCTTGATTAATCATACTTTAATTATGCTGTCAAAATCCAAATATAATTTGGTTACTTATTTGGGAGGAGAGATAAAACTGGCTGAATGACTAAAATGACTAAGAATCATCTAATTTTTGTTCGCTTAAGTGTTTGAAACTACATCTTAAAAGAATTCAATTTTCACACTCCTATGACTATTCACATTTCTTGAGAGAAAAAATATAAACTTTAATTGATCTTATGGACAGATGCAGAGCTGTTCTCTTTGGCAATTTCAGTATGTTCAAGTTAGTTTGAAATTTATTTACTGCCAGACCATAGGCTGGTCTGGTTCTGATATGAAACAATTTATTCCTCTTGAAAACAAGAAATATAATCAAGAGGCATTCATTTTTAAAAGACTTTAATTTAAATCAAAATGACACAGCAAAACTTTGTGTTCATATCAGATCTGATACAAGATAAATGGTCACATGTACCATGAAAAAAAATGTCTAATGTACCTTTTGCTTTCTTAGACAATAAATTTCATCATCTGTTTAGAAAGTTTGTAGTTTCACTTAGATGTACAGTAATAACTAATAGTTCCTCAGAACCAAATTTAGCAACCAAAAAATATACATGGGAAAATTTATTTCTCTTTTAATCATTACTATACACAGATGAAGGATCGTATATACTGAGAGCTTTCTCTGTTGATTACAATTGATTTTCATTACATTTTATTACATGATTTCCCGATCCTGTTTCTTCTTGCCTATTACCTTATTAACATTTAACATTGAGTTTGAGGTTTATATATATCTAGGTTAGGTCTAGACTATCAGGTTGGGATTTTTTTTTATTTTTATTTAAAAAAAATCACTTATTTTTGAGGATAGAGCTAAAATATGAACTTCTTCTATTTTGTTTAAATACTTGTATGTACCTTTACTGATAACTTTGATTTTGAAGTGGTAGTTGCTCTTTACTTTGTAGTAAGAAAATTGGAATTCACTTCTTGGAAGAACTGCAAATTGTTGTATCATAATGTATGTGCACATGTAAGCAAATTTACCCTATACAGGAATCCTCAGTTTTTACATTTTCTGTCTTCTGAGTACTTTGCACTTTTTCTTTTTTATTATTTTATTTTATTTTTCCTCGCAATTCTGATGAGGAAAATATTTATTTTTTTTTTTCCAGATGGCACTGGAACACAAAATCTTGTAGATATGATTGTAGCACTGAAGAATCTGAAAATACTTCATTCTGAAGCAAACATACCATAAGATTCCATAACCTGCACTCTCAGCTTAAACAGCCTCTGTAGTATCAGAGAAGACAGTATTTATTATTATTATTACTATTATTACAATTACTACTACTACTACTACTACTACTACTACTACTACTACTACATTTTAGAAAGTTATCTATATAATCAAAGTGTGAGTGGGGGGAGTTTAGATTCTGCTGAACTGAAATATTGAGCAAGCCACTTATATTGATTGAACAGGGCAGATCACAGTCAGAAGTTGTTTGCTTAGCATCTTTTTTCTGATAGCTCATCAGAAAGCAGGAGAAAATAATCTCTCATCTTCACTTTACTCAAAAATCAAAGATAAAAGGCAAAGAAACTCATGAATAAATCATAACTGAGAAGAAATATTTTGAATGAGGAGTTAGGAGTTTTCTATATTAGTTTATAGCCTTTGACTAGAAACCTATTGTAGGCCATTTCTACTTCCTCACTAGAATTTGAAATCCAAACTTTATACTGAGGTAGAGAATCAAAATGGTCTTAGTGGATTAATCTCACTTAAATAGATGTGCATAAAGAGACACATACATCTGATACTCACTTTAACCATCTTTTTGATTAGAGATGAAAAGGCACTTTGAGAGAAGCTATACAGTAGTATACCCACTTGAAGACTAAATGACTTCAGTCATTGATGTTTAATGACTTCAGTGTCTACACTATCTAAATACATCTTAAATTGCAGAAAAATAATTTCAGACATTGCACATTGACTTCAACTTTTATTTATGTCCTTTTAAAATGCATAGATTTTACTGCTGTAAACATGAAGGAAAATGCATGCATTTAATTGTAATCTCATTCATAAGAGTATAGTTCTAATGATTTGCCCAATTCATGCTAATATTCTCTAAGAAAATGCCAATTTTTCATGCACTTTTTTTTTTTTTTTTTTTTAAATACTAATTTTATAAAGAAATTGATTAGTCCAGGAGAAGTAGAAATAAATATCACTATAAGGGATCTTGTTATTGGCTAAATTGGAAGTCAGAGCTCAAGATAAACTGCTTAATTTGGAACACAAGCCAAATAACTGTATTAACCTTTTCCAGCTTATTTTCTCTTAAACTGTAGATTTAACATTTTTTTTTTTTTTTTTTTGGAGAAAGATTATATTTAAAATAGTTCTGCATGATTTTCTATACAACAAAGTTGAAAACTTTTATTTGTGCTAAACTATGAATAGTGGCCTGTATTAAAAAAAAAAAAAAAAAAAAAAAAAAAAGTGAAAAGTGAAAACATAGACAAAACAGCTCCAAAAAGGATGTCTTGTAAGTGACATAACTATTACTTCAAGCAAATAAACAGCCTATTTGTAGAAATAAAATATTCAGAAAAAGTATTATATAATTATTTGATGATATTACTTTTATCTTCTTTAGATAATTCACATTCCTTTATAAGAGATTTTAGGTGATGCAAACTTACGTGAAATGAGAACAAAAACAACCAAAACATTGGTAGAACAGCCAGAAGATTGCATGTTTTTGAAAATGTAACTCACTTTTAGGAAATAACAAATGCAGTTCAAACGATCTCTGTGTTGAAGAGATGGTAGCATCTTTAAAACTCAGTTTTAACAGGGAATTTTAAAATATATAATTTAAATTTTATATTTCATTTGGTCAATATTATTGAATTCTGACACAAGACTCTACATAATACTGACAACTTGAAACTTTTAAGTGTTAAATACCTGCAGGTTATCACTGTTTTCACAGTATGGGAAAGCTGTTGATCTATTGGTATGTGTGTGACTTTTCAGAGAACTGTGCCAATCTTCAATATGACTTGATGATATTTTGGTCCCTTGGAAGGAAACTTAAAGATCACAACACTCACTTGTGAATCCACTATTCAACTTCAGCCAAAGCTGACAGAAGAAGATATTTCAAAGACAATAATTTCCATCAGGTTTACTCAAGATTAGCATCTATGTAGAGAGAAAAAGTACAAATTAAAGAAAGCCTGTCATGGTAAATGCAGCAGTTAATCACCAAGTGAAAGTTTGAGAATTGGGCCCACGTGAACCTCACGAGGTTCAACAAGTCTAAGTGCAAGGTGCTGCACCTGGGCAACCACAGACATTAGTACAGACTGAGAGAAGAACACATTAAGAGCAGCCCTGCAGAGAAGGATTTGCAGAGGTCTGGTGGACAAAAAGCTCAACATGAGCCTGCAGTATGTACTGGCAGCCTGAAAAGCCAACTGTATCCTGGGCTTTATCAAAAGAAGAGTGGCCAGCAGGTCAAGGGAGGTGACTGTGCCCCTCTACTCCGCCCTTGTGAGGCCCCGCTTGATTTGCTGTGTTCAGATGTGGGGCCCCCAGAACAAGAAGGGTGCTGATCTGTTAGAATGGGTCCAGAGGAGGGCCATGAAGATGATCAGAGGGCTACAAAGACAGGCTGAGAGAACTGGGATTGTTCTGCCTAAAGAAGAGAAGGCTCCGGGGTGACCTTACTGCAACTTTTAAATACTTAAAGGGGGCTTATAAAAAAGACAAGGAAGAACTTTTTACTCAGTCATTACTCAATGATAGGACAAGGGAGAATGGTTTTAAACTAAAAGAGATCTAGATTAGAGGTTAGGAGGAAATTCCTTATTCAGAGGGTGGTGAGACTCTGGAACAGGTTACCCAGAGAAGATGTGGATGCCCCATCCCATGGAGGTGTTGAAGAGGAGACTCAACAAAGCCCTGGGCAACCTGATCTAGTGGGTGGCATCCCTTACCATGGTGGCGGTGGGGGGGGGGGGAGGTCGGAACAAGATGATCTTTAAGGTCCCTTCCAACCTGCCATTCTATGATATTTTGGAGTGAAGAAGTTAATTAGGAGCAGGCAGAGTTGCAGTGAAAACACTTGATGGTTTAGTGTAAGGACAATGATTACTGCCATACATTGTCATGGTTAAAAAAAATGGTTAAAAATGGTTAAAAAATCTCTAACATTTTTTCTCCTGCATGATATAAAAAGAGTCAATTACATAACACAAGTAAAGGCAGACAATAGCAGTGTGCCTTCACTTTTGTTGTTGTTTAAATAAATATTTTCAAAGTAATATTGCTGTGAAAATTATCCTAACCTAGATGTTGCATATTTTTTGAGATGATACCTAATTTAATCCATAACAAACAAGCAAACAACACAAAACAAAGCAGAAACAATATAGTGGCAATTTTAATTATATAGATGAGTAAAAACAAAATCCATTCTCTAAAGAGCAAAAAATATGAGATCGAAATCCAAACTTGTTTTACGAGTGAAGACATTTCATTCTGCAAAGCTAAAAGAGAATATAATATGTTTCAAAGCTTTAACAAAAAAAATGTTTAAAGAAACATTTTTAAAAATTTGGAAGATGAAAGGCTTTTGCATTATTTTTTTTTCTATAAAGGCAGTGGTTTGCTGATCTGATCTGTGAAAAGCTTGGTTCAGGAGAAAACAACAAGTAATTAGCAAGAAATCATATTCACAGCCAATGGGAGCCAATTAGGCTTATCATAAAAATAGTGATTTTTGTAGCCACCGTTTTTAAACAAACTGTCTCAGCATGCTATGTATCCGCAATACTGATAACTATTTTGACAAAAATAACATCAATGCACAAGACAACATATTCAGTACCTTTCAAAAGAATTTATGCAACAAATGATTATCATTTATGATCGTTCTTAGATTAGCTAAAAAAAAAAAAAAAAAAAAAAAAGCATTTGGTAGGGTAAGAAGGATTATGTAAAACTCATATTGGACAAAATTCTAATCAGATGGCAGATGGTTTATAATATTATATATACCCTTTTTTTTTTTTTTTCCTTTTCTGAATAATAGCGGGACTGATTCAGTAGCTGTGCCATTTTCATCATGAAAATTGAGTTTGACAATTAATTTAAAGGAAGTATTTCTAATTTAAAATCTTTATTGTTTTTAAAATTTTATATATTTTCACCAATGTCATGTACTGTTTAATAAGGATTCTTTACCCATGCCTCAGAGAGCTTATTGAGTCCATTAACTGACATAGATAAAGAGAAAAATGAAACAGGTGGAGGGATGAGGAAATAAAGATGATGAAATATGACATTATCAAAAGAATTTTCTGATTCTTTCTTTGGGGAATGATATAGAAGAAAATGAGGAGGCGATAATCAAAGAACTGGTTTTGAAAAAGTACGCTGCAGTGCAGACAAATAATTCCATGTGAAGGACAGAAGGAAGGAAAAAAGATAAGCTTGATAGTAACAGTGGAAGGAAAAGATAAATAGACCAAAAAGATGGGCAGAGTATTCAAGCTACAAAGAAAAGTGTGGTGAGAGAACAGATACAAGTAGGGAATTAGGAATTACTCATTCCACTGAGAAAAATAAAGCTAGAATTAGGGAAGAGATATGGAAATAAATCAAGGAAAGAATACCAAAAGAAAGAGCGTGATACTAGAGAAAGGCTGAGAAGAATGCTGTGGCTGTAGATATTGCTGTCTTTCTGTGTGTTTGTGTGTGTGAAAATAATTGGAGGGGCTATAGGTGAATGAAATAGGTTTTGAAAAACTGTGTTAGAATACAACAAGGAGAGTAGAAATGGGATAATTTAGAAAAATCTGAATATGAGAATTTAGAAAAATCTGAACATGAGGATATGATGAAAGTGATAAAGTTGTTTCTGTAGCTTTGCTTTTGGGAAGAAGAGAATAATGTATTCATCATAAATCAACACAAATACAACATGAAAACTCAGACACATTTGATTAAAGTATCCTAGCACTTGGTTAACCTTATGATTCTGGTGACAAATTCTTTGGAGTACTCATTTTTGTTTGTTATCCCTTACTCATTCAGCTAGTTTTGGTAAAGTACACAGAAGGAATTTTGCTATTATTTGGTACCTGGACCATATTCTGCTGGAGAAAAAGTACAGAAAAAAAGAAAAAAGACAAAGAGAGAGAGAGAGAAAAATGTTACATACAGATCCCTCTCAAAACATTGGTCTGCTTAAGGTAAAGTCAGGTTTATAGTGTTCTGGGAAGAAATACAGTAAACCCTCCACTCAAATAGTCTAGTACAGAAAATGTCCAAGTAAACTGGATTATTTATTTTGTACATAGAATAATACATACTAGCTCATAAAGAAAAAAAAATATATATATACAATTGAAAAATTAATTCCTGGAGTAACATCAAATGTGGAACACGCTGAAGTTTCTTACATCACTTCTTTTTTCCCCTAAATACTGAAATTTCTGAATGAAATGAGCTCACGATCTTATTAGTGTGCATGACCATTTTGGTTTTAGCAATGACTTAGCATGTTAAGTATAAATTTTTAATTGCAGTTGTGTTTCTATTCTGTATTATAGTACCAGTTGCAACATAAAATTTTATTTTCTTTAAATGGCACTGAATAATTTTAATGGTTGTATTGATACAAGAAAGAATTTTTAGATACGAGATAGTTTATATACAAGAAAGAATATTTAAAGCGATAGACCATCCCTACACATTCTAAAGGGAGAACATAGATGTTGAACAACATTTCTGTCCTGAAATGAAACAAGCATGTTTTATTTAACAGAGGTGTTGCATACATTGTAATGAATATTACTTGACTGATATTTTTCTGTGTTTGTTTCTACCTGTTTTGTCCTGAAGAATAGCATGAAATAATGATTCCTTCCCACACAATTGGAGAAATTGGGTTTAAATTCTGGATATTGCATTGGGATAGAACTAAAGACTCCATAAACAAGACATTCATTTGTACTTTTATTATATTACTCTTGGTATTAAAAATAAATAAATAAATAAATAAATAAATAAATAAATAAATATAAAAGGCTGAATGTCAGCCTTCTGGAGAAAAATAAACACAAAAATGTGTAAAAAGTATTTAACTATTTAACTTAAACCCTTACATTTTGATGACATATTCAAATGACTACACAACACTAATGTTAGAAAAGTGTTCTGGGAAAAGATTCATATACTATGCTATACTTAATTTGAAAACTCAATTGCTAGCCATAACCGATATCTCAAAGAGTATACAAAACAAAGATATAACAGCATCTGTTTTTTGTTTAGCTGTCCACTAAAGGTCACTGTAGTCACCACTACAGCTGCAGTCACAACTGTAGCTGTCCAGTACCCAAACACAATGACCTGGTTAGATATATTTTAATTTTACTAGTACATCTGTTTTTATGCTAAGGAGATCTTCATTGACTACTGCCTTAGTAAATTTGTACTGTTTCAAAGCATGAACTTTCTTCTTTTAATTGTGCCTCCTGTAGGAAAACAATTGACTTATGCCATCCCCACTGATAGTTCAGCTGATCAATCCAGAGAAAGGAAATATTTTAAAGAGACTAGTGATATAAACAGTACAGAAAGGGAACATTTATAGCAGTATCAACTTGTTTTGCTATCTATGAAAAAGAATAGGTGATTGTTTAAATTATGATGATCTTAACTTTCTTTCAAGAAGAAAGGAAAAGGAATTAAAAATAAATGCTTTTTTATTTTTTGCTTCACTTTTGACTAACTAACCATCTGTACTAGGCCAAGCCCTTGTCTCTCATCTTGTCACCTGTAGAAAAGTTAGATTGCATGCAGTCCAATTGTATGCCCAATTAGAAAAGCAATAGTCAGTGTCAGCTGCGACAACCTAATGTGACAACCTAAATGTAGTGCTAGGAATCAATATAAAACAAAGATAAATGAGACCAACATAATATGATTTAGCTATGCATTTCTCTTCCTTATGAGTTCATTCCTAGTTTATGCCCTTACAAAGAAATATTTTGAAACAGTATTAACAACATGGTGTAAGAAGCTATTTTTAAAAATGACTCAAAACTACATATAAGTTACAGATCATTTTCCTTGAGAAGTCTCCCAATAAATGTATTGCAGCCAAGTGGAAAACATATTCCTTTTCCTGCTGTGATTGCACATTTGTACTCTTGAGTGCAGGCACATGGATTTGCAATTCCTTTCTGACAGCTTGATTAACCTTGAAAAGTTGCAAAATGAAAAACAAACAAACAAACAAACAAACTTTGATAGTTAACTTTCTAAGTATGTTATATGTATATGTATACATATATATAACCAAAGATGCTATAAATAGCTGCTAACAACTACATCTTCTTCCTATTTAATATATACAATTTGCATTTATAAAATAAAAATACCAAAATAAGAGAATTGAGGGTACATATAGGTACAGAGAATTTGTATATTGGCCCTTGTATTGACTGCATGTCAGGTGTTGGCAGTAGGTGGGCTGTAGGGAGCCTCCATGAGGGGAGGCTGTGGCTGCACCATGCCAGACACAGCCGGTTCCAGCCACTTCCAACAGCCCCATTACAGGGGCACAGCTGAGCTCAGCAGCCATGAGTATGTAGTAAATGCATGTAGGAAAACAGATTTAAGAAAGGACAACACAGTGCTTGAGAGGGGGAAGGGTCTAAGAAGTGTGAAAAACAGTTCCACAGAAGTCAGAGAATAAGGAAGGGGAGGATGTGCTCAAGGTGCTAGAACAGAGGTTGCCCTGCAGTTCCAGGAGAGGTCCAGGAGGGGACCCTGGTGCAGGTAGATACTTCCTGAATGGATCTATGGACTCATGGAGGACCCACACTAGAGCAAATTTTTTCCTGAAGGGCCATGGGGTTCCTGTGGGAGGAACCCCATGCTGGAGCAGGAGAAAAGTGTGAGGAGGATGAGGCAGAAGTGTGAGACAGAAAGGAGCTGTTAAGAACTGACCACAACACCCATTATTCAATCTCCTGCACTGATCAGGGAGGGGAGGAAGTAGAGGAGTTGGATAGAGAAGAATGAAGATAAGCCTGGAAAAAGGGGTTACAGGAAATGTGTTTTAATTTGTCTTTGTTTCTCACTACTCAGATCTATTTTAATTAGCAATACATTAAATTAATTCTCCCAGAGCTGAATCTCTTTCAACTGCAACACTAATTGGTGAGCAATCTCTTTGTCTTTATCTTAACCCATGAGTTTTTTTGATTTTATTTTTTCTTATTTTCTTCTCCTGTACTGTAGAGAGGTTAATGAGAAAACACGTGAGTGGGCATCTGGCCAACGTAACCTGCCACAGCTATAAACCAAAGTATCTTTGATATTGGTCTGTGCTATTAATTGAGTGAAAATAGTTTAAAAAAAAAAAAAAAAACTTAAAAACACTCACTATCATGAACAAAAGTAGGCTCTAATTGATACAAATGTCTTTTACTTTGTTGTTATTGTTGTTTTCCCATATATGATCGACTATATCTATATTAATGTTATATTTACATATAATTAACGATATTATTGAATTAGGCATGTTCAGCTTCCTTCTTTGGAAAACATTATTACTGCAGATAAATAAAATTTAGTCAAGCCCCTGTTTCCTATCTAATCCAACTGTTTTTAAGCAGAAACATTAGAAGTGCTACATTACTGCATACAAGGATGCAGGCTGAATTGTTACAGCAATAACATCTACAGTTTTCTGTGTTGACTTCAGCACGGTAGAAACTATATCTTTAGCCCATTTCCTTTTTCACATGTCTATGGCAGTTACAAAGTTATCCACCGGTACATAAACCTGTATATCTTGCCAGAACAGATGTTTTGTGACAAAATAGTAGTCCAGGTATTTTATGGACTGAATTTACTCTGTGAACAATTAGCTCAGTATTACTCAATGAACACTTGAGGATATAATTGTGGTGCGATGTAATTATGTACACAGAGATGCTTAGAGGAGAGCATTTTACTGCACTTTATCTTCTAATCCCAGGAAAACTAACAACTGTTAGATGAAATTACATATGTGCTAAAGTTACATAGATTCGTTACATGATCCATACTAAAATAGTAAGGAAAAGGAATTATAAGAAAGAAATGTCAATTAAGTGTTGTAACAAATATATTTGTGCCCATAGGTTGATTGAAAAAATAAATAAATATATAAATATATGAACTAACTCAGGAGTTAGAATGCAGATATATAAAAAACAACCACCTTAGATGCATCTGCATCAAAATCTTTGTCCTCAGTCTAAATCTCTTAAAGGTTGAGGCTCTAGAACAATTGATAAAAAAAAATAAAAAATAGTGGTAATTTGTCTATTTATTATGAAATAGATTTCAAACTTGCTTTACAGGAAGTAGAGTAGCTGAACTTACATTTTTATACGAAATTTTGAGTTTCAAATCTTCATGTGGCCACACTGAAATCTGTGACCTGAGCAAAACAAGAATGTTATCCCAAGATGAGCTTGAAAAGTAGTGACAGTTCAGGGTCATTTTTTAAAGATTATTCTATTAGCATTTAATTGAGAAATATAATCCAATCCATCCAATATAGTCCAGTCCATCATCGAGTCTGATACCAATTCAGACAGCTCAGGTGGAAGGAAGTCTGGTGAATATCTCTTCAGAATTCAGCTTGAATTTTAGAGCATAGTCTATCCCAGCACAGTATAGCTATAAATAGCTATTTCTGTTTAGATACCAGTTTGCTGTGCTGTCCTTTACAGTTAAAATTGGTATGCATGAGTAATGATATTTCCAAATATGTAAATTTATTCCTTTTTTTTTTTCTTTAGTGTTGAACAGGAAGTACAGAAATGTTTCATGTGTAACACATGCAATTACACTCCTTTATAGTTTGTACTTAAAAAGGCAAGGCATCATTATAATAAAACCTAATGAACTGTATAGAACATTAGGTTTTGTTTTCTTTTGTTTTTAAAGTGAGAACAGTGCATACCATGCTAATGTATTACTGCATGTTACTTTCTGATCTTTGTAGTAGAAATATGAAAGAGTAGATTCATGACTACTTACACCTTAACTTTGAGAGGTTTGTCTATTCATTCTGCTCACATCTGCTGCTACGAAAAAAAGATCAGTTAAAATATTCATGAAGTAGACAGTGTGTCTTTGAGAAATCTTCTCTGAAAAGATGCCTTTATTATTAGAAAGATATATCTTTGGACTATAGACTATCATGATAAACTAAAACTGAAACAAAAATGGAAAAAAATATATCTTCTGAGACTGCTTCTACAGAGTGCTCATTATATCAGTTTTAATAAAATTATTTTATAGTCTAGGGACAAGATTTTAAAAAAGCTAAGATTATCGTTCTGTATTTAGGAAAAGTTTGAGCTATTTTTTTTAATTGCTTAGAGCAATAAAGGTCTTACTGAATTTATATATGAATAATGTACAGTTTTAGGAAAAAATCAATTATTAAAAATACAATTTTCTGTTTAGTGAATCTGAAAATTTTCAGAGCTTCATTACAAGAAAGAAAATCATTTATTGAAGACTGTTGATGATATATTAGTGACTGATTCATGTTTAGCTTCATATACAGCTATGAAATAGACACGTGTAGATATGCAACTAAAAATCTGAGTTTTTTGTATCTGATGTTTTTTAGATTCCACATTTTTGTGTGCATGTGTGTTTTTTTCAGTGTGGCTATAGGCACATCTGCAACCCAAGACTCTAATGGTATAGGATGCAGACTTCTCAGCTTCTCTGGGCAACCTGCTCCAGTGTTTGATTTCTGTCACAATAAAATAAAGCCAAATCTTGTTGCTAACAGGTTATACAAGATCTGCTACTGACAGGTAGGACATGTTAACTTTTCCTGAAGTCTTTCATCCTACGAGATGGTAGATCAAGGAAAACACAACCTTGACCTCGATGTTCTTGGTTCCCTGGGCCAACCTCACCTCTAGAGCCTTGTAAATCTGTTTCGGTTCCCTGAGAATTTCCCCTGACAGTGTAATTGGTACTCACATACAAAAACAAACAACAGTATAACAGTCCAAAAGTCAGATAAGCCATAGCAAATTTCCAGTGACATCTTCTAAGGCCCAAGCAAGAAGCTAAATTCTCCCAAAATCTAAAATAATGGACAGATCTGTCTGTAGCAGGCTACCTGACTGGGAAGAATGAGCAGATGAGGCTTTCTACAGAGATAAAAAGGCAGACTCTAATCACAAGCTCTGATCCTCATGGGAGACTTCACCACAATATCTGTTGGAGGTACAATACAGCAGAGCATACGCAATCCAGCAGATTCCTGGAATGCATTGATGATAACTTTCTTCTCCAAGTGATGGAGGAGCCAACAAGAAGAGGTTTTATGTTGGACCTCATTCTCAAAAAGAATGGTCTTGTTGGGAATGTATAGGTCAAAGGCAGCCTTGGGTGCATTTACTATGAACTGGTACAGTTTAAGATTCTTAGGGAAGTGTGGATGGCATGGAGCAAACTCACAACCATGAATTTTGGGAGAACAGACTTTGGCCTCTTCCGGGATTTATTTGGTAGAAAAAGTCCTGGAGGGAAGGGGGACCCATGAAAGCTGGTTAATAATCAAGGATCAGCTCTTCTCCATGTGCAAGAGCAATGTATCCCAACAAAGAAAAAGTCACAAAAAAATTGCATGGGTGAACAAGGAGCTCCTGTCCAAACTCAAACACACACACACACACAAAAAGTGTACAGAGGGTGGAAGGCAAGGGCAGCTAACCTGCAAGGAATACAGAGACATTGTCTGAGCAGCTAGGGATTAAATTTGGAAAGCTAAAGCTTTGATAGTGTTGAATCTGGCCAGGGACATCAAGGGCAACAGGAATGCAAGCACATCAGTGATAAAAGGAAGACTAGGGAAAATGTGGGCCTTCTTCTGAAGGAAAGTGGAGATTTAGTTACCCAGGAAATGAAGAAGTCCAAGGTACTCAATGACTTTAGCTTCATTCTTCACTGGAAAGTGCTCTAGCCATGCTGCTCATTCACCAAATCCAAAGGCAGGGACTAGGAAAATGAACTATTACCCACTGTAGGAGAAGTCTGTGTTCAAGACAGCCAAGTATGTGCACAGGTCCTTGGGGCCTGATGGGATGCATCTGAGGATCCTGAAGGAACTGGCAGATGAAGTTGTTAATCCATAACATCTGAGAATACATAATATCTGAGAAATCATGGCAATCAAATAAAGTAACAAGTGACAGAAAAAAAAAAAAAAAAAAAAAAAAAAAAAAGGAAATTAAAACCTTACTTTTTAAAAGGGGAGAAAAGGAAGACCCAGAAAACTACAGGCCAGTCAGTCTCACCTCTATGTGCCTGGCAAGATCATGGAGCAGAGTCTCCTGGAAACTTGTGCTAAGGCACATGGAAAACAGAGATAATTAGTGACAGCCAACATGACTTTAATAAGGGAAAATCATGCCTGACAAATTTGGTGGCATTCTATGATGGGGTTATAGCATTGGCAGATAAAGGAAGAGCAATTGACAACATCTACCTGGACTTGTGCAAAGCTTTTGACAATGTACTACACAACATTCTAAAATGTTGTCTCTAAAATGTAGAGATATGAATTTGACAGATGAACTACTCAGTGGATAAGGAATTGACTGGATGGTTGCATTCAAAGAGTTGAGGTCAACAGCTTGATGTCCAGGTGGAGACCAGTGATGAGTGGTGTTCCTCAGAGGTTGGTGTTGAGACTGGTAGTACTTAACATCATTAAACCCTCTATGAAGAACATGAATATAAATTTACAGTTTGTACTTTGTTGTGATACTTTAATTTCCTGGAATACCTGACATCTTCCAAGGAATTCAAGGGGAAAAAAAAATTATTTGTATCTGGTAAAGAATCACACTTTCAAAAACTAATCATCTGATTCATATATTGTTAATCAAAATTGCATTGTTTCCTACAACCAGCATTCTCCTGTCAGTTCTGCTGATAAATATTATCCATAAAATAATTATTATTTTCCCTACTTTGGCCATCAACTTTGTATGTTTTTAATGAAGAGTTGAGATGTGATGAAAATTGCATATGGGACTGAGTATCTTTTCATTTCTTTCATAGTGGAGTTTTTCTATTTCTGCCATACCTTCTTCCAATTTTAGTTCCCTAATACTAAATAATTATAGTTTTTATTTTGAAAGTATCCTTATTAAGAATTTGTGAAAGAAGTTGGTTGAGAGCTGCAGGTATGGGAAGGAAGAGGCTGTGAGATATGAATGGAGAAGAGAAATGGTTTTTTTTTGTTTTGTTTTGTTTTGTTTTTTTTTTTGTATGCTCATTCAAAATATCTCTCAGATGTAATCTTTTAGAAATAAATAGATTGAAAACTGGTTTGCTGCTTTATATGCTGTTCCCCCAAAACTGTACATTTTGAGCGGGCCTATAAAGTTTCATTATATGGAGTTAAAACTATTAGGTAAAGCCACCTCCTATAACTGAAACAAACTTTTAATTCATTTGTAAAGAAGTATAAGTATTTTCTGAGTAAGTTCAAGTGATGAACTTCCATTACTAAAATGTATTTTCATGTGAAAAGTGAAGAATATAGATCATTAGAGTAAGATTTAAAAGCTTGCTGTTTTAAGGGGTCTTCACCTGAATTTTTACAAATTTCAGTTTTGGTCTTTTCTATTGTGTGAAACTCTTATGAAAGGCATTGTGAGTCTTAAAGTCTCAATATGAGGTAAGAGTAATGTCACACCTAAACAATTAGGAGAGTTCTTAAGAAACTTAAAGGTCATATAGACACTTCTATTTTTCAATGAAGTATAATGCTCAAGTCTAATTTCTATCTAGAAAGAAAATTGAGATGAAGATCTGGGCCTGAAATCCCTTACTTATAAAAAGTTCAGTTTAATCTTTGTAATGAAAGGTTAGATGTTATACAGATAAGAGATCCATAATATCCAGACTTAAATTTCATTCACCTCTTGATAGATGTGTAAAAGTAGAATTGATTTGAATTACTTTTCTTTTTCTTTTTTATTTTAAGTAAAACTTTTGAATTCGCAAGTTACAAATTTCTTAAGTAACACTTTTGAATTCACATTCCACAAATCTTCACTGAAAACTTCTAGAAATATACTATTTTAGATGCTACCAAAACAATTTATTTTTATTCATATTACAGGATAAAAATCTTTGTATTTAGATAAGGGGAATTAAGAGATGGATGTACCATCTTCTCTTTGCTTTTACACCTTCTGGGAGAACAAGCTTAGATCTTCTTGAAGAAATAATTGTAGTTGTAGATCATTATAATTCATAATTTCACAGAAAGATCTTTAGTTACTTGTGTTGTTTTACCACAGTGATTTTTGTTGTTTCTAATTCATTATTCCGAAACTTTAAACATACTATAAATTCAGTGGGTTATTCTTGGGGAATACCTGATGGAAAAACTACGGAATGAGTAAGTAAATGTTAATCTACCACATACTGTGCAACTTGCAGCCTTGCAGATTTGAACCAGCAGGTGAACCATGTGCACTAAACCATATTTCTCAACATCCTTTACAAATATTCATAAATTGTGTCTGGTTACTCCCATCTCTTCTTTACTTCTGGCAGCTTACTCATACTGCTCCACCCATGAACAAAAGCATACCTGGGATATGGAGAAGGATGAGGTACTTAATGACTATTGTGCCTCAGTCTTCACCAACAAGAACCCCAGCTGCATGGCCCAGGCCCCAGAAGGAAAAAGCAGAGACAGGAAGAATGATGAAGCACTGAGTGCAGGAGAAGATCAGGGTCAGGACCATCTAAGGAACCTGAAGGTGCGCAAATCCATAGGACCTGGGGAGATACATCCATGAGTCCTGAAGGAACTGGCAGATGTAATTACTAAGCCACTGTTCATCATATTTGAGAAGCTGTGGCAGTCCACTCCCTTAATCACCTTTGTGGCTCTGCGCTGGACACTCAACCAGTTTACACTCAGAGAATCAAATCTTAAAACCTTAAGAAAAGGTTTTACTTAAGAAAAAAAATATAAAGGAAGAAAACAAACAAACAAACACCCTTCAGAATAATGCCATTAGTATTTAAAGAAAACAACAGTAATAATTGTTATTCATATAAAGGTCAATATATATATATTTCATTTTAGAAAGATATTTAAAGCATTCCGTTGGCTATCAGGAAAACAATTTGTTCTCTTAATGTTTTAAGATAATATGATATTATAGTAAAAATAAAATTGTTTGAAATATTAAGCATGTTTGATCAATGTTATTTTAATACTTAAAAGCAGACTTTTTGTCTGCTTAATAGAAAAAAACTATACTGTTATGTGTAGTGGATTCTCTGAAACTAGATTTTTTTCCAAAATATTAGTACCTATATGGGGTGTAGGTTTTATTGCCACCTGGCTCTTACTGTGTTTGAATGTAGCCTATAGTGGTTTCATACTGCCAGTTTTATTTATTAATTAATTTATTTATTTGCTATTAAAACAGCAACCACAAATATATATATATATTTATAATTATATTTAGTTTACATCACTAGTGGTAAAATTTACTTTTGGTTGGAGACCAGTAAAAATGAATGAAAATGTATTTTTTTCTGTTCTCAGTGTTAATGTGGTTATTGCAAAGACAATTAATTATTTTATCATACTGTAGTGTATGTGTATGTATATATATATAAATCTAACATTTGTTTAAATTGTGCATTAATACAACAAATATGCAACATTTATAATATATATGCATTATGACCTCTGTATCTATGGTATACATACAGATTTGACATAATTATTTGAACCTGAAGCAAACGATTCTTTTCACATATGTGTTCTTACCTCATTTACCAGTCTTCCATATAAATGTATGAGTCCCTTTCAATAGGAACAAATATATGTCTGTGTGTGTGTATTTTCTGAACTGTGGAGACCTGAGGAGTGATTCTAAAGGAAATTGATAGGAATTACCAACTTCAGTGTGGTAGTTACTCCTTCCAGTGAAAGGAAATTGTCCTGTCCATATAAGATTAGATCAAAATTTGGTTGGAGGTGGTCATTGTTTGATTGTTTGTTTGTTTGTATGTTTGTTTTAGACTTTTAGCCCTTAGAAACCATTTAAATCTTTGCAAGACATTTATTTATTCTTATTTATTTTACAGAATAAGAAAAGTTCAGAATTCATTAGTTTTTTGTTTGTTTGTTTGTTTGTTTGTTTGTTTGTCTTCGTAGAAGTTCCTGGAAAGAAAAGGAAAATGTTTGTTTTTTGTTGAATTGAACTTAAGATTTTGTGCCTTGTTTTGTTTTTTTCACCTTCCACCTTCCCTTGTGTTATATTTATTCCAAATACCTGAAGATCATAAGTTTTAAGTTTTCTAGCAGTTTCACAAAAATGCAGCCATACAGCATGACATTTCCTCATAGCTGGCATCTAGACCACTTATTTTTGTGAACAGAGAAGAGCTTATGGGTGATGTGAAAGACGGAGTCCATCTTGGGCATAGCAATCATGAATTAATAGTTTTCATTTCTTGGAATTTTAAGGAGGGGATTGGGGGGGGGGGGGGGGGGGGAGAGGGAAGAACTGCCACCCTGGACAGACTCTGAGGGCAGACTCTGTTCTGTTTAGGAGACTGGTTGACAGAGTCCCTTGGGAGGCAGTCCTGAAGGGCAAAGGAGTCTGAAAAGCTGAACATTCTACAAGAAATAAATTAGAAAGGCACAGGAGCAGGCTTTCTGCATGTCTCTCCCAAAAGACAAGACATCAGGGAATCAGGGAAGAAGACCGACTTGGATGAACAAAGACCTTTGTCTAGAACTCAGGAAGAAAAAGATAGTTTATGATCTTTGAAAGAAGTGGCAGGCCACTTAGGAGGGCTACAGAGATGTTGTGAAGCTGTACAGGGAGAAAATTAGAAGAGCTAAAGCCCAGATGGATCTTAATATGGCTACTGCCATTAAGGACAGGGGTTTTTTTTGTTTGTTTGGTTGTTTTTTTTTGTTTGTTTGTTTTTTGTTATTAATACATAAATAAAAGAAGGAGGACTAAGGAATCCATCCTTTGTTGGATGTGGGGGAAAACATAGTGACAAGAGATAAAAGAAAGTCTGAGGTTCTTGATGCCTTCTTGACAGCAAGACCAGTTATTCTCTGGGTATCCAATCCCCTGAGTTGGTAGATAGGAATGGGGAGCAGCACAAGGTTGGAAGGGACCTCGACAGATCATCAGATCCAACCATCCTGCCAAAGCAGTTTCTTTAGAGCAGGCTGCCCAGGTAGGCATCCAGATGGGCCTTAAATATCTCCAGAGAAGGAGACTCCACAACCTCCCTGGGCAGCCTGTTCCAATACTCCTTCACCCTCACCGTGAAGAAGTTCTTTTGCATGTTGGTGCGGAACTTCCTGTGCTCTATCTTGTGGCCATTACTCCTTGTCCTGTCCCCACAAACCACTGAGAAGAGGTTGGCCAAATCCCACTGTCTCCCACACATCAGGTAAATACACATTGATGAGATCCCCTCTCAGTCTTCTTTTCTCCAGGCTGAACTGACCCAGGTCTCTCAGCCTTTCCTCATAGGGAAGATGCTCCAGGCCCCATGTCATCTTTGTGGCCCTCTGCTGGACTCTTTCCAGGAGATCCCTGTCTTTCTTGTAGCAGGGAGCCCAGAACTGGACACAGTACTCCAGGTGAGGCCTGACCAGGGCAGAGTAGAGGGGGAGGGTCACCTCCCTTGACCTGCTGGCCATGCTCCTTTTAATGCATGCCAGGATCCCATTGGCCCTCTTGGCCATGAAGACAGAGTGCTGGCTCATGGTCAACCTGTTATCGATGTGGTGCTTAGGGATATGGTTTAGTGGTGGACTTGGTAGTGATCTGTTAACAGTTGGACAGATGATCTTGGGGGTCTTTTCCAGTCTAAATGATTCTATGATTTACCTGCTAAGCAAAATTTTGCATACAATACAATTGTTTGAAGATGTACAATTATAAAAGAGAGGAAAGAAGAAATTCAGTTACTGTAATGGGAATATGGTGTTGTGTCATTCCTGCTTCTTGATAGCATATAATAACTACATTTTGTGAGTAAAGATGGATTAATTTGAGGAAGCCGGTCCTGCTGCATTGGCATAACTTCTCTGCATTAGTATAACATATTTTTGCTCTTTAGATTGTTGAAGTACTACACTGAAAAATTTTGAGCTGAACTTTTTAAAGATAGATTTATAAATATAAAAATTCCTAATTTGTATTTATTTTCTTACAAATCTTTGCAATGGTAAAATAGAATAAGATTGTTAGTTATGATTAGAAAGAGAAAATTGCAATCTGTTGTCTTTGTTACAACTATTTCACAAGGTCATTTAAAGAATGTAGAGGTGTAGCAAATTACTGAGAACATTGATTTGCAGATAGCACTAAGCTTTTATGAGAAAACAAACAGACAATTCCTTTTTTATCAAAATCAGTTACCTGGGCTCTCTTTTTCTTGAGTTAGTATAGACATGGATTATTCCCCCCTCCTTCTCCCAAAAAGTGTCCCCCCCTCTTTTTTTTTGCGTAATCTACAAAAAATGTATAGTCCCAGACTGTCAAAAGTAAAAGTAGAGTAGTCCAGGTAGAAAAAAAAAATAAAATAAGAATAGAATTAGTATAAATGAGTACAAAATAACTGCAAAAATCATAAATTACATTGAAAGTATGTTAGGCTTTGTCTCTTGACAATCTGTCAAAAAGACCTATCTTGAGCTGAGTAAGTAACACTGTTTTAGATATTTGTATACATGGGTAATAATTGGTTAATCAGGACAGGGAGGGGGAACTAGAGGAGGAGTATTTAGTACTTACTGCATCCAGGACTTGTCTTACATGATAATTCACAAAGGTGAATTATCACGCCCAGAATTTAGACCTAAAGCTATAATTCCATCTACCTTTCTTAAAAAAGTTCATCCAGTAGCACTTTTTTAATGCAAGACCTACAGAAACTGAGATTGCTACCGTATCTGAAGGCTGTACAGGTTTCACTGTGATTAAAACTGACAACTAACTTTCCCTCTCAGCAGTGCATTGAGTTGACCTTATTGTGCTTTTCCTCTACACTCACTCATTTGCACTTGTAATAAAGCTTTGTTGAGATTATTAATGGTAATTGTTATTTATAGCATTTCATGACAGAAATATAGCTAAGTATTCTTCATTCTTCAATGATTAATTCTGTGCAACTTAAGGGATCCTCAAAATGTGATCTTTTTTCTTGGTGTCATTTCCATTTGTCCATACAAAATATGTCTTTGATTACAGAAAGTCAATATTAAACACAAATAAAGACAGCATTTTGGAATGACAGTCATTTCAAGAATACTGAAAGCAGAAATAATATGAAATTTTATTGTTTTGTAATTATAAGTGTTTTTTTTTTTTTTTTTCCAAAAATCTGTAGCTTATTTATTTTATTATTTTATTTTATTTTATTTTATTTTATTTTATTTTATTTTATTTTATTTTATTTTATTTTATTTTATTTTATTTTATTTTATTTTATTTTATTTTATTTTATTTTTAATGTGGGGAAAAACAAACCAAGATAAAGCATGTTATTAACATGCTTAACAACAGAATAAAACAATTCATGAGGACATAATGAAATGAAACAGAATTCTCCCAATCTCATCTCTATAAAGCTACATTTATGGCCCTATGTAAAATCATATGAATAATAAAGTACAGTTTTCAGTTTTGTAAGAATGCATGTGTCAGAACTGAGTCCCCTAATAATTAATTTTGTTCTTCTAACCTTATTCTTTGACTTACAAATTTAAATACTCAGCCATTCTTCTGCAGTTATTTTTCAACCACATCAATTTACAGGGAAGTTGTGCACATGCACATATAAGCGCAGCACAGCTGATATTCAGCTAACTAGGCAAGGGCAAAAACCTCTTAACACAGAAAAAAATCAGGATGTGAGAATCCAGCAGTCTGTAATTATTAATTCTTTGCTTTTCTACAGTTCTGGAACAATGAATGTAGTAAAATTTTTGTAATTATACTGGGATGAGATATCTAGATTTGCAGCTTCAAAACCTTGAAAGTAATTTAGTGTTATAGTCTTGAACTACAAGGATTTCAGGGTTATGTTCCAGATCCATCTTTCAGTATCTTTCAGTACAACTTCAATATTTTCACATATATTTCTGAATATTTTAACCTTGGCCAAAGTTTTTTGGAAAAAAAACTTTGAAAGTTTTGAAAAAAAAAAAAAAAAAAAAAAGAGTTCTGACATATCATTCCTCAGTTTCTTTCTAGAATGAATCAATTCCCTTCTCCCTACTGAAACAATCTGTTCTTCCAAAATAGTAGATGTAGTTTTGAAGAGCAAATAACTTTTTTTTTTTTCCGTTAACCTTAGGAAGGTCCATCTGAATATATATATATATATATATATATATATATATACACACATATACATATATTTTTCCCCTGCACCTGATAAAGCAGCTAAAATTTCTCCAGTGTACTTACAACTTGCTGTAGCAACTTAACATGTTAAATTTCTTTGGGTGTGTAGTGAGCTGTGCAGAAGTGTGATTTTTTGCATTATTCTGTTAACTCAAAGTCGTAAAGAAAAGTGAATACTCAGAAACAGAAGTGTTTCATAAAGGGCCATGTGAAATTCTTTGCAGGACTCTCATGCCATTAACTATGAAGAAATTCAAATGTTGAGCCAGATCAAGTGCAAGTGCAAGTGCAAGTGCAAGTCAGTGTGAATTTAGTGAATTTGGGAAAGCCTGATCAGGCCCCATGTTGAGACTCTATTGGGAGGCATATATACTGTGGTGTAAAAAGCTAAAAAAGAATGGAATGTGATGATGCAAAAAGCCCATTCCATTCAATGTTTTGTATTCTTATGCATAATCTGTATTTGTATATGTATTTTTTTAATAGATCTAACCAAATATTTTTGACATATATTCTGTGCAGTGTTGTTTAAGTGCAATTTTTCCTCTTAAGGAATAACCAATGGTATGAACTGATGCTGACAACCCAAAAGCTTTGCTTTAAGAGGTTACAGCTCTTTGGAAGTGATAATAGTGTCAATTTAAGTTTTCTAATCTGCTAGTCAAATCATAGAAGAAAGAAAAAATGAACAAGAAAGGTTTTTATGCTCACATAAATTTCTGTATTCTTGTAACATGTATCCTAAAATTTAACAGAAAGTGAAAGCAAGATCCACACTCTTTTTAATACTGATTAAATGCTTTTATGTATATTTTACATTAAAAGTGGGATGTATTTATTTATTTTTAATGCTTAAAATCAAGCTAAAATGGAATGTATATAGTTTAAGAGAATACAACTAAGTAGTGCATACTGAATCCTATTTTTAACAGCCAGTTATCAAAGGCAGGGTAGCAGACAAAGTACCGTGCTACTGTACTTTGTACTACAAAGTACTACAAAGTACACTTTGTACTACTTTGCACTACAAAGTACAAAGTACAAAGTACTGTAAGTACTACAACTGTACAGTACAGTACTTTGTGCTACAGTAAATAAATAAACAAAAAATATTAAACTAAGAATTCATTGGTAGTCCAATTAAAGCCATTCAAAGAATTATTACTGGTCTAATCAGAATACTAATACTTTTATTTGAAATCACTCAATTATTACACTTCATTGATAATGATGACAGTTAAAACACAACTTTTTAGCATCTATTACCTCTCTCCCGTGTTATATGCCACCTTTCTTTCCTCCTCCATGTCCTACAGCTGATGCTTATAGTTTTCCTCAAGAAAGAGGAGTGTTCAAATCACTATTGTGTTTCACCAGAATAAGATGGTAGTGTTTGTAGCAGTGTTTTCTTCCCCTTCATTCTGGAATATGCTTTTAGACAGATGCTTGTTACTAGCGTCCACTTCTTTCTTTGTTGGTTATTCTTAAAACTGTTTTCATCTGGTTAATAAGATACCATCCCTTTAGTGATTTGTACAAATGATGTTCTTGTATTTTCTAGGCTTCTGTTGTTTATATTTTTCAGGACTCCTGGTACAACCTCATGTTTTTTCTCAACAAATTCAGGTATCTTGTTGAGCTAATTAATGTTTTATTACCACAGATTAGTCACTGACACATCTTTGTTCAAATAGTTTGCAAGAAAAAGAAATCATTAGAAATAATGTGTGTATCTACAGTCTTAAGCTTTGGTGGCAACTTATTAATATTTACTACTAAAATTTACTTACTAAAAATTTACTTACTAAAATTTATTAGCTGCAATAATATAATATTACCAAAGTTGCTTTACAACAGCCAAACATGAAAAATGAAAAATGCATTTCTCAAATAAATAAAAAGAGTGCTGAATCATAGCATTACTAGCATAACAGCAAATGGCCTTCCCTAAGAAAAAAATATCATATGAAATGCAATTAATTACAAATATTCCTTTAAAAAACAAGATTTTCTTGGTAAACCAAGAAATCATGTTTTGAAATGTCAGAGAATGAGTCAAATTCAATGCCACCAACATGAAATAACCATTACGGTGCCTAAAGAGTTTTAAGATATATTAGTTGATGTATTTCTGGTATAAATGGGAAAGAAGATTTTGCATCACAGTATTATTCTTCCGGAATAATACTGTTCAAGAAAAAACAAACTCAAAAAATACAGCAAGGTTTCTGGAACAACCTTGAGGATCTAGAGGTGAAAATTTAGAAGCAAAGGTTAAAAACAGCTAAAATGAGAAATATATATAATATTTGATATAATGAGAAAAAATTCAATTGCCTTACTGAAACTTATATTCCAAGGAGATCTGTTTGATTTTTTTTTTTTTTTTCAGAACTGCATTATAATGCTACTTAAAAATATATTTATATGAAATTATTTTGCCTTATGGTAGAAGAGAAATAATATCATTTTAGTAAAAGTCCTGAGGAAAGGGTCCAGAGTATTGCTTTTGTTATAAGGGCAGTGCAGACAAAACGGGAAAACAAAGCCAGATGAAGCAGGAAAATGCATACAAAAGAAAGGGTATTAATTCTAACTATACAGCCTTAGATACACAAATCATATGTTCTTACATACGTATAGGAGCAAGTTTAATGCAGTTGGAACTGAGAACATTTCTGTACCTAACTTTGTTAGGGTCTAAGTGAAGGATCTTGAAGCACCTAAGTTCTTCTTTCAAGATAAAAAAGTTTATCAGAAGGAGGTCATCTATTATCTATGTGCCATTTATCTATGTGTCTAAATATAGTTGAACTGGATCTCAGCTTTATGTTAGGACTTATATTAAGAAAGGGTAAAAGCAGTCAGATCAGCACAAACAAAGTAGACATACAAAGACAGAATTCATTATAAATTAATTCTTGTTATGCATTGATCTTTTTTAAATGTGATTTTGTTTTCATAGAGAAAAAAAAAAATCTTTTTTTGGAGGGTTAGACCCGATGATCTCTTGAGGTTCCTTCCAAACCCTACAATTCTGTGTGTGTCTCTATGTGTGTGATGCTACTATGAGCATATAAAAACATAGACTAGGATAAACATGCTGATGCCAATGTATTTTAAGAAAATGCAGCGAAATGAATTATTTATTTTTATATACAGAACAGTATTTTTTTTTATGTTTTGTAAATTTTCATTATTACACTTAGACAGTTTGAGATACTTTTAACTAAGAAAATACTTTAAAAAAAAAAAAAAAAAGTAGGAATATGTTTACTGTTTTTTATGCAACTTCCAGGATCTTACAGATGATACGATCTGAGGTCATTTATGAGATGTTTTGATATATGTTATTTATAAGAGAAAACAGAATTGAATATTGGAATAGAATAAATGAAGGGTTTATTTATGTGCACATCTACCAGTTAGAAACAAAATTTTTGTTTACCTCTGAAAACTTAATCCAAAGCAGAGAGTTAGCTCTCTGCTAACTCGGAAGATTAAGAAATTGGACGTTTGCATTTAAGTTAGCTGTTGATATCTTTGAAAAGAAATATGTCTGCCTAGGGAATGGATTCTGTCCTCCTGCTCTAGTTCTAGAGTACATCACTAGAACAAATATTGCCTTTTTGGTTGTAAGCGTAGCCTTTTCTGACAAGCTCAGATGAATTCCATCTTTCACAGCAGCCTGAAATTGTACTGAAATTATAATAATAGAAACAAACAATCAACAACAACAACAAAAATAAAACACTTTCCCAAGCAATTACAATAGCTGAAGCTGATATTTTTTGTTAATTATATGAACGTTTGTGTTGTTTCTTGTTATATTAATAATTTTTCCCCATTTTTACTTAGTTCAGGCAATGCCACTATTAACCTTGATACAAAGGCCTGCATTTGTATTGTGAACATGAGTCCCCCAGCCTGCAGGCACCTTTGATTATCTGAGGGCAAATTGCTGAGACTGCAAATGGGACTTACTAATGTCACTGACTTGTGAATACTCTATTACTTATCTTTTTTAATTTTTAATTTATGGTAGTAGGCTTGTTGTTTGGTTGGTTCTTGTTTTCTGTTTCTTTCCCTTTCTCTTCATCTCTTCCTCTTCCATTTTTTTTCTTTTCCTTTTATTTTTGTTTTCCTTTTTCCTCTTCTTATTTTTCCTGAGCTAGTTATATATATATATATATATATGCACACACATATATACACACATGTGTATATATAGAGAGAGAGAGAGAAAGAGACTTATATATCAATGAAGAAGATAGAAGAAGAAAGCAGAAACATTGTTGATATGTTTTCATGGGTAATGTCCCAGTAGGATGTACAAAATGTAAAGCATGCACATAAGACACATTATTCCAAACTAGCCTGCAGACATGCTATTATGATTGAAGAAGGTACTTCCACCAGCTGTGGAAGCAGGAGCTTAAAGACTTAAGATAATGAGTAATTCCACAAAGGTTTCATTTCAACTTTCACTTATAGTGAAGTTACTCTGAAACGACTGCAACTACTGCAGTTAGTGTTGATTTATTCTTGGTACGTGATAAGCCAGTTTCTTATATGGAGATTTATCCAATGTTACTGAAATAAATGAAAATTCTTCCACTTAAACTGATAGACAAAGAAACAATATTTATGGGTGTACTCCCCATAACTTTGGTGGTACTTATATAAAGACAACATTATAATCCCTTTTTAATTGCAAGGAAAAGTTGGCATTTCTTTATATATATATATATATATATATTTTTTTTTTTTTTTTTCTGAAAAAGGCTCCTAATCTTGTAAATGGAAAGGAAACAAAAAAAATAATAATAATAATAAAAAAATAAAAAGAGGGAGTGTCAGAATAGAGTTTTGTTTTGTTTTTGTTTTGTTTTTGTTTTTGTTTTTGTTTTTGTTTTTGTTTTTGTTTTTGTTTTTCCCTTCTCTCCAATGCAATTACAGGGTTTTCATCTTCTCAGAATATTATTATCATGAAAAAAAATTAATATGCCATTACTAAATTAGATGCTCCAATTATGCACCCTGTTGGGATGGGATAACGAAATAATAATGGGATAACAAAATAATAAAAAAACTCTTTATTGAAACTTTGGTAATATATACCTTATTTTTGCCACTGAATTTTAGACTGCATTGTGTACAAATTACATTAAAACATTATTAATTAGTAGAGCTGAAGAATTCTGTTTGGGCTCATTTCTCTTTCTCTTCCCTTCCCTCTCTTCCTCCCTTCCCTCCCTTGTTTTGCATAAATAAAATTCAGCCATAAGGCAGAACAAAATCTAGCATCAAGTGGTCAGGAATCTATAAGCTAACATGCATCTGACTGTTTACAAGTCTAAAAATAGCACTAAAGTTTTTCTGTATTTGAGACACGAAATCCAGAAAGGAAGCAAGTATAAAAGAAGGCTATAGCTTATTTAGCCTTTATTCTTCATTTCTTATTCCACTAATATGTACGTTGGAAGCAAAACTAATTAAACTAATTAAGTTAGTTATTGTCTTCTTTTTTTTTTTTTTTTCTTTTTTCTTTAGATTATTTGAAAGAAACAATAGATGACCCCAAACCTTAAAGGGACACATGTAATTATTTAAAATAAGTATGTAAACAAATTCAGTAATAAGTGCTGCATAGATTCTTGTTTTTCTGTTAGACTTTGATGAGTAGCAATCTATGAGCATGTTTGTGCTTGTTGTGAGTCAAAGCAGTAGTGAGAAATTGAATAAGACAGTATGGACACAGCTGGGGGAAACAGAATATGCACTGTCCTGAAAGGAACCCACAGAGAAGTCTTACATCATCTACTGCCTGAAAAACCCTTGAAGATGTGAGCAAGGAGCTTGTCTCCTATAATTTGTTTACTCCTGTTCTCAGGGATACAACATTTCATTTATTTGTAGTGATTTAAAAATAAATTTGACACGCCTGTGTCAAATAAATATATGACCTTGTCATTAACATCTCCTAATTGCAACAGTACAAAAAGATTCCAAAGTCTCACTGTTTTCTAGGCTAAGAGAGGTAATCTTTTCAAATTCTCTATTGTGGTCAGGAATATTTTTTATATTTAATGTTTTTAAAGGTTTTAAAACTGGTAAATTGAAATAAAGTTAAGAGTAAGATCTTACTATTCAGTAAGATATATAAATAACTACACGTTCAAATCTGCAATTTTTTGGTACTGCCCTACAGAAATGGCCCTCTAGATTTGCAATTTTAAAATTAAATCAGATTCATCATTTTACCAGGAAGCCCATTTGCTCAGCAGAAAGGTACCAGAAGATAAACAACAGAAGTCCTGAGATACTGGGAAATATATATATATTTTTCTTTTCCCTTTCCTTTTTCACTTCATGGAGAAAGCAGTTATTCAAAGTCAAAGACAACTGGTATTTAGAATACAGTGTGGACCTTTCTTCTGAAATTAGGTGCCAACAGAAATTCTTCCAAATAATTAAACAGTTTAGTTGATATCAAATCTGAACAATTTTCTGTACATTTCTTCCTTCTGGGTATCTATTCATGGGACAGATCAATACAATGGGATTACTTTATAGTCAACTCAACATTTTCTGAGGTAGTAGGGAGATTAAATTATCCAGAAAATGAATATACATATATAATCTGACAATGGAGGTACCAGAAGTGTAGATACTCCCTACACATACTCATGTTATAAATGGCTCAGGATTCAAATTAGGATTAAATAAAAAAATAGGATTTATTGAAAGAATATAAAGGAATAGAGGTAAGCAAACAGCGCTGGGTGCACCGGGAGTCTCCGCTCCACCAGGATGCACACCAGTTACATCAAGCAGCTGATTTTTATGCTCCTAGACTAATACATATTCATTACTACTTCTAAAAAAAATAGATTATTAAAATTAGCTTCCGGGGTGCAGTCCCTCCTACTGAAGCATGCGCAGTCTCCTCTGGGGTCTCTTCTGGGGGTCTCTAGGGGTCTTCCATGCTGAAGGCTTGCAGTCTTCCTCTCCCCCTTTGTACTTACTGGGCACCATCCCAAGTTTACGGAACACCTTCTTCAAATCTTGTCTCTCAGCCGCCGTTCAGCTTCTTTCTCCTTCCTCTTTATCTCTCAGCCCCCCCTAACCAGATACCAAAGATCCACATAGTATCCCATAACAGTCACTAGTTGTTATCAGTTGTTCTGAAACTCCCAGACACACGAGTAATTAAAACATTCTTCCCCAGCCATTCACAGACACATCTATAGCAGTGTTAGAAATAGAAGTCCAGAATAACAAAAGCAAACAGGTTCATAAATTTAAGAAGTGATAAATTGACTAGAATGAGGAATGAGGGGGAGACTGGGACACACTGCAGCTGTGGTTCAAGAATTAAATTGCCAGTGCAGGGCCCAGAGGCAGACAGGATTCAAACAGAATTGTTCTTTATGGACACGAATTGTTAAAACATTCCTCACAATCCCTTATCTTCTTTTTAATATCAACAATTCGTGTCACTTCTGTTGTTAATAACTGGATTTCATCAGTCCGTTCTTGGAGGGTCCAATTCTTAAACATCGTAATTGACATATCCCCTTCCTTTTTTAATGAAGTTATTACAAATGTACTATTTATCACCCAGTGTATTAATAACGTAAGGCAAGGTATCATACAAGGTATATACAATAACATAATTACACCATATGACAATAAAAATAACACTCTTTTAACCCATGGTCCACCAGGCAGTCATGAAAATAAATCCCATTCCATATCCTTCTAGGTTTGTGTTTGCTCACTCACCTCCCCCCTCCTTCTCTGGGATGGGAGAGAGAAATGGGAAAGTGAAGCCTGTGAGTTGAGATAAAAACAAGAAAATAATAACAATAATAATAACAATAATGATGATAATAGTACTACTAGTAATAATGTGTACGAAACAAGTGATGCACAATGCAATTGCTCACCACCTGCTGTCCGATGCCCAACCTAACCCCAAGCAGTCCGGCCCTCCTCCCAGCCTGCCTGCTGACAGGACAGTGAGAAGCTGAATTTGGCTTGGTCCTTGGCTTGGTGTAAGCACTGCTCTGTAACAATTAAAAACAATTAAAACATCATCATATTATTAACATTCTTCTCATCCTAAACCAGAACATAACATTCTATCAGCTACTAGGAAGAAACACCCTTTTTATCAATCTTTAAACAGCAATTACTAAAGCTAAATTTTCCACAGACTTCTCCTTCTTGTGCTAGTAAATAATCCAAAGCTAGGCAATTTTGATACAAAGCAGTTCTCATCTTTAAAACTCATTTAAATCAGTTCTCATCATTTATAACACTCAGAAGGATCTCTCAAAGCTTCTTCCTTCTGATCCAGCAACAATGCTACTAGGTCTTTCCTGACCAGGAAAGGGTCACTTGGAAATACCTGGTCCACTCTTCTTAGGCCTCCAGCTGTGCACTAGTTCATACTAATCAATCAGCTCCTACTTCCCGTAGCTTTCACTGAATAAAAATCACTTGTATTAGCTGTTAAATGATAAAAATAAAATTATAAAAAAATCCATTTTCTTAAAGCGTATTAATGAATGTGCTTATATAAACGTGTAAGGGTTACATGTATACATAATAATGTATTATTTTATGTGCAACATTATAAATGTTAATTCATAATACACAATACTTTGCAGCTTGCATTATGTTGCCTATTTCAGTGTTTAATACTGAAAAGTTAAGGAGCACAACTGGAAAATACATGAACCAACTAAAAGACAATATGTATGATTTAGTAGTGAATAGAAACTCTACAGTACATCTGAGTTTTAAATGCAGGATTTCAAGGCATAAAACTTTGAGATTCCTAATATTACTGTTTTAACCTGATTATTAATAGATATTTACAAAAATATAGTCTTTTTTCTTTGCAGCCATGTTTCCCATGTGTTTCAAATTAAGTTACAAATCCACAGGAAACATTTGCGCATGAAGGGAGAAATATTCAGTTTTGTATTTACAAGACTGTTTGTTTGTTTGTTTGTTTTTAAATTAGTTTAATCTCAGTTATTTCACATATTCTAGTTAAATGAAACAACAAAAAGAATCATCACCTATAATGTGAAAAAATGTTTATTTTCTTATTCTGTGAGTATAAGCATACATAATTTTCATTTTTAATAAAATTTCACTTTAGGATTTCAAAACTAACTCTTAAAAATATCAAATGGCTTACTTTTGGCTTTATTTCAATTTTGACTAAAAATGTTAATCTATTTGAATGGAGATCAGATTTTGTTTATTGTCTCATTCAAGGTACTTAACTAGTTTGTTTACTACTTATATAAATAGAAATAGAACAGATCCTGAAAATAACTTTAAGTAGGAATGGCATAGTTGGGATGACAAATGAGGACAATTTATTTCGAGTTACAGGTCATTTGTACCTTTGGTTGGGAAAGATTCTCCAGATTGTGGGGTGGCTTATGCAAAAAGGAGTGCTAGCTTCATTCCAGTTTCTGATGAAGTGTGTGGATAAAAAAGAGTGTCATTATCCAATCAAGAGTGACATTACCCAATCTGTGTAATCACAGATGAGAAAAAAAAATTCCACAAGACCAAAGCACAAATTAACTTCTCACCTCCTGCAATGTTTCCTCAGATCATATTTTAAATACGCTGTAAAGAAGAAAGATTGAAACCATGACATCTTCAGTTTTCTGCATCCTTTATTAATGACTCTGATTATCAAGATTGTCAATCAACTTGTTTCTTTCACATGAGATTATGTGAAATTAGTAACCAAATAAAACTAAAAATGAAAATAAAAGTAAAATTTAATAAGCAGAAAAAGTAATGAAAGCATGGAGCACTTTCCTTTATTTTCTGTCATATTTCCTATAATTCATAACATTGTCAGTTGGCATTATTCTCAACTTTCTTCTTTACTTGTGTTATGTAATTGACTCTTTTTATATCATGCAGGAGAAAAAATGTTAGAGATAGTAGCAATAACAACAATGTATGGCAGTAATTATTGTCCTTACACTAAACCATCAAGTGTTTTCACTGCAACTCTGCCTGCTCCTAATTAACTTCTTCACTCCAAAATATCATAGAATGGCAGGTTGGAAGGGACCTTAAAGATCATCTTGTTCCGACCTCCCCCCCCCCCACCGCCACCATGGTAAGGGATGCCACCCACTAGATCAGGTTGCCCAGGGCTTTGTTGAGTCTCCTCTTCAACACCTCCATGGGATGGGGCATCCACATCTTCTCTGGGTAACCTGTTCCAGAGTCTCACCACCCTCTGAATAAGGAATTTCCTCCTAACCTCTAATCTAGATCTCTTTTAGTTTAAAACCATTCTCCCTTGTCCTATCATTGAGTAATGACTGAGTAAAAAGTTCTTCCTTGTCTTTTTTATAAGCCCCCTTTAAGTATTTAAAAGTTGCAGTAAGGTCACCCCGGAGCCTTCTCTTCTTTAGGCAGAACAATCCCAGTTCTCTCAGCCTGTCTTTGTAGCCCTCTGATCATCTTCATGGCCCTCCTCTGGACCCATTCTAACAGATCAGCACCCTTCTTGTTCTGGGGGCCCCACATCTGAACACAGCAAATCAAGCGGGGCCTCACAAGGGCGGAGTAGAGGGGCACAGTCACCTCCCTTGACCTGCTGGCCACTCTTCTTTTGATAAAGCCCAGGATACAGTTGGCTTTTCAGGCTGCCAGTACATACTGCAGGCTCATGTTGAGCTTTTTGTCCACCAGACCTCTGCAAATCCTTCTCTGCAGGGCTGCTCTTAATGTGTTCTTCTCTCAGTCTGTACTAATGTCTGTGGTTGCCCAGGTGCAGCACCTTGCACTTAGACTTGTTGAACCTCGTGAGGTTCACATGGGCCCAATTCTCAAGCTTATCCAGGTCCCTCTGGATGGCATCCCTTCCTTCTGCTGTATCATTTGCACCACTCTGTTTGCTGTCATCCTCAAATTTGCTGAGGGTGCACTTGATCCCACTATGTCATTGAGAAAGGTATTAAATAGTACAGGTGTAAGGACAGACCCCTGAGGGGCACCACTCGTCACTGGCCTCCACCTGGACATAGAGACATTGACCACTAACCTCTGTGTGCAGCCTTCAAGCCAATTCCTTATCCCCTAAATAGTCCACCCATCAAATCCATATCTCTCATTTTTGGAGACCAGAATGATATGTGGGACCATGTCAAAGGCCTTACAGAAGTCCACATTAGATGACATCGGTTGGTCTTCCCTTGTCAACTGATGCAGCCACTCCATCGTAGAAGGCTACCAGATTGGTCAGGCATGATTTGTCCTTGGTGGAGCCATGATGGACATCTTGGAACATCTCTTTGCCTTGTATGTGCATTTACATTGCTTCCAGGAGAATCTTTTCCATGATCTTCCCAGGCACACAGGTGAGGATCACCAATTTGGAGTTCTTTGGTCCTTCTTTCTAACCATTTTAAAAATGGCAGAGATGTTTCCTTTTTTCCAGTCACCAGGGACTTCACCTAGCTTCCAGAACTTTTCAAATATATCTGGGCAACTCCGTATCTTGGAGTTTTGGCAACTCTATCAGCCATTTTCCTCAGAAAAAGGCAACTCCATCAACCAGTTTTCCTCAGGAAAGGCTCAGAAAAAGGCCCCTGGGATGCATGTCATCAGGCCCCATGGACCTGTTCAGTTTCATCAGGTGGTCTTGAACCTGCTCTTTGGTTACAGTGGAATAGACTTTGATCCCCTAGCCCTCACCTATACATTCAAGGACTTGAGAGCCATGGCAAGTGTGACTGGCAGTGAAAACAGAAGCAAAGAACTTGATGAGTACTTCAGCTTTCTCCATGTAACTACATAATATATATATATTATACAGTTATAACTATAATATAACTTATATATAACTATATAATTCTTTCTTGTTATTCTTTGCATCCCTTGCCAAGCTCAGTTCTATCTGTGTCTTGGCTTTCCTGATCCCATCCCTGCACATCCGGACAGCATCCTTGTACTCTTTACAGGACACATCTCTTTGCTTCCACTGCCTGTGCATTTCCTTCTTTCACCTCGGTTTGACCAACAGGTCAGCCGTCCTGGTTATCTGCACTCCTAAACAGGATACAGAAATAGATGATTAACATATACAACTTTTTGACACATTTAGGACCAGAATTCCTGTACAGAAATTGCTTCAGAAGCTTCTAACAGATGATGCTCTTTAGGAGATGTGGAGGAGAATAGCGATTTCTTTTGACTTCAGAAACCTTTGAGAGAACAGAAGGGTCTAAATTTAATAAGAGAAGGAGCACTTCTCTATTCAAAGATTCCCTCTTTAGGGAAGAGGTGAATATAGTACATAAAAAACCCATATCTTCTGTGCAGAAGGAAGCTACCTACATACAAAAATTCATAAGAAGTATTTGTAAATATTTTGAAAGTTTTTGTCATACTGGGTCAGTTATTTAAGAGGCTACACAACAGGTGAAGAAAACAAATAAGCATGCATCTCTAATTATTCTTTTATTTAATATCTTTATGCTAACAATTGTACATGGGTAGTTTTATTACTACATTTCTTGTATGTGTAGCTATACATATATATATATATATTTATAGCTACATATATATATAAATATATATATATAGCTATATATATATATTCCTGTATTGCAGAATTACAAAATCTTGATCTGAAAAATTTGGGTGAGGGGAGGTGTAGAGGAGAAGGGAAGGAGGAGTTTCAATATATATTTTTTGAGGGCAGAATACACGACTATAGGATAACTTCAGTAATCTTTAAAAAGTCTTTTTAAATGTCAAATAACCAATCAGATTCTGCAGCAATCTACCTCCTTTCCATCTTAATCCTTACGCAAAAGAATGAGAATTTGTACATGAAAGACCCTACACCACTGGGGCTTAAAGAAATCGTGGAATAGTGGTGCCTGAACATAGCTCATAACAAACCTTGGTTACTCCTTATGAAATGTGATTTTCTTTGCGAAGTTGTAACTTTTACATCATAGAGAAAATCTATACAGTATGTGTTTAATCTTCTACAATATGCAGTATATATCAGCCAACAAAACTTCCCCTCGTGTCTGCAATTTTCAGGGAAGAAAGAAGTTAAACAAACAAACCAAAAAAAAACGAAAAACCCTGTCACTTTTTTTTGTCAACAAGTATGCCTGTTCATATTGTTCATGAGATTTCTTTCAAAATATAACTACTGAAGCAAATAAGTTAAACATTGAAAGATAGCATATGAAAGAGAAAGGAACTAGAAGACAGATGTAACTGTGGACTACAGTAAATTATTTCTCTGGGTACAAAGAATTAGTTGTAAACAAGTTTTATTTACATTTATATTTATAAAAGCCATTCTACAGCTTTATCAAACTAACGCAACCTCAAAGATTTCAAAAAGCATACAGAACATCTATAGAGAATAAGATGATCATGAAATACATTATTAGTGTTTTTTGAAATATACATACAGAACTTTGCTTTAGTAGTACTTTTTCACAGCTCTCCTCATATCAAGTTATTTCTAATATTACTGTATAAATTCTGATAAGAGAAGCATTATATTTTATTTCCTTTTACTAATTAGCTATCACTTGTCCTATCTTTGTCTACTGACTTTTTCTAGAGTTTGATAACAGAGTAATATCTTATGATACAAAATATAACTGCTATAACTTTTACAGATGTGTTAAGAAGTCCAAAAAAAGGCTATAAGGATGAAAATATATAAAGATGAATACAAGACCAGCAAATATATACACCTGTGTTAGCTCAGATAAAAAATAAAAATTAATTCAAAAAAATAATTAAAAATAGTTATGTATTCATTGAAGACCTTACAGACTTATAAAGCCAATGATCAAGAGTCTTTGAATACTGAAGATATAAAGAAATTTCAGAATCCTGTAAGGCAGCAACCTTATAGGCTTATATTTCAATTATAAATTTAAGGAGATTATAACTAAGACGCTGTGGCAATAATTCTATCAATCTATCATTTTAACTATTAAGATATCAATCTATCAATTTAACTATTCTTTAAATGCAGTATGTTTTTCCTTCCCCCACTCCTCTCCCTCCCCCCATCTTCCCCCTACACACTGTAGGCCCAGAAGCTCATTGGTCAATAGTGGCACATTGCTATCAGACAATGCTCAAAACTGTTCTTAGTCCACAAACAGTAATCCAGTGGATTTGATCAAGTCTTTAGAGTGTCTTTTGACAGACCTTGCTCCCAGTGTATGCATTTGATTTCAATTAGTAGGTTTGTAAGAGGGCATGTCTACAATGCAATTACTGTTGTATTAGAATCATACTGAAGGATATCATTAAATTATTTAATGTGGGTACTGTTGTCGTTTTTATTTATCTGTATAAGAATTTACATTGTGCAAGGACCTGGGAGGGCATTGCTCAAATTACCCCGAATCTGTCAGGAACATAAAGCTGAATGAAAATATGACCCAAAATTATTAAGGTAGCTAAGGATGTTCTTGTTGTAACCAAGAACATCCTGTAGATATTAAACTTAATGAAAAACCCTTACTTATAGCTTATGGTTATAGGTATGTTTTGGATCCTTATGTTAAAATAAGTACAGACACCTGTGAAGCTGTCCAAGATGTGCCCATTCTTTACAGGTTTATGACAGGTTCAAAACTGCTTTATCATCAGGAAAAGTTTAGGGTCATAGTTATTATGATGTACTTAAAATCAAAATTAGCTCTTTTCAAACAAGGTTATACCATCCAATTTAAACCCAGCTCTGCTGAATATCTGCTGAATAGGAGTATTGCTATTGAGTAAAATGAAAACACTTTCTTAGTGGTGTTTTTTTTTTTTTTAATTTTTTTTTTTTTTAATTTTTCCCCTTCTAGCTATTTTGCAAAGGTAAAACGTTTGTTTGTTTTTATACCCTACATATATTTTCTTACATTTGTAGATCAAATGAAGTTTCTATAAACTTCATTAAAAGGATTACACAAAACACAGTTAAAAGAACTGAAACAAATTCTTCAACATGGATATGAATTTCAGGGAAAATGTAGTTCTAATGAAAACAGACAATGACCTTAATCATTACAGTTTTAGGAGACTTTTTTCCCCTTAAAACAAACAAATGAACAAAACTAAAACCAAACAAATCAACAAGTGATTCCACTCAACCAACAAGTGATTCAAGGAATCATATAATTAGAAAAGGTTTTTAATATATTTTTTTTTTCCTAGATCAGAACATCTTACTGAACTGACTTAAGGTACTGAACCAATTATTAGGTATTAGTGTGCCTTGTAATTAACATGTATTTCTTCAAAATTGAACTGCAAAAGTCATCATGTGCACTGTGATCCTGTTATTTTGCAGTATATATAGTACATTACAGTATAACAAGGTGTTCTTAAAAAGTGTACCTTCATGTTTGATGTACCTTTCAAGGTATTTAGAAATATCATATTACATCACTCAATTACGTTACTTTTCTGAAAAAAAAAAAAAAAATGGGAGAGGTACAATAAAATATAAATCTTTACCATACTAGCTTCTGCAGCGATGGCAGAATGTTATAAAATGAAATGTTTACCTTGACTTACAGAACCTCTGTTATTACAACAGAGGCTATTACAGTAAACTCTAACTCTAATATGAACATCCATTTCTTCAATAAAAAAAATATATATTAAAAATCATATACTTAACTATACTATACTATAACTTAACTATATACTATACTTAACTATATACTATACTTAACTATACTATACTATACTATAAGGATTTTTTAAAAATCATAGCAGTTCTTGGAGTACTATAGCAGAAGCTTAATTATTTAAAATTATGTGTGTATAAGTATTTTTAATATCTAGACGTGTCAAAAATGTGGCAAAAGATATGTTACAGTAACTCAACAAAATACTGAAATTCTCACTCATAAGTTATTTTTATTCATTAAACCAGTCTCACTGACACATATATATATCCATGACAGATACAAATAGACTGCCATTGAGGGCTCCAGGAGCAAAGTTCACTTTTTCCTTAGGTGAAAGCTGTCATGCATTTCAATGGTTATGAACAAATAGATAAATATCTGTTGAATTCCAAATAACATGGCACTACATCTCAGCAAGGAAGACGAGGTATATTCTTAAATTTTATCCCTAATATGGATATTAGGGACCAAATAATCTTCACCTCAGTCTTTTCACCTGTAAAATATGAATGAACCTTGTTACATAAAGAATTTTTACAGATTCAGTCTATCATAGATCATGAGACAAAAATGTCATAAAATAATAGCAATAATAAAATATTTCCCATGGTTGTTTTTGGGACTTGAGCAAGAAGAATACTCAAACCAGGACTATTTAAATATTTTGTCATAGTTATGATGAGGATTAATGCTCTGAAAGCAGATGAAAGTTTTTTTTTTTTTTTTTTTTTTTTTTAACCATTAAAATTTTATTTCCTTTCCCACAGCTAATTTATCTTCAGTCAGATGGGCCATATGACATGGGCCCAATTTACAGCTCCCTCTAGGGTTCTAGCAGATGGGAAGTGAGTGGTGGGCTAGGAGATTTGTACCATCCTTTTAAAGTCATAGAACCATACAATATCCCAAATTACAAGAAACCTACAAGGATCATCAAGTCCATCTCTTTGCTCCACACAGGATCATCCAAAAATGAAACCATATGTCCTAAACCCTGCTATCAAAAACAAAACAAAACAAAAAACCAAAACATAATAATAAACATAAAAACATAATAATAAGCTTAGTGAAGGATAAGTCATGAGAGCTAGGTGAATAATTAATTTTAACATAAAATGAAACTTCTACTGAAAACTCATAATTTATCTGACTCAAAAATATATGTATTTCCTTTTCTTGGCCTATTCTATAAATATATAATAATAATAATAATAATAATAATACCGAAAGAAAATATAGGACTTGGCTTACACAACCCTCTCACAACAAAGACTATGCTTGCAGTCTAAATCAAACTAAATTATATCCTATGATATTAAAGAAAACTTAAAAACAAACAAACAAACAAACACAACAACAACAACAAAACAACTATATGTTTTCATTGTTGAAGTTTGTATAGAATTTCTGAATAATCTGAATGTTGGGGAAGATAACAAAGGCAATGACTGAAAACAGAGGGTTAAGGTTTGAATCAAAGGATGCTTTGGGACAGCCAATAAAGAAGGAAAGGGTTTTTGTTTGTTTGTTTGTTTGCTTGTTTGTTTTAATCTCTTTCAAATCTTGGTATTTAAGAATGTTCTCTAGCAAATTCCAGGCCTAATTCTCCTGAGGCAATGGACTAAACTGAATAAAGTTTTCTTACATTGTATGTGAGTGCTCTAAGCACTGCACTCTTAATTTTCCAGTGATATTAGCTTTCACCATTTCACAAAAATGTACCATTTTTTTGAAACAAAAACAATTTGGTCAGTTCAAGTGAAATCCCTATACAGTGCATGTGCCAAATATATCTTTACACAAATAATTAATGGCCAATTTAAAAAAAATAAAAAATAAAAAAAAATAAATAAAGTAAATCCAAACAAAAGTATCATATTACGGTAATAAATAAAGTTTATTTATAATAGCATACGTTGAAATATGTTGGAATTAATCTTTTATATAAACAAAAAATATATATTTTTGCTATCATTGCTAACAATATGGAGCACTGGGGGAACCTGGTGTGCTGACTCTAAGGAACAGTACAGAGTGTAGAGTGGAGTGGAGACACCACAGGTAGTCTCTGTGACAAGATGGGGAGTTGGTTGTTCTTGTGTACACTGAGGCTAATAAGCTGCACATTTGCTACCCTGAGCCAACGACCTGTCATGTTTTCTGACAAAATTCTGTACTCCAGTGAACTTTTGATCATTATAATAAATAATAACCAAAACACACCTCCATCCCAAAAGCCACCCACCTCCAAGGTGTGACCACTCCTCACTGAGCACACACTCTAAGTTTCTCAGAGCCTATACTTCAAATGAAAACAAGAAAACTTTTTACCAATCATAACCAAGATATGCATGACTAGAGTCACTCAAGCTCCACCTAAAAGACAGAAAATAGTATAAATTATCTTAAGAGAAAGGGGATGTTAGGGCAGATACCATCATGAAAGATATCTTCTGACTTCTGGGATAAGTCAACGGGCTGAGCCTCTCTTCCCCTTCCCCACTGGGATGTTGTGGGGTAAGTTTTGAACACGTGGTTATACTGGGTGTCTCTGTGGAAACTTAGAAATCTCTAGAGTCTTTGTGCCTTTTAATGTGTTAATAGCCAGATTGTCTACCTATGCATTTCATGCATGCTAGCTTGCTTTTGCAGACAGTGGATTTATTGCTGTCAATCCAAAGAACCTGTGTACCTGTTGCTGTAATAAATTGCACTTAATTACATTGTTTCTAGCTATTATAGCTCTGATTGAACACAACTAGCATCAGGGCATTTTATGTTATTGGTGAATCTGTGACTGATAGTTCAGTACCCTGAATCTGACCAGACCCATAATGGTTAATTGGCTATGCCCTTTAATGTGACACTACACTGCAGACATTAAAGGAAGTTGTGTGTGATGTTGGATCTAAGTCTTCTCAAAACAAATCTATGTGATGATTTTACCCAGTTAGGCAGCTGAGCTCCACCACAAGTATTCTCTCACTCCTCCTCCTCAAAGGGAAAGGGGGAGAAAATACAATGAAAAGGGCTCAGGATTGAGATAAGCACAGGGCTTGCCAATTACCACCACAGGCAGTGCAGACTCAGTATAGAGAGAGTACAGATATTTACTGCCTGTTACTAACAAGCTAGAGAAGTAAGAAACAGGAAACAAACTAAAAACACCTTCACTACATCCACCCTCTTCCAACTCCTCCCCCAAGCAACACAAGAAAACAGGGGAATGGGGGTTGTGGTTAGTCTATAGAGCTTTGCCTCCGTTGCTCTTTCATGGTCACTCTCTTCCATTCTTCCAACATGGAGTCCCTCCCGTGGGATTCAGTCCTTCCTGAACTGATTCTGCGTGGGCTTGCAACAGGCAGCTGCTCTTCAAGAACTGATCCAAATATAGGTCAATATCATGAGATCCATTTTTCAGGAGCAAACTGCTCCAGATCACCTTCTTCTGTACGGTCCCCTCTCCATGGGCTACACGTCTGGCCTGGAGTCGGCTCCAGTGGGGGTTCTCCACAGCTCTATCCTCCTTCAGGTCAGATTCACCTGCTCCACCATGGGCTTCTCCACATGCTGCATTGTAGAGATCTGCTCTGTCATGGTACACCATGGGCTGCAGGGGGACAGCCTGCTCCACCATGGGCCCCTCCACAGGCCACATGGGAATTTCTTCTCTGGCACCTGGAGCACCTCCTCACCCTTTTCTTCACTGATGTTGGTGTCTGCAAAGTTGTTTCTCACCTGCTGTTGCACAGCGTTTTTTGTTTGTTTTTCTTCCTTTCTTAAATATGCTCACGGAGGTATAAACAACATTGCTCTCTGACTCAGCTCTGGCCTGTGATGAGTCCCTTTGGAGCTGACTGGCCATTCTCTGACATGGGCAGCCAATGGGCTCTTCTCACAGAAGTCACCCCTGCTACCAAAACATTTCTATGTAAATCCATTACAAACTGTTCCCATAAAGAACAAGTAGTTGAATTCAATGCTATTCAAATATGAAAAACAAACAAACAAACAAACAAACAAAAAAAAAAAACAGTATGCACTAGTAAGATAAATATTTTCATCTAGTTAGTGAAAAGTATTATCTCTGTCACTATGCACTTTTATAGCAGATGTACTTAGTCTGTCACTATTATCTCATCACTTCGGATTAAAACATATCAAAATACTTTTACAGTCAGTCGTCTTGAACAGCTCCAACATGATTATATAATATCAAAAGACAGAAGACAGCAAACTTATTTTTCCCTTTTTCTATTCAAATACTGCTATTTGTGCTTCTTTAAAAACTCTAAACTTACTTGAAATTAAATTGTTAGGTGACTGGCTATATGTGCTTCTCACATAGTCAAAGCTTGATGTTAAGATAGAAGTTTTGCCTAAATCACACAGTATGCATCTTTGTGTTGTCCCTGTTTTGTTTCTGTAGCCTGTGTAGTATGCAGTATGGCAGACTGCAAAGAGTCTACTTAGGTTTGTAAAGTGCATCTTAACTCCAGGCAGGTGCAGTCATGATGCCCTGGCAGTCCTGTTTTTTGATTTTTCCCTGAGATTTCTTCAAATGCACTGCACTTGCCTCACTGACTGTACACTGACTGTACATCTGACCTTACAGAAGTGATAAGGAGATAATTCACATCTGAGAGGTTTCATCCCAAGTGGTCAGGATGCAGCCTTGTGCCGTGGTTCCGCTCGAGTGGGCAGCCGAGCTCCACCACAACCACTCTCTCACTCCCCCTCCTCAAAGAGGAATGGGGAGAAAATATGTGAAAAGGGCTCAAGGGCTGAGATAAGGACGAGAAAATCACGCAATAATTATTGTAACGGGCAAAACAGACTCGGCATAAGGAAATAGTAAGATTTATTGCCTATTACTAACAAGCGAGAAAAGTGAGAAAACAAAGGAAAAGAAAAAAAAAAAACAAAAGCACCTTCCCCCCCATCCACCCTCTTCCACCTCCTCCCCCCGAGCGGCGCAGGGGAACGGGGGAATGGGGGTTATGGTCAGTCTACAGCACTGCTTCTCTGCCGCTCCTTCTCGGTCACTCTCGTCCCCTGTGCTGTGGGGTCCCACCCACGGGATGCAGTCCTTGATGAACTGATCCGGTGTGGGCTTCCCACAGGCAGCAGCTCTTCCAGAACTGCTCCAGATATGGGTCTGTACCACGGGGTCCATCCCTCAGGAGAAAACTGCTCCAACCTGGCTCCCCTACAGGCAGCAGCTCCTGCCAGGTCACCTGCTCCTGCGTGGAGAGCACCTGCTCTCCATGGGCTACAGGTCAGGCCCAGAATCTGTTCCAGCAGGTGTCTTCCACTGGCCGCAGCCTCCTTCGGTGCAGGGCCACCTGCTCCACCGTGGTCTCCTCCACGGGCTGCAGCATGGAACCCTGCTCCACCGTGGTACTCCATGGGCTGCAGGGGGACACCCTGCTTCACCATGGTCCTTACCACAGGCCGCAGGGGACTTCTGCTCCAGCACCTGGAACACCTCTCCCCCTCCCTCTACACTGACCTTGGCACCTGCAAGGCTGTTCTCTCACTCCTGGCTGCTGTGTGGCGCAGCGTTTTTTTTCCCTGTCTTAAATATGCTCTCACAGAGGCGCAAAACAACATCGCTTATTGGCTCAGCTCTGGAAAACAATGGGGCCCTTCCCAAACATGGGGCAGCTTCTAGATCTTTCTCACAGAAACCACCCCTATGGCTCCCTGCTACCAAAACCTTGCCACGTAAACCCACTACACCTTGACATACTAGGGAAATTTGAAACTGACCAGATAAATATTTAGTCATCTTTACCATCTAGAGACAAGTCTTTATGGCTAAATAAATGATAATAAAAAAGCTATGGAACAATCTCAGGCTTGGAGACTAGGTAGCACACACAGTATTTTGTAAATAGTAATATAATATATATATATATATATAATATAATATATATTATATATAATTATATTATATATAATTATATATATAATATATAATATAATATATATATTATATCATATTATATATAATTATATATATAATATATATAATATATTATATTATATATTATATAATATATATATTATATAATATAATATATATTATATATTATATATTATATATATAATTGTATATATATAATATATAATATATAATATATATATATATAAAGAAAATCTGATATGTAGTAGAGTGATCTGTTCATAACAGCAAGTGATTCTACTTTATTTTGTAACTTATAATTCACAATTATAAGGTGATTTATGCATACATATAAATATATATATCTTTACTATCATCGTTGTTATGTTATTTTGTTGGGGGGGGGGAAAGAAAAAAAAAAGATATTCATGAAGGCACAAGGAGAAATCCTACTGAATTCATTTAAAAAAAAAAAAAAATCCACACAACTATGAATTTCCAGGGCTGTGCATTTGCAAATTGTGCACGTAAAAAAAGAAAAGGTTAAATACCCAGATGTAACAGTATATGAATACATACACAACTAGTAGACCAAATCTTGAACAGTCAATCTATTCTGTCATTTTTTTAGAAGTTGTATAACATTAAGTTGAACAATAAAAGTATGTAATACAGAAATACATCTTTTAATTAGCATTTTTAAGTGTTTATTCTTGTTTGTTCTTTCTGTGTCATCCAGACATTTTAAAGGTGTAGTCTTTATTTTATTTAAACATATATTTGTTTTTAATGATCAATACTATTAATTATTTTTATTGCTCTTATAGTAGTTTGCAAGTGCAATTTATATGAAAATTTAATTCTGTATTATTCACCTTGTAAGCCTATCTTCCTGATAAGCCATGAGACAACTAACGTCTGATATGATTGTATTGTGTTACTGTTGTGTTTGCTGTTTTACACACAGACCTGATATTGATTTTTGAAAAAAATTTCCTGAATAAACCCCTTAACAAAAAATAGTGATAATGACTGAAAAAAAGAGCTAAGATGCCTTTAGAAGTAAATACGAATTCTAATACAGGGTTTGATTCCCAGATCTGAAGGGATCCTGTGTTCTACAATCTCTGTTTTGTATTAGACACTACAGGTAAGCAAAGCATACCAAAACAAAGAATAGTAGCCCGTTCCCCTGTAATAGAAATAGAACTAAGGATCCCCACTTTGGATAACTATAAAATCCAAATGTTATAGTATCCAAATCTAGGTGTAACCAGAAGGACCAGGGAGGTGATCATACCCTCGTACTCAGCTCTGGTGAGTCCGCACTTCAAGTACGGTGTTCAGCTTTTGGCCTCTCACTACAAGAAGGACATCGAGGCCCTGGACCAAGTCCAGAGAAGGGCTACGAAGCTGGTGAAGGGCCTAGAACATAAGTCCTGTGAGGAGCGGCTGAGGAAACTGGGGTTGTTTAGTCTGGAGAACAGGATGCTTCTTGCTCTCTACAACTACCTGAAAAGAAAGCGTAGGGTTGGCCTCTTCTCACAGGTAACTAGTGATAGGACTAAAAGGAATGGCCTCAAATTGCACCAGGGGAGGTTTACTTTAGAAATTGGGAGACATTTCTCCTCAGCAAAAGTAGTCAGGCATTAGAATGGGCTGCCCAGGGAAGTGGTGGCGTCACCATCCCTGGGGGTGTTCAAGGAAAGGTTGGACCTGGAGCTTAGGGACATGGCTTAGTGGGTGATATTAGTACTAGGGTGATGGTTGGACCAGATGATCTTGAAGGTCTCTTCCAACCTTAATGATTCTATGATTTACTGAATCACAGAAGCAGGCTTTTTGCTCTTCTGGAATTTTTGGCCCTACAATGGCTGAGTTCTGCAAGGAGGGAAGTATTCTTCTATCATACAAGAGATATAAATTTAAAGGCTGTAGATTTAAAGTCTGTGGATGTGGTCTACCTTGACTTCAGCAAGGCTTTTGACACTGTTTCCCACAGCATTCCCCTCAAAAAAACTGGCTGCTAATGGCTTGGACAGGCATAAGCTTCATTGGGTTAAAAACTGGCTGGATAGCCGGGCCCAAAGAGTTGTGGTGAATGGAGTCAAATCCAGTTGGAGGCCAGTCACTAGTGGCATTCCCCAGGGCTCAGTACTGGGGCCAGTCCTCTTTAATATCTTCATCAATGATCTGGATGAGGGGATCGAGTACACCCTCAGTAAGTTTGCAGAAGACACTAAGTTAGATGCATGTGTCGATCTGCTCGAGGGTAGGAAGGCTCTGCAGGAGGATGTGGATAGGCTGCACCGAGGGGATGAGGTCAGCTGTATGAAGTTCAACAAGGCCAAGTGCCAGGTCCTCCACCTGGGACACAACAACCCCAAGCAGAGCTACAGGCTGGGAGATGAGTGATTGGAAAGCTGTCTGGCAGAGAAGGACCTGGGAGTATTGGTGGATAGTCAGCTGAATATGAGCCAGCAGTGTGCTCAGGTGGCCAAGAAGGCCAGCGGCATCCTGGCTTGTATCAGAAGCAGTGTGGCCAGCAGGTCTAGGGAAGTGATTGTCCCCCTGTACTCAGCTCTGGTGAGGCTGCACTTTGAGTACTGTGTTCAGTTTTGGGCCCCTTGCTACAAGAAGGACATCGAGGTGCTCGAGCGAGTCCGGAGAAGGGTGACTAAGCTGGTGAGGTGTCTGGAGAACAAGTCCTACGAGGAGCGGCTTGTTCAGCCTGGAGAAAAGGAGGCTCAGGGGCAACCTTATCACTCTTTATAAGTACATTAAAGGAGGCTGTAGCGAGGTGGGGGTTGGTCTATTCTCCCACATGCCTGGTGAAAGGATGAGGGGGAGTGGTGTAAAGTTGCACCAGGAGTGTTTTAGGTTGGATGTTAGGAGGAACTTCTTTAATGAGAGGGTTGTGAGGCATTGGAATGGGCTGCCCAGGGAAGTGGTGGAGTCACCATCCCTGGAGGTCTTTAAAAGACATTTAGATGTTGAACTTAGTAATATGGTTTAGTGGAGGACTTGTTCGTGTTAGGTCAGAGGTTGGACTCAATGATCTTGAGGTCTCTTCCAACCTAGATAATTCTGTGATTCTGTGATATAAATTCACATCTTCACAGACTAGAATTGCTGTTGTGTTTCTTTCCCTATGTGTCCTGACTTAATACAGTCAGCTAACTGCCACCGGAAGTGAGATGCTTAAGTCTAAGAGTGATACATTTGCAGACATACAAGCATTTACCTCCAACATCACATACAGTCCCTCCAGCATTTCCCATTAGCTTACAAACTTGTTTTTATCTTATGCTTTAGCACATAATTATCCAATGTAATCTACCTATCTGTCTCTATATATAAGGTTTAATTTAACACTGTGAATTCTGATCCTGTAAAGAATTTTCTGACTTTTAGTCAATGAATACATTTCCAAGCATCACAATATACATGTATAAAGTCTTTCTAACTTTAATTCTAAATTCTATTTGTTTATCTGTTTCTGTACCCAGGCTCATTCCACCCTATTTTGAGCATCTTGTGGTACAAACAACGTTGTTTTTTATTTTGTTTTGTTTTGTTTTGTTTTTGTTTTGTTTTGCTTTGCTTTGCTTTGTTTTGTTTTTGAAACAAATAGGGCAGAATGTTATCATGCCCGAGATTCTAGCAGTACTTCTATCTGGAGGATTCTGGTCATTAGTGACTGTGGCACATTCAAATACAGATACAGGTAGACTAAATATCATAACATTTGGGCTAAGTTGGTTAGGAATTAACAGTTTGGAGACTACATTTTACATGAGCTTATTATGACATTGGCAGATCATATCTGGTTCTCTCCCCCTTGCTACTGAATAAAAAGTGAGCAAATAGCTGTGTGAAGTTTAGATGCCTGTTTGGTTAAACCACAACAGAGGTAGATATCTAAGTTTCTATTTTAAATCAAATACAGCCAGATACTAATGCCTTGGATACTAAATAAGGCTCATCGTATTTGGTATTTTGAACTACTTTCTGTCTTTATTGAGAAAGTGTAATTAGGCAGATGTGAATTTCTCTGTCTTAATTGGGAATTTGACTGACATTTGGGGTACAAGCCAAATGACACATCATGAGCATTATAGTGTCTCTAAATGATGTCCAACTTGCTAACTAACAGGATGAGAGTACTCCTTATGTTCTTTGTTAAATCAATTTGTTCTCTGCAAACCTCCCAGATATCACTGGATATCCAATTACATTGAATATATATATATATATATATATATATATATATATATATATATATGTATGTATATACAAAAAGTTGTCTCTTTTACAATTGTTTTATTTCATATAGGTTAGAAACCAAATATGTATGGGGACATATCTTTTTACTGTCATTTAAAAGAAGAATATGAATTGATCCAGAAAACAAGTCTTGTTTTCTTTGTGTATTTTCACTAAGCTCAACCTTACCGAGAAAATGGTGTTTGAAAGCTTCTTGATAAAGTATTTATCTTCTGGGGATCATCAAATATAATCTTCAGGAGCATGGAGGGAGTGGGGGTAGAAATGCTGAACCTGTGTACAGCTTTCATGAAGAATAGTGCAAATATATGCTTTGCACAGATTTTGAACCAATAAGCTTTCCAGTGCTTAAAGGTAATGTGTAGAAGAAGGCACAACTAGTTGGCTATGTGAAGTGTTCTACTGGTTCAGTCTGAAATGCATACCACTGTTTTTATCTAGAGGAGAGACCTGTCAGAATGTGTCATGGGGCTCTCCCATCCACCATGTCTGAGTTTACTTTCTGTAGTAGTCAGAGTGCAACTTCATGCCAAGATCCTGCTTCAAAATATGGGGAAGACTCACTGACAAGGTTACCTTGTGTCCCGGTTTGGAGAAGCCTTCGAATTTCACCATTTCAAGGAAAATAAGTAAATAAATAAATCTATATGCCAGGTAAAAAAGGCAAAGATCAAAGATCTTTAATAATTTCCATTAAAAAAAAAAAATGTATGCAGGTTTTTTGTTTGTTTGTTTTTTAATTGCTTTTGGGAGGAGGGAAGGGCACAATGTGAGTAACAATAAATGTCTGCTTTCAAAATTGTATAGGCTTCACTTAAAATATAGTGAAAAAAACTGAACTGCTGAAGAAATTAATGAATGGGTGATGCAGATGTTATTCAAAATACACTATTTTCGAAAGGTCCTTATGTACTGAAGTACTGAAATTTAGGGCCTAACAAGTGAATTTAATAACAAGAGATTTAGTACAGTTAGGGCACAGAAGACATCTGAAAGGAAACTAGAAATACTCGGTACACCAAATTACCTGCATTCCTGGGGAAAAAGAGTGGTGTTGCCAGCAATTAGATGTTCACAAATAGGGATGAGGCTGAAAAGCTAAACATTCATTCAGATAAAATACAGGGAAAGAAATGATGGGGAAAAGCTCCAGCTCCAGCTTTGTAACACGTTTTCATTGAATTGCACAAAAGAACTTTGAGAGAATAATACAGGAAGTATAACAAAGCAAGCCATTTCACTCAAGCAAGCACAGACAAAAGAGAAAAGTCTAGTGAATACAAACTTCTATGAGGCGAGCTCTATAGCAAAGATTATTTTGGCAAATGCTTAAAAAAAAAGAAAAAAAAAAAAAAAAAAGAAAGTTTTTTTAATGAGACATGAAAATTTCCACCAGACCATCTGTAACTCATGCATGTACCAGGAAAATGTCAAAATCAGATTTTCTGTAAAGTAGCCATAACAGCAGCACTCACTGGTACTGTGATATTTTACAGTCATTTCACAGCAAAACCTAACAATTACAAGGTTACAAATTTATTAAAATGATGACAAAAACAACAAAACACACACAAACACAACATCCCCAATACAGCTTGAGAGGAGCTCATAGACTGAAAAAATAGTTCTGATGTTTTAAGATATAATAACTTATAATAAGTCTTATAACTTAATAAGTCTAACTTGTTTTAAACATTTAATGCACATATTCACATATAAGCAAGTCTTCTACTGTTCTTTTATCTTAAATCTACCTTAACATGAAATCAAATACCACCCTAGGAATGCCTACTTCTATGAGTACTTATGAAAGTGTTCAAGTAGGAGGCTCAAATGTGGATCTCTATTCTGTGGACATTGAAAATTTGATCCAACCGAATGTCTACTGGAGTATTTTAGAATCAACCTGCTTTCCAAATTAGTGTAAACACAGTATTATCTGTTTTGACTGTCATTGAAAGTAAGGCCAAAACTGGAGGAAAAAAAAAAAAAAAAAAAGGAAAATATAAAGGACATCTGAAAAAGTACTGTATTGTGATATGCAACAGATTTTTTTTTAATGTTACTTATATACATGTGTATGAAAGAGTCACAATATGTATTTTCATTTCTCTCTATACATTCAAACATTAACTGAATAATGCTCTAATATATATATATATATAGTCTTCCTGGTAGCATAAGTTTTTCCATGGGAAAAGCATTCATGACAATATTAATCTTCCTCGCTTCAAACAAGAAAAAAAAAAAAAAAAAAAAAAAAAAACTTTTTTGATTGAACTGAATCATTCTGTAAAGTTACTCTACCAATGACTTATAGAGATATCTTCAGTATTCAGCTGAACTGCCTTAAACATAGATGTGCACTGTCATCAAAGACATCCAAGGATATTTGTCTTGACTTATATTACTTCAGAAAGTCCTGTGACCCTATAAAACTATTTTATTATGAGGCAGCCTTATGCTGGGTACCATAAGAGTTTTCAAATCACAGTAGAGGACTATGTCTAAGCAACAGAATTGTCTCAAATGTCTAAAATGACATGACTACTCCCACCATAGGACCAGATGTTTTGTTAAGGAAGCTCCTCTGTGATTCCAAACACTGCTTTCAAATCTAGTCTAGGACTTTATAATAGCTTGTCAAACTTAAGATATTTTAAAAATTAAATAGTCAAGGCTAAGTGAACTAACATTTTTACTGATTGGTTGTTATTCAGCAAAAGTGGACTTAATTGAGCCAGGCTTCATTTTAGTTACTCTTTCCCTTCAGGTATGCATATATATTGATGAGATCTTCCCTCTGAGCCTTTTATTACCCAGCCTAAAAAGTCCTAGCCCTCTAAACCTCTAATCACAGTAGAGATGTTCCAGTCCCCTACCTTTGTGGTCCTTTGCTGGACTCTCTCCAATAGTTTCATGTCTCTCTTGTATTGTGGAGCCTTGAACTGAATGCAATACTCCAGGTGTGGCCTCACCAGTGCTGAGTAGAGGGGAAGGAGCACCTTCCTCTACCTACTGGCAATACTCCTTCTAATGCAGGGCAGGATACCATTGTGTTTATTTTTATAATGACACATTGATAGTTCATGTTTGTGTTCAAGTTAAGTGTTCCACGTTTCACGCTTAGTGTTTCATTTTTAAGTTAAAATTAGAACTGACCTATGACTTTCTTATGATCTTTGAATAAGAAACCTTAATTCATGATTTGAAATCTCCTGTGAATGACTAAAGCATACAACTGTCTTACCAACTTAGCCATTGTGTTTAGGGTCTGAGTTGAGATGAATTCAGGTCGCAACTGTAAAGTTGAGTATGATTTGAGTAGCATATATCAAATTGGATTAAAAATGCAAATAACATTTGAATAGATAATAATAATAGTAAAAGTAAATACAGAGTGAGTTTGAGTTTGAATCACTATATAAATTAATGGGTATATTTCTTTCTAGTTTACTGTGCATCCTTAGTTATCAAAGGCTTGTGAAAGACAAGAAACTGAGTTATAGGCATATCTGTGTTACATTTTATCCAGTTTGACTGACTGTGCTTCATCTTAGTTTTTTTGTATTATGAAAAGAACTTGCCAATAAATGTGCCTAATACACCAAAGATATGATATGAAACAATTACATCCCAACCCCTCCTTCTGGTGAAATTTGTTTTCTTGACTCTGTGGCCTCAAGAAACTGTATTTCATGCAACTGTAACCAGTGTACTAAGAACAGAACAAAGCAATTTTAAAGTTGAAAGAATAATCCACTTCACTGTTAACCAAACAATTAGGCTTTTCAGGGAAAATTGGAGTAGACCAAAATCCGCTGTAAAGCTCATGACTCATGAGTTACATAGAGTGGTAGAGAAATAAGTGTTTGGGGTAGATACAAAGCTATCACCCACCCCCACACACACACATACTAATACATGATTTGCTTATTGATGTGTAAATCTGAACTATTAAAATAAGGAAGAAAAAAATATTCAAGTGTTGAATTCCAGTTGTCTGCAGAATTTACCTCTTAGTCTGTTCCCTGTCTCTGAGTCTTGCCAACTACCTCTTTCCAAGTCAGGTTTTATACAGTGGGGTACAGCTCTGCTTATAGTGGGTGTGAAGCAGTGCCATTTGGCTTCAAGGTCACTGAGTAGTGTGTGTGTCTCTTAATTTATTAGCTATACAGTTGTATCATAGATCTATGTTACAATTGAAAACCCATGATTTTCAATATGCACAAATAGTTCTCTCTGTGCATACCCTGATTTACCTCATTTTGATAATGTTATTACACATCGTATTCTATGCTTTCTTCAGATGCAAGACTTAAGTATTAAGCTACTGATGAGCTTAATCAGGAAGTTTTTATTTGTTTTTATTTGTTTTTTTTTTTTTTTTTCCAAGTTATACCTGATGTCACCTAAAAAGATTCATTTCTCCAAAAAATGTCCTCCATCTTCTTACTGTGTCATTCTGAAATGCAACAGCCTTAAGGTTAAAGTGCCTCCAAAATATATGGGGTTCAGATTCAGTTTACTCCCAGGTAACAGGTTAAATGTGAGGTGCATTAACTACTATTTTAGGAAGGGTGTGGTGTGAAGACAGTAATTTTTCACCTTTTTTTTTTTTTTTCTACTATATTCTAATTATATTCTACTACCAATGCTACTACTACTACTGTAATTTCCTATGTTGGGGAGAAAAAAAAGAGGGCTAAAGAACACCCAAAGACATTTGTGTGGCCTAATGTTTAAGGGACTGATATGAATGGACAAAGTTCAGGGTCCTGGATGAAACAAACAAACAAACAAACAAAACCACCAACCCACAATTATAGGAGAAAGATACAAGTAGATATATTTTTTTTCTTTTTCCTATTCTCTAACCACAAGGTGGATAGAGAATCATGATTCTTGCACTCTCTTTTTTGTGATTTCTGTCCTTGGCAGAAATATTCTAATATTTTTCATAGTGACAATGTTAACAAAGTGTCTTCTCTTTAACCATACACAAGAGCCGTCTTTGTAAGCTGACGTGATATTTCTTTTTCTAAATAATTCTATTTAATGCAAAGAAAAAACGCATTAATATTAATAAAAATACATAAGCAACGATGTCAAAATGTCCTTATTTGACAATTTCAGAGATCTTTTGCTGTGCATTTTCTAGATGAATTTCAGTAGCATCAAATGAATTTCACAAAACATAATGCACATTTCATATGATATCACTTAAAAATATATTCTTCCTTTTGTAAAAAACAACCTCATTAAAGAAACTTGACTAAATCATATCCTTGAAATACATGCAAGAACTGCAATGTTTTATTAACTGTTTTACACAACTTAGTTATGTTTGCTTCAGTACCACTTATATTGAAATATAAATGGTATAATACATATAGATATTATGTATATGTATATGTATATATATATATATATGTATATGTGTATGTGTATGTGTATGTATATATTTCCCAGGCAAAACAATTATAATATTTTTTTTTTTCTGAGTATACCAAACGACCACATACCTTCATTGCATTTTTAGGAATTGCTATGCTAAGAAGGCCCTCATTGGGTGTTGAAAATAATGCCATTAGGTACATTGATACTAATAAATACCACCTTGATTTTTTGCAACAGTCTCCCAAAATACTCATTTATCCAGATTAGGACATTATTGTCTGTATGGGTGAACAACTAGGTTGGCAAAAACTGACTTGAATGTTGAATCTCTGATGATAGTAGGTAATGTTTACTCTACCTAGAATACAGTAAAAATATGAGTACTGAATGAGACTATCCTAGAATGTGTTTTGTTTAACATCTTTACCATTGACCTGAAGAAGAAGACATATTGTACTCTGATCATGTTTGCAGATTGTGTTGGGAGGGGGGATGGGAGAGGACACTAACTGGCACACTGGAGGGCATGCCAGCCATTCAAGGAGACAGGCTGGAGACAGCCAGGCAAGGAGAGAGGAGGAATAGGACAACAAGAACCTCACAGAATTATACAAAGTCAAATGCAAATTCCTGCCTTTGGAAAGGAAGACCCCCTTGTAGCAATGCGGGCTGGGAAGCAACTTGCTGCCCCTCTGGACTCTTTGGGGTCCTCAGGAGCCCCTGGGCTCCTCCCAGCTGGGACTCGTGGCTTCTTTTGCCATTCGTGGAGTGATCAGAAACCAACCATTTCTTACTTGGTTAAGCACATAAGGTTATGCTACTCTTTAGTGCTTCCACTTCCCAGGCTTCTGTCATCATTTTCTGTGTACATTTTAGTTTCGCTTATTTGTCATTTTTTTCTAAGATCATTTAACAAATCTCTTGGTAGAAATACTCATCTGTGAGAAAGTATTGTTGCAGACAGATGTAACTGTCTTCAGTTACATCTTGTCTTCTTGTAAATCTTCATTAAATACTTGCAATTAGTACCTATTATTAATGACAATGTTAGTGAATACTACTTGCTGTACAGCTTGATATGTTTTCTTGTCTTTCAGAGACTTCTTCCACATACACTATGTATATCTTGACAAAATGGGGAAAAAAAACATCCTACTCAACTGGTATTCACCCCCTCACTTAGGTTTTCATACACAGATCTCAAAGATCTTTGTCAAGACAGCAGTATCACATCTTGGACTCTCTCATGAAGAATTTCTTCATGAAATCTTTGTGAATTCTTTCTATCTACTTAAGAAAAACATTGTAACATAAATTTTAAAATGAAGTTATTTTTTAAATAAAATAAATAAAGAGAATTAACAAATAAAACCAAAATGCAAGTAAATAAATTTTAACTTGTCGTGGTTCTGCTCGAGTGGGCAGCCGAGCTTCACCACAACCACTCTCTCACTCCCCCTCCTCAAAGAGGAAAGGGGAGAAAATATGATGAAAAGGGCTCAAAGGTTGAGATAAGGATGAGAAGATCACACAGTAATTATTGTAACGGGCAAAACAGACTCGGCATAGGGAGATAGTAAGATTTATTGCCTATTACTAACAAGCTAGAGAAGTGAGAAACAAAGGAAAGAAACCAAAAGCACCTTCCTCCCCCCCATCCACCCTCTTCCACCTCCTCCCCCCGAGCGGCGCAGGGGAACGGGGGAATGGGGGTTATGGTCAGTCTACAGCACTGCTTCTCTGCCGCTCCTTCTCGGTCACTCTCGTCCCCTGTGCTGTGGGGTCCCACCCACGGGATGCAGTCCTTGATGAACTGATCCGGTGTGGGCTTCCCACAGGCAGCAGCTCTTCCAGAACTGCTCCAGATATGGGTCTGTACCACGGGGTCCATCCCTCAGGAGAAAACTGCTCCAACCTGGCTCCCCTACAGGCAGCAGCTCCTGCCAGGTCACCTGCTCCTGCGTGGTCTCCTCTCCATGGGCTACAGGTCCAGCCCGGAATCTGCTCCGGCAGGGATCTTCCACAGGTGGCAGCCTCCTTCAGTGCAGGGCCACCTGCTCCACCGTGGTCTCCTCCATGGGCTGCAGCGTGGAACCCTGCTCCACCGTGGTACTCCATGGGCTGCAGGGGGACACCCTGCTTCACCATGGTCCTCACCACAGGCCGCAGAGGACTTCTGCTCCAGCGCCTGGAGCACCTCTCCCCCTCCTTCTTCCCTGACCTTGGCGCCTGCAATGCTGTTCCTCACTCCTCTCACTCTCCCAACTGCTGTGTGGCGCAGCGTTTTTTTTCCCTGTCTTAAATATGCTCTCACAGAGGCACAAAACAACATCGCTTATTGGCTCGGCTCTGGTCAGCAGTGGGGCCCTTACCAAACATGGGGCAGCTTCTAGATCCTTCTCACAGAAGCCACCCCTATGGCCCCCTGCTACCAAAACCTTGCCACGTAAACCCACTACATAACTATATTGACATTTGAGAACAAACAACTATTTCTGGCTTATTTGTCTATTTGCAGAAGTCAATATCCTTACAGAGAGAATTTTCTCTTGAATTCTGTCATCCACAAAAAGTGGAAAAAAGTGGAAAATTTTAATGTGTTGTCCATATTATAAACATAATATGCACTATGAAATATAATGTATTTTAAAAGTGTACCATCAAAATCAGATTTCAAACTTCCATATGAAATTATTTTAGTATTACAAAAACACTGCCAGTTTTCTAATCATCAAGTTTTTCCTTCACGTTTGTGACCAAATTATAAGAAAGTTAGGTGAAATTTTGAAGCTGGCAGGGGCATTACAAACATTACAGTTTTATGTATACAACTTAGCTTTTTTTTTTTTTTTTTTTTTTTTTTCAATGCTATGAAAAGAATAAGAAAAATAGTGGAAAATGGGTATTAACAGGCAACAGCACATACAAAATTGTATTAAAGACGAAATTGGTAGCAGCTATAATTCTGTTATGTTTCACTGTTTACCCTGGCCAAAGGCTGAAAGTTAGAAGAAAATAAATAAATAAATAAATAACTTGTCCTATAGAAATATTATCATTCTTGAGTATCTAATGGGAAGGTTGTATAATACTCAGAGTGTATCACAAATATAGCATAATAATGATTTTTAATCAATTTAATCAGTTAGTCCTCTCAAGGTCATCACTCTCACAACAGCTCTCTCAAATGGATGAGAAATGTTGTACCTTGAAAGGGGGGTTCTTAACAACGTGTTAAATATTACACAGGAATATGTTGTAATTATTCATCCATAATGCATTGACATTACTGAATGTTTGCAAAATTAATGTGTAGAGGCATAATTTAATTTCACATTAAAGCACTCAGATGCCACCATATTAGTCACTATAAAAGAGCTTGAGAAGAATAACTTCCCTATCTACAGGCTGCTTTGAAATTAACATCATTTCAATAAACAAGTGCTGAGGCACATTTTTTCAGAGAAGACAAATCATTCATAAGCTGTTATTTAATAAACGGTTTTGTACTTAGCCCTATATTAAAGGAAGAAATTTGTTTGTTTATTTGTTTTGTTTTTATATGGTACTGGATTATCTGATGCTTGTAACAATTTGGCTTCTCTGGCCTAGAAATATGTAGAGTATATAATATTTTCTGTATTTTTATATTTTGTTCATAAACTGCAATAAAAAATGAAAGATAAATAAAATAAAATAAAATAAAATAAAATAAAATAAAATAAAATAAAATAAAATAAAATAAAATAAAATAAAATAATACTGTTTTCCTTTTTGTCCTCTTCTTAGAACAGAGAATTTAAAACAAAACTCTGGTGAACATAGTCTACTATATTACTATTAATCTGAGACAATTACAGAAATTTCTACCTTCTGGAATATCAATAAATACATAAAAATCAGTAATCCTAGTATACACCCTATAATATATCAAATGGTTAACTCTTCTAATATTCTTGAAGATACATATTAATTCTATAAAATAAAATAAATAAACAAATCACTAGAAAATTAACATCTATATAGAGATTTACTGATGATACTAAACCTTGAGGAACAGCTTTGAGAATGTGCTGGAGGAATCAAGCCCTGAAGGATAAACTTTACTCATCTTGGAAGCTTTTTATCTCATATTTTTTGCAGAGACAGTGCACCAAATAGGTCAGAGGACCTTGGTGAAGCCAAGGACTCCAAATTTACATATGCTCTAGAAATTACATGGGTATTTAATGAGAAATCTAGTCCTCTCACCTATTCAAAGTAAGTAGTTCCTTCACAAACATTACTATAGCTGAGTAATAAATGAGAGAAGTTAAAGAGCATAAAAAATATAAACTGGCTTTATTAAGTAAACCATAATCTGAACTAAAGTATATGCCACTCTTACTAAGTAAATCCAGCAGTTTCTCATGTTAAATATAATTTGACACTTGCTAAAATATATTCAGCTATTAAATTTTTTTTCTTTATTTTTTATTGTTTTAATTATGACTTCTCTGCTGTTTGTGTTTAAGATTTAGGATCCTAAACATTAGGATTTGTTTTATTTCATTAAAATGTCACCTTATTGAATAAATGAATGAATAAATAAATAAATAAATAAATAAATAAATAAAGTCCATCTTGAAGTTCTACTTTGCTAACAGAAGGTTCATATGTAGCTTTTTTTTTTTTCCTCATCATTAGACATCATGACAAATAACAATCATAATATAAGATCCTATTGGCAATGCAAAGACAAATATTGTACTTTGTACATTAAGAAAGCTAGGAAAATATCAAAAAACATTTGTTACAGCAGTTCTTATGACATTTAGACAGATGATCTTAGAAATATATTAATTATACATGAATATAGTTAAAAATTCATATTGCTAATAGCAGGACTCAAAAAAAAAAAAAAAGAAGAAAAAAAATAAAAGAAACAGCATTTTTTCATTCTCAGTTTTTCAGAGCAAGCAGAGTGCAATCATATTTGCACTACAAAATGTAACATTTTTTGAGTAAAGTGCAAATATTTGTATTGTGTTTATGTGGTAAGGTTTTGTTAGCAGAAGGGCTGGCATCTGTGAAGAATCCAGAAGCTGTCCCATGTTAGATCAGAGCCAGTTCCAGCTGGCTCCTAAAAGGACCCACCACTGGACAAAAGTGAGCCAATGAGTAACACTAGTTGCATGTCTCTGACACCATATTTATGAAAGGAAAAACTTCTGTAGGAACAGAAGTGAGAGAGGAGTGAGAAAATATAGACCTAAATAACTCTGCAGAAACTAAGATCAGTGAAGAAGGAGGGAGAGAAGGTGCTCCAGCAAGAGTTCCTCTGCAGCCCATGGTGTACCATGGCAGAGCAGATATCCACACTGCAGCCCTTTGAAAAGCCCGTACTGGGGCAGGTAGATCTGGCCTGAAGGAGTCTTCAGCCCATGGACAGCCCACGCAGAAACAGACTCCAGACTGGAGAGGGACCTGTGGAGAGCAGGTGGGCTGCCAGAAGCTCCAGTGTATGGGGGACCTATGCTGGAGTAGTCTGTTCCTGAAGGACTTGGAGACCCAGAAGCTGGACTCGATGACCCTTGTGGGTCCCTTCCAATACCAATATTGCAGAATCACAGAATCACAGAATTTCTAGGTTGGAAGAGACCTCAAGATCATTGAGTCCAACCTCTGACCTAACACTAACAGTCCCCACTAAACCATATCCCTAAGCTCTACATCTAAACATCTGTTAAAGACTTCCAGGGATGGTGACTCCACCACTTCCCTGGGCAGCCTGTTCCAATGTCTAACAACCCTTTCGGTAAAGTTCTTCCTAAGATCCAACCTAAAACTCCCCTGGCACAACTTAAGCCCATTCTCCCTCATCCTGTCACCAGGCACGTGGGAGAACAGACCAACCCCCACCTCGCTACAGCCTCCTTTAATGTACTTATAAAGAGCGATAAGGTCGCCCCGAGCCTCCTTTTCTCCAGGCTGAACAAGCCCAGCTCCCTCAGCCGCTCCTCGTAGGACTTGTTCTCCAGACACCTCACCAGCTTTGTCAACCTTCTCTGGACTCGCTCAAGCACCTCGATGTCCTGCTTGTAGCAAGGGGCACAAAACTGAACACAGTACTCAAAGTGCAGCCTCACCAGAGCCGAGTACAGGGGGACAATCACTTCCCTAGACCTGCTGGCCACACTGCTTCTGATACAAGCCAGGATGCTGTTGGCCTTCTTGGCCACCTGAGCACACTGCTGGCTCATATTCAGCCGACTATCCACCATCACTCCCAGGTCCTTCTCTGCCTGGCAGCTCTCCAACCACTTATCTCCCAGCCTGTAGCTCTGCTTGGGGTTATTGTGCCATAGGTGGAGGACCTGGCACTTGGCCTTGTTGAACTTCATACAGCTGACCTCATCCCATCAGTGCAGCCTATCCACATCCTCCTGCAGAGCCTTCCTACCCTCGAGCAGATCGACATATGCACCTAACTTGGTGTCATCTGCAAACCTACCGAGGGTGCACTCAATCCCCTCATCCAGATCATCGATGAAGATATTAAAGAGGACTGGCCCCAGCACAGAGCCCTGGGGAACGCCACTGGTGACCGGCCTCCAACTGGACTTGACTCCATTCACCACGACTCTTTGGGCCCGGCTATCCAGCCAGTTTCTAACCCAACGAAGCGTGCACCAGTACAAGCCAAGAGCAGCCAGTTTCTTGAGGAGAATGCTGTGGGAGACGGTGTCAAAGGCCTTGCTGAAGTCAAGGTAGACCACATCCACAGCCTTTCTCTCATTCACCCAGCGTGTCACTTTGTCATAGAAGGAGATCATGTTCGTCAAGCAGGACCTGCCTTTCATAAACCCATGCTGACTGGGCCTGATCGCCTGCTTGCCCTGCAAGTGCTGCGTGATGACTCTCATGATAATCTGCTCCATGAGCTTCCCTGGCACTGAGGTCAAACTCTCAGGTCTATAGTTCTCCGGGTCTGCCCTCCAGCCCTTCTTGTAGATGGGCGTCATGTTTGCGAGCCACCAGTCAACTGGGACCTCCCCCATAGCCAGGACTGTTGATAAATGATGGTAAGCAGCTTGGCCAGCTCCTCTGCCCGTTCTCTCAGTGCCCTTGGGTGGATCCCATCCGGCCCCATCGACTTGTGCACATCCAAGTGCCGTAGCAGGTCACCAACCATTTCTTTGTGGATAGTGAGGGCCACATCCTGCTCCCCATCCCCTTCCACCAGCTCAGGGTACTGGGTATATTCTATTCTATGATATGATATTCTATTCTATGATATTCTATGGCTGCACTCCTTAGTACAGACCCATACTGGAGCAGTTCTTGAACAACTGATGTCTATGGGAACATCGAGAATCAATTTGGGAAAGACTACTTCCCAGAGATGTAGTCTTTCAAAGAAGGACCCCATGCTGGAACTCCAGAAGAGTGTGAAGAAAAAGGAACATCAGAGACAAAGCATTATGGACAGGCTGCAGCATCTATTCCCCTTTCCTTGTGCTGTTCAACGAGATAAATTAGAAGAGGGTGGATGGGGACAAGGCAGTTTTAGTTTGGTTTTAACTCTCTTTGCTCTCTACTGTTATTAATTGACAATAACATGCATTATTCTCTTAATTATCATCATAGTTTTACCTATGATGATAATTGGTGAATGATCTCGTTACCTCAATCCACAAGCTTTTTTCATTATATTTTCTCCCTCTGTATTTTTGAGGGGAAAATGAGACAGCAGTGTTGTGGAGTTTAGCTGCCTATCAGTGTGAAACCACAACAGTATAAAATAAGTATGTTGAACTTGTATGGATATATACTTGTGTAACCTTATTTCAGACTTAATTAATTAAGGACATAATTAATCATGACAATAATTGATCCTATTAGGAAGAAAAAACAAACAAACAAACAAACAGAAAAACACCTTAGCTCAAGAAATGTATAACAAAAACAACAGTATAAATGCATTATTAACATAACTATATATCAATACTCCTTACTTTTCTTTAATGTAATAATAATGCTAAAAGATTAGATTTTTTTTTAATTATTTTTATTTTAAGTAAAGATCAGTAACAGTAACAAGTTGGATCTCATATTTACTTGATATGAAATGTATGTAGAATTTCATTTTGGTAGGTCAAAAGTGATGAATTAGATTATTATTAATCTATGTTTTTATATATGTTTTAAATAACATAGAAAACTCCAAAGAAATTGTGAATTTTAAAGCATCACTAATCAATTCAACACAAATAATAGTGTAAACAAAATACTCTGTAAATTGTTGTTGTTATTATTATCATCCGTTTACTTATTTATTTTTTTGATATATAAAATATTTTTTTTCCCTTGCTGACTGTAGTAGTGATAAGAGTTACAAAATAGAGCAGTACTAGCTCTATTCTGCCAAACGTACCAATTCATTTTAGAGTAATGTAACTTCTAATATTCCAATGACACTTAAGTAAAATTATCAAATATTTCACTACATATTGTTTTATTTATTTTTATTTATTTATTTTTTTTTTTAGTGAACATAAATCATTATAACTCTTTGTACTCATCATCCTTCTCTTTTACACTTCCAAATTTTTCTGCATGCTTGTCATTGAAGGCCACATTAAGATGGGCAACCAAAGGAAAACAGTAATTTTATTCAGTTCTTGACTGCATATGTTCTCAGACATCAAATTAATTCTCAGTGTATTCTGTGGACCTTCTAGCTGCCTATGATTCACTTAAGTCAGTCCACATTAGCTTTTCTTAGATAATTTATAAACAAATTACTGCTTACATAATAAATAACATACTGAAATCTTTTCTCAAGTGCTGCCTGTGGGGCTCTAAATGACATTGGAATTTGTTCACTGAATATCTGTCATATTAAATCAATATTGAATATATAGTTTATTTATTTATTTATTGATACAGAAAATATACATGTTAAAATAAGTAGCTATGTCAGATATAATCATCAGTGTTGTGAAAACAGACTTACAAAAATTTCTGCAGTCAAGAACTGTTCTGATGCAGCCCTAAACATTTCATGCTTTTTAATTGGTACCCCAAAAGAGGTATTTTAAGATAAAAGATTCAAAAATCATATTTCTCCAAAAGTTCATGTTGTCTCTTCTCTTCCCATTTTTGACACTCACTGTATGTGTGATTAATTATTAGCTGTAATAAATTACATATATTAATATATTTTATAGTTGATTTTTTTTCCTTTTTATTTCCTCTGCAGACTTCATTTCCATTTGTGGTCCTTTATGCTTCTGAGATAATTATATACAAAAGATTTGTTGAGTTATTTAGTCTCTGGTTTTGGCCATTAAACTTCTGACATATTTTTTATTTAAAGCATCTTTTGTAGTTATTTCTTCCTGTTTTTGAATTTTGCTTCTTTCTTGTAATACTTATTTTATTTATTTATTTATTTTTATTTTCATTTTCACATTTTTGAATTATTTTTTATGTTTACTGAGATTGACTGGTAAGCATGTTTTTCAGCCTGCTAAGAATTACCTAAACATTTCAGGTTTTATGTTCTGTATAAAATGTATAAGAAAATGAATTATCTTACTATTCAATTCACTCATGAAAATATGAAGTATACTAGGATTCAGAACATATAATAGTTTGAATGAACTATTTGAGTGTGTGTCACAAGCTCTGAATACACTTTTAAAATTTCAGTGCTCACACCTTTCAGTTGTGCCATGCATCAATGACTGTGTGGCAGAACAGCAAAACAGATCATGGCTGTCTTATAGTACAAGAACACTATCCTTGAGATTTATAGACAAGGTTTTGCATGCAGACACATATGCACTCAGACCCACCTGTGCATGCGTATGTATATCTCCTGAGCTCCCATGGGTGGTTTTCCTTAATCTTGTACCTGTGTGTACAATTTAGATCCAAAAAAGAAGGTGGTCTGTAAGGCCCTAGAGATTTTGGGCAACAAGGCATGAGCTACACAGTCCCAGGTGCTGCTTTTTTGTAGTTACCACACAGTCCAAACACTGTGTCTGGCTTCTTTTCATTATGTTCTGTGCTAGGTGCATCTGGATTGTTCCAATGAACCAGTATTAATTTGGCTAATAGATAAAATTTTCTTGTTGGTTGACACTTGACTGTTTCTAGGCAGATAATGGTGTTTTTTCTCTTTTTAGTGTTTCCATTTTGGGTTGTTGATTTTGCTTACTACAGGTTACAATGGTGCAAAACAAAGAGTTAAATGTTGTGAACTAATCCTACCAAATCCACATAAAAGGAAGACTGTCATGATGGCTAAGGAACTACAGGTATTCATTTACAAACCAAACAGATGTTACTTATTTAATGCAAAGGTAGCAATGCAAATATGATATATAAAACATGTGGAACAATAAAAGGCCCCATAAAACTCAAATATGTCACATTTACAATTTTCTGTTTATCTACTAGTTATCATAGAACCATAGAATCATAGAACGGTTTGGATTGCAAAGGACTTTAAAGATCATCTGATGCCACTCACCTTGCCATGGGCAAGGACACCTTCCAGGTCGCTCAAAGCCCCATCCAACCTGGACTTCAGCACCTCCAGGGATGGGGCATCCATGTCTCTGGGCAATATGTTGCATCACCTCACCACCCTCTGAGTAAAGAATTTCTTCCTTATATCTAATCTAAATCTACTCTCTTCCCTAACAAAGAGTCCTGTCCCAGCTTTCCTGTAGGTCCCCTTCAGGTACTGGAAGGCTGCAATGAGGTCTCCCCAGAGCCTTCTCTTCTCCAGAGGACAACCTCAACTCCCTCAGCCTGTCCTCATAGGAGAGGTGCTCCAGCCCTTTGATCATCTCTGTGGCCCTTCTCTGGACTCATTCTAATACTTCTGTGTCCTTCTTGTGCTGGGGGCCCCAGAGCTGAAGACAGTACTCCAGGTGGGGTCTCAAAAGAGCAGAGTAGAGGGGGAGAATCACCTCCCTTGAACTACTGGCCATGCTTCTTTTGATGTAACACAGGATAAGGTTGGTTTTCTGGCCTGCAAGTACATATTGCAAGCTCATGTAAAGCTTCTTGTCAACCAGCACCTCCAGGTACTTCTCAGGGCTACCTAAATCCATTTTTTACCCAACCTGTATTTGAGCTTGGGATTACCCCAGCCTGGATGCAAGACCTTGCACTTGGCCTTCCTGAACTTCATGAAGTTCACAAAGGCTCACCTCTCAAGCCTGTTAAGGTTCCTCTGGATGGCATCCCTTCCCTCCAGTGTGTTGACTGCACCACACAGTTTGGTGTCATCAGTAAAGTTGCTGAAAGTGCACTCAATCCCACAGTACATGTCACCAACTGTTAAACAGGGACGGTCCCAATACTGACCCATGAGGAATACCACTTGTTACGGATCTCCACCTGGACACTGAACCATTGACCACAATTCTTTGAGTGTGACCATGCAGCAAATTCTTTACCTACTGAATGGCAGGTAAATCCATGGTACTAACTTCAACCCTACACTGTTATTGGAGGTCCACAATCTTCTTCATGGTTGTTTCTTCCCATAGAGACCGGGAAGCTGAACTTGTCCTTAAAAGTGGAGGTGAAGACAGGACTGAGAACTTCAGCCTTTTCTGTGTCATTTTTCCTTCCTTCCTTCCTTCCTTCCTTCCTTCCTTCCTTCCTTCCTTCCTTCCTTCCTTCCTTCCTTCCTTCCTTCCTTCCTTCCTTCCTTCCTTCCTTCCTTCCTTCCTTCCTTCCTTCCTTCCTTCCTTCCTTCCTTCTTTCCTTCCTTCCTTCCTTCCTTCCTTCTTTATTTTATTATTTTTTTATGCCATTACTCTTACCTATATTACCTTCCAATTTCAGATGTTCATTAACTTGCCTCTGAAGATACCTAAGATAGCTGTTCCATAACGATTTCTTCTATTCTATTAATCAAGATAGTCTTCCAGGAACTGCAACAAAACAGCTTCCAGACTGTCCAGTTTGATAGATTAATTTTGCAGCAGATAACCAAATATTTATTCTTTATTTCAGTACCAGCATGTCATTTATTCTGAATACATCTATTATAAAAGAATTGATAGTAGGGGAAAAAAAAAACAAAACAAAACAAAACAAAACAACAACAACAAAAAAAACAGGTTGTATCAATATGACCAAGAGTTTCCTTCATTAAAAAAATAATAATTAAAAATATTATTATTTAGGAGGAAATGTATAAGAATATTAATCTGAAATTAAGAGAAAAGGAAGACTACTTGATTTATATATTTACTGGATGAGTATTGTAATGAATAACAAGCCTAATAAATTTAATCTTTTGCTGTTCATACACATACATGTTCTCTTACACTTCTTATTTTATTCTATTTTTGACCATATGCTTTCTCATAATTTCATATGTCCTTCATATTTTCTGTGTATAATCAGAATGTACTTATTTAAGAATACTTCCTGTATATTTCAATTTCAAAATACTCTATTTTTGAACTTGTGGTGTTTTAACTGGACACAAAATAGTCTTCATTATTAGGGAAAGGGACACAATAGGCTGGGGAAATAGACCAGTAAGAATGTTCAACAAAAGGTAATGCTAAGCCCTGTATCTGGTGATGAATAAGCAGGACAGCCTCAGAGCTAAATGAACAGAAAACAGCTTTGCAGAACACATTGGTCATGAGGGAGCAACATGTGCTTACAGCAGAGGTGGCCAACAGTATCCTGGGAGGCACAAATGTTACCAGGATGTCAGGGTTGATGATCCTTTCTTTAAGGCCTGGTAAAGCCACATCTGGAGTACTGTGTCCGTTTCTGACCTCCCAGGTACAAGCAGATATGGACCTACAGGAAAAAAGTCCAGTGAATGACCATGATAATGATTAAGGGAGTGAAACATCTATCATTTAAGGAAAGACTGTGAAATATGGGATTATTTAGCCTGGGTAATAGAAGGCTCAAGAGGCATCTTTTCAGTACTTGTAGATACCTGATAGAGATGAGTAAAAAAGACTGAAATAGACTGCTCCCAGTGGAGGCAATGGTACAAACTGACATTCTGTTTAAACAGAAGAAAAAAATGTTCATTAGTATGTTGGTGATTAAACACTTTATAAGGTTGCCCAGAAGGGTCGTGGTGTTTTTATCTTTAGAGATACTCAAGACCCAACTGGACATGGTCCTGAGCAACTTGCTCAAGGTGACCTTGATTTGAGCATGACAGTTGGATAAAACCATCTCCAGAGGTACCTTCCAGCTTCACAGAATCATAGAATCACAGAACTGTAGGGGTTGGAAGGGACCTCGACAGATCATCAGATCCAACCCCCCTGCCAAAGCAGGTTCCTTAGAGCAGGCTGCCCAGGTAGATGTCTAGACAGGCCTTGAATATCTCCGGAGAAGAAGACTCCACAACTTCCCTGGGCAGCCTGTTCCAGTGCTCTGTCACCCTTACCATGAAGAAGTTCTTTCGCATGTTGGTGCAGAACGTCCTGAGATCCATTTTTAGGCCATTGCTCCTTGTCCTATCCCCACAAACCACTGAAAAGAGGCTGACCAAATCCCACTGTCTCCCACTAAAGATACTTGTAAACATTGATAAGATCCTCTCTCGGTCTTCTCTTCTCCAGGCTGAACAGACCCAGGTCTCTCAGCCTTTCCTCATAGGGAAGATGCTCCAGGCCCCGTATCATCTTTGTGGCCCTCTGCTGGACTCTTTCCAGGAGATCCCTGTCTTTCTTGTAGCAGGGAGCCCAGAACTGGACACAGTACTCCAGGTGAGGCCTGACCAGGGCAGAGTAGAGGGGGAGGATCACCTCCCTCGACCTGCTGGCCACACTCCTTTTAATGAACGCCAGGATCTCATTGGCCTTCTTGGACAGGAGAGCACACTGCTGGCTCATGGTCAACCTGTCGTCCACCAGGACTCCCAGGTCCTTCTCCTCAGAGCTCTTCTCCAGCAGGTCATCCCCCAGCCTGTACTGATACATGTGGTTGTTCCTTCCCAGGTGCAGGACTCTATACTTGCTCTTGTTGGGGAGGGGAGGGGAGTAGAGGAGGGGAAATAAAATGTTCTGAAGAGCACAGAACTAGACCCAGCACTCTAGATTTGACCTTAGCAGTGCTGTATAGAGGAGAAGGGTCACCTCCCTTGTCTTGTTGGTAATGATATTTGCAATACAGCCCAGGATACTACAGGCCACCTTTGCTGCAAGGCCTTATCGCTGCCTCATGGTCAATATGTCATCCACTAGGACACCTAGGTCTTTTTCTGTTCAGCTGCTTTTCAAACAGTTGTATCACAGACCTGGTGAAGGATATGACATTTCCATTCCCTGAAATGCATGAGAATCCTGTTGTCCCATTTCTCCAGCCTATTCTGAAAGAGTTATTTTCACAGTGCCAACTATTGTAAACTGATCTACAGTAAAGAAATCCACCTATTTTGCTTTGGAAATGGAGTAAAATAACTGTAATAATTATTATTATTATTATTATTATTTTCTATTGTACTGCAGTAGATTAAATCAATATATATATTTAATATATAATTATAATTTAGGATAATTCATCCACAAGATTAACAATTGATTGATGTAAAATAACTATTAACAATGCTCTATAGAAGACACTCCAATTGCATCAAGTAATACAATGCAATTTGTAATTTTTTTGATCCAGCACTGTAAATCAGCACACAATTTATTTCAGACAATTTACTTCATTTACACAGATTATTGGTTCATTAACACTAATATCCTGTCTTTGGCAGTGTTACTGAAAGATTATTCTCAAAACCAATTCACACAGCAATTTTGGTAATTTATCTAGACAGTCATGCTATGACTTTTGTTACCAGAAAATCACTTTATTCTGTATATAAAAAATAATTTAATACCTTGCCATGTCAGAGACTCAGGTTTTTAGCACACATAATGATGCATTTCAATGGTTAATCCAGTTAGCTAAAATATCATATGGCAAACTATATTCTCAGCTCCCATTGCTTTGAGATACATGTCAAAATATATGAGAAAAGAACCAAAAGCATGGTTAAATGTTAATAAACATATTTTTTATAGTAAAAATTCAAATATATATATATATTTCAACTTACTGTAGGTAAGGATGATGAGAGGAGAACAGGATGTCTTGATTACTTAATATATTTCTTAAAGAGAATGTTGTTAATATAACTATATTGTATGTATGAAAATCTAAAATTTGAAGTTTAAATTTTGTTTAGGCTATGGAAATGTTTCTGACTCTTTTAGCAAGGACTAAGTAGCCATAGGTAGATCAAAATAAAAATTACTTCATAATACATTCATATTACTAGATATTGTTGAAACCAAGAATCATAGGCATATTTTTGTACAGATAATCTTCATTTAAATATCAGTACAGGGTGCAAGAAACTATCACAAGAATATTCTATTGTCTGTTTTGTGTAATAAATAAATAAATAAATAAACATTGCATAGAAGACTAAAAGACTACATTTTGATTTTAAACCTTATCTCCTGAACACTACATTGTCTTCTTTCCTTCCTCTTGAACTGAGAAAAATGAAAGTCTCCCTGTCAAAAAAAAAATAAAAAAATTGTTTCTGTCAACACCTACTACACAGTTATGGTTCACTACACAGTTATGTACAATAGAGAGAATACAAGTACCTAGAATAAAGAGTGAGAAGATTGTTTTCTTAGGACACAATAGAGAACAATATTGACACTGACAACAATCTTGTATCCATTATTTCAGCTTTACATATCTCCTATTATTATCTCTTATTATTATATCTCTTAGTATTATATCTCTTATATCTCTTATTATATATTATCATATTTCAGTGTATAGTATACTAGAACATACATAATTTTAAATAATAAAAAAAAACATTTTTAACTAATAGAAATTAATTATAAAACAACACTATCTTTTATGAAGAATATGTTCTTCAAATAAATGAGTTAGTTCATTTCAGATATTTAGCACATTTTTGAAGATTGCCAAGGAGACATCATCTGAGATGAGTATTCTTTGTCTAGAGATAAAACAACTTCATTCATTTTAGAAAAAGACTTTTGTTTTTTCTTAACTCCAATCCTTTTCATATAATTTATTTTCTGAAATATTAATGAGGTAATTTTACCCTCAGTACTATGCATTTATCATCTACGGGGAACATATTAGTATTTTATCCATCTACTTATTTACTGTAAATTTGAAATTCCTTGTCACTTGATATGTGTTGAGTTACTTGTATAAACCATTATACCACATGCATAATGATATCACTTTTACTTCAAATATACACCATTTCCCAGAATCTGATTTGGTTTATTTTAACCGTTCTGTGTAGAATTGTGAGGAACAGAAAATACAGACAAGATGAGGATTAGTCAATAACACCAACATTTGCATTTCAGTGCTAAACGCTGCTGAAAATTAAGAGATTAAAAGGTTTTCATTTCCATAATCACTGTACACACCGGGAATGCCTGACCTAACTCTAATTATCCATCTATAGTTTCTTCTTTGACTATGATGGCCTTTCAATAAAGAAAAATATAACTGTTCAACCGATAATTTAATAGGAAAAATACATGCTTAAGAATAGATGATACATTTTTGTTATGTTTTAATCCACTGGCTTTACATGACAAAGTTTTGGTAGTATGTGTGTTTGCGTGTGTGCACACTCACAGTGAGAAGAGTCCAGGAGCTGTTCCATGTTCACAGAATCATAGAATCATCTAGGTTGGAAGAGACCTCAAGATCATTGAGTCCAACCTCTGACCTAACACTAATAAGTCCTCCACTAAATCATATCACTAAGCTGTACATCTAAACATCTTTTAAAGACCTCCAGGGATGGTGACTCAGACACTTCCCTGAGCAGCTCATTCTAAATGTTAGATAATAAATGCCTAAATAATAAATAGGTAAGAGCTAGATCCAGCCAGCTCAGAAAGAGACTTGCCACTGTCCAAAGCCAATGAGAGACAGTGGTTGTGCCTCTGTGAAAGCAGATTTAGGAAAGGGAAAAAAAATGTGGCAAAGTGGCTATGAGAGAGGAAGGAAAAACTGTGAGAGAAACCAATATGCAGTTAAAGGAGTTAGAAGATGTGCTCCAAGCACTGAAGCAGTCCATGTAGAACACAGTGGTGGGTTGTCCTCCTTGTGGCTCAGGGGGGACCATGCTGGAGCACCACACTGAAGCCTGTCAAAGACCTGCAGGAGAAAGTGGATATGCCCTAAAGGAAGAGGTAGTCCACTGAGAACACATGCTGGAACAGGCTCCTGGCCAGAATTCCAGCCTATGGAGAGGAGCCCATGACGGAGCAGTAGCTGTGGTATGTGGGGGCCCCACGATTGAGCAGTCAGTTCCTGAAAGGCTGCACCCTTTCAGGAACTGAAAGGACATTCCAACTGGACATTCCAAGTAGGAATGGTCCCTACTTGGTCAGTTATTGAAGGCCATGCTGGAGCTTTTAATGAAGAACTGAATCCCATGGGATGGACACCACATTGGAACATGAGTTATTTATTTTTTTTTAATTTGATTGTTGTTTCTATCTTATTCTATTATTAATTAGCAATTAATTAAATTAATCTCCTTGAAGTTGGGTTTGTTTTGCCTGTGACAGTAATTAGTAAGCAATCTTGCTGTCCTTATCTTGACTTATTATCTTTTTTTCTTCCTGTTCAGGTGAGGAAGGGGAAGTGAGAGAAGTTTGGTTCCTGGCAGCTATAAAAGATTAACTAAACACATCCACTTAAATAGATTTCCAATATACCTTAAGATTTAATTTCTGCATATTTGAATTTTTCAGGTAATATTGTTCTTTTATTAAAGGTGAAAAGCAAGCCAAACCACCACCACTAACAAAAACAGGAAACTTCACACTGTTGAGACTGTGGACAAGGAGAAAATGTGTAGGCTGGATATCTTTTAAAAGACTAAAAACAGTTGATGTACTAAAGATGTGAATAAGTAAAAATTAAGAGAAATGAAATCTCAACTTCTTTTACACTACAGTTTATGAAATAATCTAAACCAATTAAAATTTGTATAGAAGAAAAATAATAGCTATTTCAAATAATATATTTAAAAGTTCACAGATAAAAATACAATCTGAAAAGCAATAGACAAAAAAAAAAAAGGAAAGAAAAAAAAAAAGAAAAAGAAAAGAAAACTATGTAAAAATAATAATAATTTTACCTTCTAAAATATAAAGCACAAGGAAGGGAAATTAGGGCATTTAATAAGAAAGTGTTAGCAACTTTAATGTAAAGTTACTTTTGTAACTTTAATTGGTAAACAAAGTTACGCAATGAGTTGTACCTTGGCCAGAAAAACAAAACAAAATAAAACTACAAATCAGAACAAACAAACAAACACAAAAAAAGTCCTCACTGACTGGTGTTAAACTAGTTCCCTTTGATTACAGATGGAAAACATCAACATGTCTCTGTGGAATAAAACTAAGATCACATGGAGGTCAAAATATAATGTAGGCTCTGGATTAATTTAACCAGTTACAACGCCAAGTAAAAATGACTTAAAGAATTTATTAGAGTTTGTTTGTTAGTTGGTTGTTTTTTCATTTTATTTGTTTTTCTCATTTGTTTGTTTGTTTCCTTGTTATGGACTTTACTACCAGTGAACTTAGATTTTTCCCATTCCTAGGAAAATACTGTCCCTAAGATCTTTTCATTTACAGTCCCACAGAACATGCTACAGAATTCACCATTTTCAGTTTTCAAGCTTACCGAAAAAATACATGTAACTAATATTATTATCCAGACTGTTCTACAAATGAGTCAAACTTCATCAAAACAATAATGCCTTTTAAAAATGTAAACATGTAAAAAGTATAATTTTCTCTTAAACATTATTGTTGTATCTCTTTATTCTTCCTACAGTATTTTAATTGGGTTTTTAATAGGAATTTTTTATATATTGGACTCTGTGGGAATTTTGCTTTACTAACAAATGGCAGCTGTATGCCTGTGGAACATTACTTGATCCATTCTCAGTCTGCTCTAAAACAACAATTTTTTTTTTTTCTTATCAACAGTAAAAGCTAGTACTGTGAATGTTAAAATTCCTTCCTTGATGATTCAAAATTCCTACTTATTATTTCAGTTTGTCTTGTAAATATTTCTGTTGGATTTATTTATTTATTATAATTAAGCCTTATGTCTTTCAAAATACAGTTCTGAAATACAGTATTTGTTCTTTTCCTTCATTCTTGAATGTTAGTGTTTCAGGCAAATGGCTAGGACACCGATTATATATTCACCTGTGATAAGCTAACTGAACAGGATATGGAATACTGCTAGACGTGTGTAGTGGTTTCACTCTCTGCCCCTGCTCTGTGGTGTAAATGCCTGAAGTAACTAGGAAAATAAAACTAACATTCACATTTTTAAGGAAAAGGTACAGCATTGAAGAGGCTTTCAGGGTAGGGCATAACTGCATTACCTGAGCATTTCCTAGGCTCCCAACCTTAGATGCTATCGCGCTGGGGAAACTTGGTGTGCTAGCCCTAAGGAACAGCACGGAGCATAGAGTGGAGTGGAGACACCACGGCTAGGCTCTGTAATCAGGTGGGGACTCGATTGTTCTTGTGCACAAAGCTGCATTTTTTGCCACCCTAAGCCAAAGACCTGTCATGTTTTGACAAATGCTGTACCCTAGTGTACTTTTGCTCATTATAATATCATTATAATACCAAAACACACCTCCATCCCAAAAGCTACCCACCTCCAAGGTGTGACCACCCCTCACTGAGCATGCGCCCTGAATTTCTCGGAGCCTATTACTTTAAACGGAGACGGGAAAACTTTACACCAATCATAACTAAGATGTGCTTGACTAGAACCACTCAGCTCCACCTAAAAGAGAGAAAATAATATAAATTGGCCCAAGAGAGAGGGGATGTTAGGGAAGATACCACCGTCAGGGGAGATACCACCCCGAGGACAACATCCTTAGGACCTCCTGACTCCTGGGATCAGTCGACGGGCTGAGCCTCTCTTCCCCCCCCATTGGGACGCCTTTGGGTGAGATCTGAATACTTGCTTATAAATCTCTATAGAGTCTTTAATCCTTTTAACGCGTTCATTTCTAGGCTGCGCACCTGTGACACCTGTGACATCTGTGACACCTGTAAACACCTGTAACATCTATAACATCTATAACACCTGTAACATCTGTAACATCTGTAACATCTATAACACCTGTGTATTTCATGCATACTAGCTTGCTTTTGCAGACAGTCCCTATCACCAGCAATCCAAAAGAACCTGATTATCTGTTGCTGTAATAAACCATACTTGATTGCATTGTGATAGCTCTCATTAAGTGCAACGAGGGTGAGGGTTGTTATCCGTGATAGTTCAGTGTTCTGAATCTAACCAGACCCCCTGGCGGTTAATGCATTTTTGGTGAATGTCCAAACGGACCCCCAGATGGTTAATGCGTTTTTGGTGAATGTCTGAACAGACCCCCAGACGGTTAATGCGTTTTTGGTGAATGTCTGACGGGATCCCCAGACGGTTAACATGTTTTTGGTGAATGTCCAACTGGTTCAGTACTCTGAATCCGACCGGGCCTGTAACGGTTAATCAGCTACACCCCTTAAAGCAACATGCTCCAAAGTGATGTCCCTCCCACAGGATGCAGTCCTTCCTGAACTGATCCTGTGTGGGCAGCACTTCTTCACTTCAATAACTGCTCTAATATGGGTGCGTACCACAGGGTCCATCTATCAGGAGCAAACTGTTCCAACATGGATCCTCCATGGGCCATAGATGTCTCCTGGCCAGATGCACCTGCTCCACTGTACTCCATGGGGTACGTCACCTTCCACGGGTGCAGGGGGACAGCTTGCTTCACCATGAGCCTCTCCACAGGCTGCAGGGGAACTTCTGCTCCAGCATCTGGAGCACCTTCTGCACTAAACTTGGTGTCAATAAGAAGGTAAAGAGACTTGCCTAAACAGTATCTAAACACTCAATCTACTTTATTAAACAATCTTTCTCTCTATTCAGTTGGAAAAGTAGAAATTCTCATCAATCTCCTATTTTTCACAAGTTAATTATATACTTATATGAGGAGTATCTTAATACAAATAATGCATTTGCTTATACTAAATATGTTAATATTGTCATTATTCTTGGACAGTACATATTAACCACGCCCCTCTATCTGAATTTGCTATTGTAGGTTAGCAAGCAGCTGTTGATCTGTTATATAGAATTATGGTAAAATTGTGAATCTCTTGGGTTGGAGAAGAACAGTCATTCTTTGAATTCAGGGGAGGTTGTTGACCTGGTGTAAATTGTGTTTTAAATAAAATATCATATAAAGATTATTTTTTAAACATATTTTGACCATATTTATTAAGGAAAATATGCTTATGAAAGGATATAAGTCCTTGTGTATACAAGCTCCATCTAGCTATGTTGGCTTTCCTGAGAGCATATAACATATTTCTTTCCTCAGTAGTTATACAGTTGTAAGCTCTTACTGGAGCTACATATCAAACATGTCAATAATCAAATGTTTCCTCCTGTCCCTGTCTTTGCCTTAAGGCACAATTGCTTGCTTCATGTATATGTATTTTGCCTGCTGCCAGCACCCACCATGATGCTCTGAAAATCCTAAATAGGAAATATTGATTGCAAAGATTTTCAGAGTTACCACCCAAAATAAGTGATTTCTCATTTGGAAAATTAAATATAGAAGTGTTCATCTAGACATTGAAGCTTATCATCTTTAAGCTAACATTTCAGCATAAATTTCAAGCTCTCAAGTTCTTTATATTTGTGAAAACGAAGAGATAGAAAAGTGGCTAACTATTAAAAAATTCATAGCAAATAATGTTTCCTTGTTTGATTTTTTATTTGAGAAAAAGTGGTTTTGAATCAATTATCCCTTTCAAAATAAAACCAAATTACAAAGAGATCCATCAAATGATGGAAAAGAGGATTTACTATTTTATGTGAGTTTATCTGTAAGCAAACTACCTCTATATTGGAAAGTTAATCCAGCACAGAGTCATATATTAAAGATATGTCCAAATAAACATCAGAAATTCATAAGGAAGGGATCAGAAGGTAAAGAGATATTTCTACATTTGGGATGTTCTTTTTCCATTAGCAGCCCTAATACTTACGTTTGTTTCCATTAACAGTGGCTGTTTATCTATTTGCAGTAATTTTCCTCTCTGCTTTCCATTCAGAATAGTGTATTTTCCTATCTTAGTTTTGTTGTCTTTTCTTCATAAGGAATAGGTTGTACAAAAATCAGGATATGCAGAAATCGGAGGTTTTTTATAATCTTTTGATTTTATTTACGAATATTTATGTATTAAAATATTTGGAAAAAAAATATACAAAACTTTTCACTGACGGTAAACAAGAAGTTTCATTAGAATAAAATAACCCAAACTCTAAAGTAAGCTTTTTGTTTTGTTTTTGTTTGTTTGTTTGTTTTATATATGTATTATATATGTACATATGTATATATATATTTATTTATGTATTTTTATTTATGTATTTTTGTTTATTTATTTGTATGTATTTTTAGGACTATTAAACTTTCACCACTGAGTGAGTGGAGTCAGTTTCATTACTGCAGTCACATGGCTTAGCACCATGTTAAATGTTCTGAGCATTCTTGACAAACAGAAAATTCATTTTCAAAGCAAACTTGCTGACTTGATCTGCTTTAGATTAGCTGACTGTGTATTTCTTCTAAGTATCACCACTGACCTTTCGTCTCGGATATTCTGTTTTGTGGTTATGGGTTTTATCAGTGTTCTTGATCTGGCTGGGTTGGACTTAATTTTCTTCATAGAATCTCGTATGATGATGTAATTTGGATCTGTGACCAGTGTTGATAACACAGGGATATTTTAGCTCTTGCTGAACAGTTTCTTACACAATGTCAAGACTTCCTCCGTTTCTCATTCTCACTCAGAGGAAGCTGTGAGTTTTTTCAAAGTACTCATTACTCATTACTGGCTGGATATCAGTCTGCTGATGAAAGGTGAGTAGTGATTGTTTTTGTACCGTATGGATTTATTTATTTATTTTTAAATTAGAGTCCCTCTCCCCCAACCCCCTTCACCTATTAGACTGTCTTTATTTTGATCCACAATTTTTCTTTTTTTTTTTTTTTTTTTTTTTATCTTTCCAGTTTTCTCCCCTATCCCACTGGAGGGGATTGAATGAACAACTGGGTGAGGGCTTACCTGCCAGATGGGGTGAACCCACCACATTCACAAATGGGTAACTATCTGATGGAAATTTCCTCTCAGCTGTTCAAGAAAATTGCAAGTTCCTGCTTTTCTTAGATCATTTTACTAAGGGTGGCAAACAGACTGGATCTGCTCTTTCAGAAGAACACTGTTTCTTTCTTGTTATAGGTACCAGGAAGCCCTACAAATCACCGAGTGAGAATCCTGTCACTAATCAGAACTGTGAGATGCTTCGAGGGCTATTTATCTGTCTATCTGTCCATCTACTTATGTCAGAAACAAAGTGAGATAAGGAAAATACAGATATCTTAGAATACTTCAGATGAGACAGATACTTTTCTATTTGCATTGAAGTGTTTAAGTTGTTTTTATTCTGCTGCCATTAAAGTCATGATAGCTAAATTCTGTTAACTGTCTGAAAATCTTGAGAGCTGTATTCAGTTTTGTGACTGAGTACAGCATACTTTACCAGAATTTGCCTCTGTGGCCCCCCAAATTAATACATAAATGTAGTGCTATAATAATAATAATAATAATAATAATAATAATAATAAACAACCACCTTCTGCATTGCCATGTCACAGAGAAAAATGTTCTCTGGCAATTAGTGCAGGGCATGAACAGTGGCCGTTATGCATTTCACTTTTCCATGTAAGCATTACAGGTAGAAAACTGCTTCTGATTTCTTTAGCTCTCATACTACAACAAAACATAAGGCAAGGCAAGAAAAGGAAATTTAAAAAAGGCAAGGCGGGAAGGGAAGGGAAGGGAAGGGAAGGGAAGGGAAGGGAAGGGAAGGGAAGGGAAGGGAAGGGAAGGGAAGGGAAGGGAAGGGAAGGGAAGGGAAGGGAAGGGAAGGGAAGGGAAGGGAAGGGAAGGGAAGGGAAGGGAAGGGAAGGGAAGGGAAGGGAAGGGAAGGGAAGGGAAGGGAAGGGAAGGGGAGCTGTATTTGGAAAGGAAGTCTACCTTTAAAGGAACTCAGTCAAGACTGTCACAGAGGAATTCTGATTTATTTCTTTGATTTTTTTTTTTTATCACTATAAAACTCAGAACTTCATAGAATCATAGAATGACTTGAGTTGGAAGGGACCTAAAAGATCAGCTAGTTCCAATGTCACTGCCATAGTCAGAGATGCCACCCACTTGATCAGGTTGGCCAAGGCCCCATCCAGCCTGGCCTTGAACACCTCCAGGGTTGGATCATCAATAACTTCTCTGGACAACCTGTTTCGGTGCCTCAACACCCTTAAAGTGAAGAATTTCTTCCTAATGCCTAGTCTAAATTTATCCTCTTTAAGACAATTACCCCTCATCATATCATTATCTACCCAAGAGTCCCTCTCCATCATTTTCATAAGAACTCTTAAAGCATCTAAAGGTTGTACTGAGGTCTTCTTGGACCCTTCTCTTCTCCAGGCTGAACACCTCCATCTCTCTCAGCCTTCCTTCATAGGAGAGATGCTTCAGCCCTCTGAGCATCGTTATGGCCCTCATCTGGATTCACTCTAACATGTCCACATCTTTCTTGTACTGGGGGCCCCAGACCTGTATGTAGTACTCCAAGTGGGGCCTCACAAGGGCAGAGTAGAGGGGAACAATCAGCTCATTCAACCTGCTGGCCACACCTCTTTTGATGCAGCCCAGGATGCAGTTGGCCTTCTGGACTACAAGCCCACACTGCTGGCTCATTGTTGAGACTTTTGTCCACCAGAACTTCCAAGTCCCTCTCCACAGGGCTGCTCTCAATGAATTCTTCTCTCAGTCTGCACTGTTGTCTGGGATTGTCCCAACCCAGGTGCAGCACCTTGCACTTGGACTTCTTGCTCTAAAAACTGGAACTGGGAGGGCATTGCTCAGAAACAAGTAGGTCTTTTGTTTCTATGGGTCAGTAAGGATTCTGTAGGACAAAAGTTGCATTTCGGTATGCAAAAGATAGGATTAAAATGTTAATAGTAACTGGCTTTAAAAGTATTATGAATTATATATATATGTAGTGAATGTCATTGTTCAGTGTTTATATTAAGTGATTATAATATGAACAATTCAGTATTTTTCCTTATGTGACTGTACATTATTTCTCTGTTTTTAGTTGTATTATAAACCCTTTATTTATTTAGTTTTTCTTCTAATTTATTATGTTTTAAGTTCAAAATAAACATGTATTGTGGGTTCCCATGTGCTATTATAATATGAATGAACAATGACAAGTTATAACTTATAATAGAAGTGCTAGATCTTTACACTGAAAAATGCAGATTTGCTCTCTTATTCTTATAATTCAGAATGTAAATCTAAGAATACATCAAACACATCATCTTTTTCTTATACATTTTTATTTTCTTTGATTATAACCTGACAATGATTTATCCTTCTGCTTTCCTTATCTTTTATACTTTTTTTTTTTCATTGCTCTGCAGTCAACCTCCTTTATGCTTTTTTTTTTCTTTTTTTCTTTTTCTTTTTTTTTTTTTTTCCTTTTTTCCATTATTATTCTGCTTTCTAACCAATCTTTTTGTGTAAAAGACCAGATAAAAATAAATAAATAAATAAATAATGGAGGACAAAATCAAACAAAAACAACAAATTGAATCAACCATTTTGAATTTAAAATATTGTCCTGGTTTCAGTTAGAACAGAGTTAATTTTCTTCATAGTAGCTGGTAGAATGCTATGTTTTGGCTTAGGATGAGAAGAGTGCTGATAACACCCTGATGTTTTAATTGTTGCAGAACAGTGCTTATACTAAGCCAAGGACATCTCAGCTTCTTGCTCTGTCCTGCCAACAGGCAGGCTGGGGGTGCAGCAGGAGCTGGGAGGGGACAGACCCAGGACAGGTGACCCAAACTAGCCAAAGGGGTATTCCATACCATCTGACATCATGCTAAACAATATATAGGGGTGGCTAGCCGGGGGAGGGGGACCAGACTGCTCAGGGTTAGGCTGGGCATCAGTCAGTGGGTGGTGAGCAATTGCATTGTGCATCACTTGTTTGTACATATTATTATTAGTAGTACTATTATCATCATTGTATTATTATTATTATTGTTATCGTTATTATTATTTTCCTGTCTTATTAAACTGTCTTTATCTCAACTCACAGGCTTCACTTTCTATTTCTCTCCCCCGTCCCAGAGAGGGAGGGGGGAGCGTGAGTGAATGGCTGTGTGGTGTTTAGCTGCCGGCCAGCTTAAACCACGACAAATATACATTTACTCTAAGTATATAAGAGAAATACTGGGTCTAGTATATAAGAAAATACTGGGTCTAGTGCTTATTAATGAATGACGTGGATAAAGGGACAGTGCACCCTCAAGTTTGTGTATGATACAAAGGCAGAGTACACACCAGAGGCCTGTGCAGTTATTCAGAGGGACCTGAACAGGCTGGAGAGCTGGGCAGAGAGGAACCTCATGATATTCAACAAGGGCAAGTGCGGGGTCTTGCACCTGGGGAGGAACAACCCCAGGCACCAGTATAGGCTGGGGGGTGGGTGTCATGCTGGAGAATAGCAGAGCTATTGAGGGGGAGCTGGAAGTCATGGTGGACAAGTTAACCATGAGCTAGCAGTGTGCCCTTGGGGGCAAGAAGGCCAATAGGATCCTAGCCTGAATCAGGAGGGCTGTGGAGGACAGGTTGAGAGAGGTGATCCTCTACTCAGCTCTGGTGAGGCTGGAATACTGTTTCCAATTCTGGTACAAGAGGGATTTCGAACTTCTAGGGAGGGCCCAGTGTAGAGCCACAAAGATGATTAAGGGATGGATGGGTTTGTCTTATAAGGGAAGACTAAGTGAACCGGGCCTGTTTATCCTAGAGAAGAGGAGATTGAGAGGGAGATATTATCAACTTCTGCAAGTACCTGAGGGGACAATGTAAAGAAGATGTGGCCAAACTCTTCTCAGTGGTGGCCACTGATAGGACAAGGGGTAATGTGTATAAATTGAAGCACAGGAGGCTCCATTGCCATATGAGGAAGAATTTCTGTATGGTTCAGGTGACAGAGCAGAGGCCATGGAGTCTCCTTTTTTGGAGATATTGAAAACCTGCCTGGTTGCAATCCCGTGTAGTATGCTTTAGGTGACCCTGCTTGAGCAGGGGGTTGGACTAGATGATCTCTGGAGATGCCTTACAACCTCAACCATTCTGTGATATCACAAATCTTTTTTTTTTTTTTTTTTTTTTCAAATACAGTGCAGTCATACTTCTTATTTTATGTTTTCATTGTATACACACCACTGTAATAAGCATGGATATCATGTTTGAAATATAGATGTTATAATAATGATCATGATATCAGAGATAAATACATATGTTTTATTACAGGAATTAGTGACCCTTAAAATAAATGAGGAATAATGCACAGTAGGTATAAACATGCTTTAATGAGGGGAAAACAAACAAACAAACTCAAAAGGTCTTCTTTCCCTTTTTCCTAATTACCAACACTATTCAAGATATAAGGCCATGCAACAAACTTGTCAGGATGTAAAATGTTCACAGAAGTTCACAGAGAAGACATTTTCTATAACTTCATAATAGCTCTAGAGACAGTGGAGGTCTGTAATATTTTGCATAATAAACAAAGGATAAAAACATGATAAATTAATAGACAAAGATATTGAAGTGTGCTTTATTATCATTAACAAGAACCTTCCTGCATTGATTAGTCTATAATAAGAAGAGATTTGTTGCCTTTTCATTCAAATATCCAATAAAGTCAACTATCAGATAAAATTATATGCAACACCAGAAGATTATTTTCACTCTGTCTCTGTGTATTCATTCTAGAAATGTCCATTTGTAAATTGATTTTGAACTTTGGTATGCTGACTGGGTAATTTAGTAGAATAAGCCTACTTCAGAACAAATTCATAGCCTTCCCCAAATTACATTGCAAATTCAACTTAGACTAGTGACCAAGTCTGTCTGTACTGAATGAATGGAGTTAGCTGTATGAGAGTTAATCAAAAAACTACTCATAGGGAGTATTTTGTAAAAATTGGTGCAGAAAATTCATTCCATGTTCTAGTTACTTATTTAAGTACCAAAAATTTTCTATAAATATAAATGCTAGATGAATGAGCTGTCTTTCCCTTGCTTAACTGTATTGTCTGTTTTGTCTTTCTTCTACAAAATTATCACATCAAAACATATAGGATTTGGTTGACTAAAGTTAAACAATATATGCATTTTAATTAATAACTTTTTTTTTTTTTTAAATCATTTAACAAAAATTCTGAACTGATTGGAAAACACATTTTTGAGATCCAGAAATTAATCCATGATAATAGAAGCTCTAAATGAATGTATTCTTAAAGCCATTTAAAATATTTTTAGGATATATCTGAATAAACAGTGACTAATGTTAACTGATAAGGAAGATGAGGAACCAAAAAAAGAAAAAAAAAATTATTTGCTCTCAACCATATTAAATACATTATGCAGGTTACTCTGAAACTTCAGAGTTTAGTGTCTGAGTAATCAGAGTGAAATATTTAGTCTAAGACTCTAGTTCCTTAAACATAAATTCTTACAAAAGAAATTACATACATGATTTATAGATTTCCAATGCTCACATTCATCGGATGAGTGAATGTGTGGACCTTAGCCCTGTGGTGGAGGACCAGAGGGCTCTCTTCACTTTCTGTGTTACATTACACAAAACAGTCTCTTGTTTTCATTACACTAGTGCTTAGTCCAGGAAAGCAACATAGCACACAATCCTTCAATCTCTGTTCTCATCCTTGTAACTAAGAGCTAAAGCTCTGCCTTTTATTAAATAGATCAATAATCCATCTACAATTGTTAGTCTTATTAGTAATCCTTCAATTATACACAAACAATATCTAACCTAGCACATTGACAGCATACACATCAGGTATTTACTCATTCATCTTTCCAAATTTTTATTTGACTACGATTAGTCTCAGGCAGACCATGCTTTTCTGCTGGGATATTTGACTCTGGCAAGCTTCAAGGCTTTTGGCAAGTGTCAAGGGAAGGGCATGCAGTGGTGGAAAGCAGTTTGATCTGAATCAAAGTCATCTTTCTTTCTCCTTTAAAAACCTTGGCAAGCAGCCCGTGACTGACTATGACAAGTATATTGCAGCTGGGAGAAACTGCAGCAGGCTGTACATCAAAAAAGTGCACAGGGCTGAAAGGGACCAGTGAGTGGGATAGAGTACTCTAGCTGAAGGAGGAGGTACCTGTTCCAGCAACATCAGAGCATTCTCTTGAAAATTTAGGAAGATTTCAAGTTAAAGAGCCTGCCAATTGACATCCAGAGCAGTGTTTTGGACTGTGAAGTTGGCTCGCCAGTGTCTGGGTGATCTCCAGTCCTTCTGGGAAGTGAAATCCTGGATCATGTTTGGAGTATCTCTTGGTCAAACTGGATTAAAATATTCCACTCAATGGAGTGTTATGGCTAGATCTAGGCTAAACCTATATGGTTTGGGCTGGAAGATTTCCCTTTCCTAGAACGTCATTCAGGTTGGTTCTCAGATGGTTCCTTAGGAGACTGGCCCCAGAAAAGCACTATCCTGCCTTTGCAGATCCACTTTCCTGAGCCAGTTGAAAACCCAGTAACCCCCTTCTCTTCTGCTGTTTGAAAAATCATCCTTTTTCTCATTATCCTACAACCACCCTAGCCTCTGACTGCATATGCACCAGGCCCCTGGTGGGTTCAGTGACCCTGTACTGGGCTGTTTATATATGCAATAACCCCCATGCACCCAGGCCCTTCCCTCCCTTCTCCCCAGGGACCACGTTCAGAAGAGACCCTCCCTAAGCAGTCTCCATGACTGGGGGCTGAGCTCAGGACGGTGAAGGAGGGCTCGAAGAACTCTTGAAAGTGAACAGGTCTTGTATTGGTTGCAAGTGAGAGACTAGAATGGCCAGCTGCGCTAACAAAGTACCTCTGCTTCCCACCTGTGGGAAAACCACTGTCACGTTGCCCTCCCATTCCCTGGCTGAAGGTTGTCCTCCTCAGGCTGCTCCTGGATGGTCTGTTCCCATTTCCTTTGTGGGTGCTTCTCCATGGGCTGGATGTCATCTTCCTCATGCCTCACCTTGGTGGTCTTCCCCACCTTTGTTGGTGGGCATCTGCCATGTCCTAGATGTTGTTCTACTCAGCTGACCCCTGGTGGTCTGCTCACATATTTTCAGTGGGTTTCCAGCCATTGTTTCCTCATCATCCATCTATGGACACCTTCTGAGGTAGGTGCCACCACAGGGTGGATGCCAGTGTAAACTGAGGTGACATCAGAGTAGGTGGCAGCTGACATCACAGGAAGCCCTTTTGTGGCAAAGGAGGAAGATACTGAGTACACCCAGCATCATTTTACTCCTCCTTACCACAGATCTAAGCAGTCTTCTCTGTTTCATCTCCCAATTCATCCATTTTACATGGCTCAACAAATATTCTACCTTGAGATGGTGCTGATTAGGAGAAACTGCTTAGAAAGAGTAGTTAGGAATTAGAAAGGGTTGTCCATGGAGCTGGTGGAGTCACCACCCCTGGGGGTGTTTAAGGAAAGGTTGGATGTGGTACTTAGGTACATGGTTTAGTGGGTGATGTTGGTTGTGGGGATGGTTGGACCAGATGATCTTGGAGGTCTTTTTCAACCTTAATGATTCTATGTTTCACTGGCTGGTCAGTTCTGACAGCTCTCTCCTTACCTCTGCTCTCAATAAGTTGTGAGTGGTGATCTCTCCACAGTGGATGTAGTGCTGCAGAAGTCAGTCCTGTACACTTCATTAGTTTCTATATGGGAGCCAAAGATGCTAATATACCCCCATGACCTACTTTTCCTGACTGAGTTTTTTAGTCATTCTGTTCAGTGACAGGTTTTGCAATATTAATATAGCATGAAGAATGTACAGTATCAAAAGTATTCTGGAGAGTTCCTCCTTGGGAAAGAAGCTAACAAAAATCACTAAGTAGTAAATGTCATGTTATTTGGGGTTCTCTGGTCATCGTATAGAAGAAGTTACAGAACACTGGTGCAAATCACTATCTACTATTTATTAGTATTTCACACAGAAGTTGGTGAATTTATTTACTCACAATGGCAGAAGAACCAAATAGCATGTTTGATAATGTGGTAATGATCATTCAAGCATTTTGCTAAAATACTACAAGATACAGTTTCAATACTCATAGATCCTTCTAAATCATTTCCAGATATTTCAATAAAGTTATGATCCTATTTTATTAAATACAAAACAAACAAACAAAAAACAACAACAAAACAGCTCATTAACATTTATAAAAGTATTTGATGATGCCTGTTTTTAATTTTTTTTCCTCTGTTTCTACTGCATAGAACTTGATCATGATTTCCAACTTGTAATTAATGTTATCATTAACATTGATCGTGCAGGTAATCTCAATCTGTTTGTAGCATTTTATGATCTGAAACTTTTTATGTTCTGAACTATTAAAGGAAGAAATTATTTTGCCTACTTTTACCATAGTAAGCAAAAGATTCCACAGTGAGTTTAAAATTGTGATATTGCACAGTGCTTCTAACATAAAACTGGAAGAATATTAGGAAGCATTGGCCTGGCTGATGAAAACTCAACATAAGGATTGAGTAGGAACAGAACAACAAAGCTAGAGTCAATCTTACAAGTAATTAAGTTCTTATCAATTTGATCTGATATTTTTTCTACTAATGCCTCTTTTTCATTTTGTTACATATTTTCTAATGTTCCTTCCAACTTCTCTCCCATTTGTAATTTTATTTTTTTTTTAATTTATTTATTTATTATTTTAAAATTGTTTGTCATTTTATTAAAAAAAATGATTCCATCATGTTAAATTATTTTTTTTTTTCTTTCTGAGGTATTCTTCTGCTTAATGTTTTTCTTTATATCTACTCTACTCATTTACTTTCTAAAATAGAAAACATTTTACTAAGACACATCATCAGTGTTAAACTTTCTCATCTCATCTTAAATTGCTGTTTATCACCTCATACCACTAGTCCATAATGTTCACAGTTCTCTCTTGAACTACAATTCTTTGGAATATAAATTAGAAATATATATATATATTCAAAAATACACAAAAAAACTTCCCACACACTTTTCTTTACAGAAAATCAGTTCCATCAAATAATAATAATAATAATAATAATAATAATAATAATAATAATAATAATAATAATAATAATAATAATAATAATAATAATAATAATAGTTCAAATAGGGACATTTTTTAGTGATGGGAATCAGTAGGTCACATTGATGGTTGGATTTGATGATCTGGAAAGTATTTTTCAATTTAGATGATTCTATGATTAATTCTATACAATTTCAGGATATGGAAAACAATTTCAGAGCTTTATTTTGCATGAATGGTTAACACCTCCCAGAAGTGTGCATAATCTACAATGTTCTAGATTAACTTAAAGTAGTAAGAAGGTATATGTGAAGGACAGAAGAAAGTTTTCAATTGCTCTCTAAAAAATTGAAATATTCAACACCAAATGATCAAGAATATGATCCATTTTGCTTTTCTTTTTCTAGGGTAGGGAATTGTTATTTATCTTAAATGCTGTTGATCCTCAAACCTCATTGGTTGATCCTCGTTACAATGTAATTACAGCCAATGTAATTACATTGTAATTACATTGTAATTACATTACAAAAGTAATTACATAAATTTAAGGTATATTTATTAGGGTAGGAACTGGAATCAAGGTTTCCATCTTTCTATGATGAATAACAAAGTTCTAGTCCAAATGCCATATTTTCTTTTTTCTAATCAAAATAACCCTGCATGGGTGAAACTCTGCTCCATATTTCAGAGGCCCTAATTCAGATGCTACATTTCATCTTGATTCTGTCCATGAAATCTGGAGAAAAATTCATTCTAAAGCATATGCCTGTATTTATTTCTACATTTTGTTCTACTGCCATTTTAGGCATTTCAGGATATAAGAATGAATATCTTACATGTATGTAATCAGTAGGTCATGTTGATTGTTGGATTTGATGATCTGGAACATCTGCACAGTGTTGTCTTTTATGATAGATGCAACTGCACATGGATTGAATTTACTTTTAGTAGCAGATAAAGGCTGTGCTAAGTCAGAAACTTCTGTTCATTATTTTACTACCTCACATTTTGTGCTTGTGTTTTCCTTATACACTGACACTACCTAGCATAACAAATCCTCAAATTATCTATCTACAAGAAGATATAATATCTTTAGCTCTCAAAATGATAAGTGATCAGCAAGTCTTTTGCCATTCAAATTCAAATTCAAAGATATCTCTGACAGTTCAAGAAAATGTGTTGTAAAAGTTTGATGGTCTTATTGAAAAGAAAAGAAAAAAAAAATAAGCAAACAAACAAACAAAATCAACAAACTTACTTATGGAACTTATTCACTTCTAGATATAAGTAAAGCAAAGACTGCCAAAATCAGCCTTTTAAAATAAAGGTGAGGTTGATTCTTAGCCCAATGCTCCATCGTAATAGGGAGACAGAAGAAAAAATGTTAAAATACATAACAGTTTTATTTAACATGTATATCAATAACTTTCACACTTACAAGTGTCTTCTAAAGTTACAATATTCAGAAGGAAAATTAAAAAAAAAAAAAAAAAAGAAAGAGTGACACCTTTCTGGTGAAAACTAGATTGTTTTGGGGGGCAATATGTGATAAGATAGGACTTCTTAAACTTCTGTATGTTTCTTTTGAGTTATTTTATTTGACTGCAAACACTAGTGAGGTATGGATTAATACCATAAAACATTGCCTGTTTTGGGTTTGACTTCATCTGTGATAATGAGTGAAAAATAAAAATTAAAAAAGGGAAAAAAAAAAAAAAAGAAAAAAATAAAAAAAAAATAAGGAAAGAAAAAGGAAAAAAAATATATATATATATATAATCACCCTACTTTGGTCATAAATTTATTGGTCATTTTCCAATTTTGGCCATTCTTTATTCCAAGCAGGAATGAAGAATAGGAGAAAAAAAAAAAAATAAATTAATTAACTCTCTCTCTCTATATATATGAAAATGTCAATGTATACAGTTCCAGGAAATAACATATTTTTCTTAACAGTACAATTCAAAAGCTTTTTTTCTGGAGTAGGGCAGTAAAAGAGGGAGAAAGGGTTCAGACTAAAGGAGATCCTTAGAGATCCTAAGTAAAGAGGACTGTATCAATAATTGGTTGCATCATACCTGCTTGAGCTGGTTTTAAGATTCTTTTTAAATTAGTAAGATTCTGGTGTTGTTGTTGTATTTTTTTTTTTTTTTGGTTGATTGGTTGGTTGGTTGTTGTTTGGATTGGATCCAGAAATGCAAGTTCATTAAGAAAAAATAATTATGGACACAGCAAAGCTAGGGACAACTCTGTAAGGTTCATTACTGCTAAAAAAAAAGTAAGCTAGGTAGTTCACACTCTTACAGTAATGTAGTCTCTAACTAAAGTACAGCTGGTTGCATATGTTAATATGTGAGATGCATTCATTAGGTTTAAAGGAAAAATCTTTGACAAAGAAATCTTTGCCAAAAAATCTTTGCCAAACCTGATTTAACAAGCTTCAGACAATTATTTATTTTTTTCAATAAACTCTGAAGATGTAACTGTAGCATTTTTTTTTGTTATTTTAATGGAGTTTATTCAGCAAAGGTTCTGTTCATTATTGTTGCAGCTCAGTAAAGTCATTGATACATAAATGAACACTAGAGCGTAAGTTACATGAAAAAGGAGCCCCTTCCCTCCACCTCTCTACAGTAAAAGCAGTATATCACAGAAGATAAATCTTGTTGAAGCGTTATAATCATGAACAGTTAAACCTATACTGTTAAATTACTGTTAAATGTACATTTATTTACCTTATTATTTGGAATAAAATATATTGAACAATCACAGAACTTCCTGGGAAATAGATTGGTCTCTTCCCATGTACTGATTTTACTTTCCCTTTCTCTCTCTCCCTCTCTCTCTCTGGATCAGTCCATGGCAAATGGTAGGGCTGTGTTTCCACCCCTGGGGCAGCCGATTCCAGGCGTATTGGATGCCCCTCCAAGTGAAGGCAAACTGCGGCCTGCATGCTGCTGCCAAAGGGATGGAGAAAAATGCATTAGCAATTTCAATTGTGGCGTACCACTTGGCTGCCTTTGACTCTAGTTCATGCTGAAGTTCTAGCATATCCGGCACTGCAGCACTCAGTGGTGGTGTGACTTCATTCAGCCCTCGATAGTCCACTGTTAGCCTCCACTCGCCATTAGACTTTCGTACTGGCCATATAGGACTATTAAAGGGTGAGCGAGTCTTGCTGATTACTCCCTGACTCTCCAGTCGGTGAACCAACTCATGGATGGGAATCAGGGAGTCTCGGTTGGTGCGATATTGCCGTCGGTGCACCGTTCTGGTAGCAATTGGTACCTGTTGTTCTTCAACCTTCAGCAATCCTACAACAGAAGGGTCTTCTGAAAGGCCAGGCAGGGTAGACAGCTGCCTAATCTTCTCTGTGCTCAAAGTAGCTATGCCAAAAGCCCACTGGTATCCTTTTGGATCCTTGAAGTACCCTCTCTTGAGATAGTCTATGCCAAGGATACACGGAGCCTCTGGGCCAGTCACAATGGGATGCTTTTGCCACTCATTCCCAGTTAGACTCACTTCAGCTTCCAGTACAGATAGTTGTTGGGATCCCCCTGTCACTCCAGAGATACAGGTGAGTTCTGTCCCTTGGTAGCCTGATGGCATTAAGGTGCATTGTGCGCCAGTGTCCACTAAAGCTTTGTATTCTTGTGGTTCTGATGTGCCAGGCCATCGGATCCACACAGTCCAATAAATCTGGTTATCCCTCTCCTCTACCTGGCCAGAGGCAGGGCCCCTCTAGTCCTGGCTGGAGTGTCTGCCACTTAATTCTTGCAAATGAGAGGTAGAGGTCCCTTCATCATGGTCAAGAATAACATCAGCTCTTCTACTGCCTCTGGGGTACTGCCCAATAGAAACTGGAGCAGCATTTCTCTTAGGAGCCCCTCTTCTTGCTGCTGTATTTCCTTTCAGTTCACGTACCCGAGCAGCTAGGGTTGAAGTAGGTACACCATCCCATTTCCTCATATCTTCCCCATGGTCATGCAGATAAAACCACAAGGTGCCACGTGGTGTACGTCTTGGGTACTCTCTCTCTTGAGCAGGCGAATGCTGATTCTTAGTGGCTGAAGTATCACTCTGTCTAGATGAGGGGGAATATACTTTCTCCACGAGCTTGTCAAGTCCTTTAGACAGTTTCTCCACAGCTGAGACACAGGACTGTAGCGGAGCAGAGAGATTGTCTTCATATTGTTGAAGCTGGCAGGACACATCATACATTGTTGGTCCCATCCCCTCGTCCCAGCGAATTGCTGCCAGGGTACTGGCATGTGCTGATGGTGCACTCCGCACAAATTTACGCCACATGGATGTTGTGCACTGGACTTCATCGGGGTCTTGAGGTGTCTGGGCATTGTCCAAATCACTATAAATCATCTCCCGCACAGCTAATTCCCGCAGATGCTGGAGACCTTTATCCACAGTGGTCCACTTGCCTATGTGATATACAATATCTTCCTTATGGGGATATCTTTCTTTGATAGCTGCCAGGAGTCGTCTCCAGAGGCTGAGGGCCTGTGCTCCTCTCCCGATTACTTTGTCGATTACCCTTTCTCTAGAGAGGGATCCCAGCTGCTTGGCTTCATTGCCTTCTAATTGTAGGCTATTGGCCCCAGCATCCCAGCATCGGAGCAGCCAAGTGAGGATGTGTTCACCTGGGCGTCGACCATAATCCTTTCGTATTTCTCGCATCTCACTCAGGGATATGGATCGAGTGATTTCTGATTCCTTTATGATTTCCGTCTCGTCTTCCTGTTGTTTTTGTGATGGCTCTGCTTTAGAGGTGCCTGCCAATTCCCCTTCTCCCTACTTCTTAGGGGAGCCTTCTTCCCTTACTAAACGAGCTGACCTCCGTTTCCATTGTTTTGACTTGACTATGGGGGCGACTGATACCATAGTTGGCTGGTCCTCTGGGTCAGCCACAGCATGTGTTACTTGGTCATCAGATTCAGAGACTTCCTCCCTCTCTTCAAGTTGCTGGATGATGTTAAACAGTGTTTGATAGGAATAAACCAGGACCCAGCACAATGCTGCAAGCTGTTGTTCTCCGGCATTATCAGGGTCAGGACATACAACTCTCAAACATTCTACCAAGTTTTTAGGATTTAGCACTTGCTCAGGGGTGAAGTTCAAAACTATTGGAGGAGACACTCGTGACAGGTATCTGCTAATATCATCCCACACACCGTGCCACTCACCACGAGACTGTTTCAGGACAGATTCCCAAATAAGTTTTCTAAACAATCGACTAATCTTAGAGAGAAAATGAAACCTGTTATTCAGAATTAGAAATAACAATACATGGGTTACAGATGGATCTTCAAAATACTCCCAAACTGTTGTAATTAGCCCACTGTGAAAGAAGGGAAAGGTACCATTCCTGATATTATTAATAAACTGGTGTCCAGATGAGAAAAGGAAGGCAGTGTAGTTCTGAATATTCTCTGAAAGATAGTTTCCATGGGACCCAAATGATAACAGCGCAGAGCCTGAATTCCAGATTAAAACCAAGGTCAGTGCTTGGCAGCACAACGAAATAAAAAAAAGTGAACACAGATTGTAGCACTTTGTCGGATCGGATATATAGGAGAAAGGAGAATATGACACGAATTGCATGACATATGAACAAAGCCATTATTATTAACAGGGCAAGGAACATGGTTACTAGCAAGCGTGTTAGTTGTATGCGTTTAATCAATTCTATTGTTATCTCAACCCTTCGAGCCCCACGTTGGGTGCCAAATAGGACTGTGGTGGTTTTACCGTGCTGGGCAGCTAAACCCCACAACCGCTCTCTCACTCCCCCTCCTTTAGATGAGGAGGGGGAGAAGTAAAGCAAAGAACAACTCACGGGTTGAGATAAGGATAATTTAATTAAAGGGAAATAATTATAATAATTAAATAAAGACTACCATGAACTAAACAATTTAACTAAGGGGAAATAAAAGGGAAAGGGGAAAAAAGGGAGGAAAACAAACAAACAAAATAAATGAAAGCTATATGGAAGTGCAGAGGAAAGAAATTACTCTCTACTTCCCACAAATGAGCGATGATTGACCACGTCCTTGAAGCAAGGCCTCAACGCACGCAGCCGGTGTTCGAGAGGAGGACTGACGTCTTCTCAACAAGAGCCCACCCCTCCCCTCTTCTTCCTGTTTCCACCTTTTATTGCTGAGTGTGACACCACATGGTATGGAATATCCCTTTGATTGGTTTAGGTCAGCTGCCCTAGTGATGTTTCTCTCCTCACTTTTTTGCCCACCCCCTAGGAGGGTTAGAGAAAGGCCCAATGCTGTGCCACTGCTGCTCAGCAGTAGACACAACACTGGTGTGATAACACTGCTGTTCCAGCTACAAGTACAGAGTACGGCACTGTATGGGTTGCTGCCGGGAAAGTTAACATTCCAGCCAGACCCAGTACAACCACACAGCCATTCGATCACCCTTCCCCCTCCCTTTCTGGGATGGGGCAGAGAAATGGGAAAGTGAAGCCCGTGAGTTGAGATAAAGAAAGTTTAATAAGACAGGAAAATAATAATAACAATAATAATGATAGCAATAATAATAACAAGGGGCCCCTCAGCCTCCTCTTCTCCAGGCTGAACAAACACAGCTTCCTCAGCCGCTCCTTGAAGGACTTGTTCTCCAAACCACTTACCAGCTTTTTTGCCCTTCCCTGGACTCTCTCAAACACCTCCATGTAGTGAGGGGCCCAAACCTGAACACAGTACTCGAGGTGCGGCCTCACCAGAGCCGAGTACAGGGGGACAATCACTTCCCTAGACCTGCTGGCCACACTGCTTCTGATACAAGCCAGGATGCTGTTGGCCTTCTTGGCCACCTGAGCACACTGCTGGCTCATATTCAGCTGACTATCCACCAATACTCCCAGGTCCTTCTCCACCAGGCAGCTCTCCAACCACTTATCTCCCAGTCTGTAGCTCTGCTTGGGGTTGCTGTGCCCCAGGTTCAGGAGCTGGCACTTGGCCTTGTTAAACTTCATGCAGTTGACCTCAGCCCATCAGTCCAGCCTATCCACATCCTCCTGCAGAGCCTTCCTGCCCTCGAGAAGATCGACACACGCACCTAATTTGCTGTCATCTGCAAACCTACCGAGGGTGCACTCAATCCCCTCATCCAGATCATCGATGAAGATATTAAAGAGGACTGGCCCCAGTACTGAGCCTTGGGTGACGCCACTAGTGACAGGCCTCCAACTGGACTTGACTCCATTCACCACGACTCTTTGGGCCCGGCTATCCAGCCAGTTTTTAACCCAACAAAGAATACGCCATTCCAAGCCATGAGCAGCCAGTTTCTTGAGGAGAATGCTGTGGGAAACAGTGTCAAAAGCCTTCCTGAAGTCAAGGTAGACCACATCCACAGCCTTTCCCTCATCCACCCAGCGTGTCACTTTGTCATAGAAGGAGATCAGGTTTGTCAGGCAGGACCTGCCTTTCATAAACCCACATTGACCAGGCCTGATCGCCTGGTTGCCTTGCAAGATAATCTGCTCCGTGAGCTTTCCAGGCACTGAGGTCAAACTCACACTTCTATAGTTCCCTGGGTCTACCCTTCGGCCCTTCTTGTAGATGGGCATCACGTTTGCTAGCCGCCAGTCGACTGGGACCTCCCCCAATAGCCCAAATACTGTTGATAAATAACAGAAAGCAGCATGGCCAGCTCCTCCGCCAGTTCTCTCAGTACCCTCAGGTGGATCCCATCCGGCCCCATTGACTTGTGTACATCCAAGTGCTGTAGCAGGTCGACAAACATTTCCTCATGGATAGCGAGGGTCACATTGTGCTCCCCATCCCCTTCCACCAGCTCAGGGTTCTGGATATCCAGAGAACAACTGGTTTTGCCAGTAAAGACTGAGGCAAAGAAAGCATTAAGCACCTCAGCCTTTTCGTCATGTCTCGTAACTAAGTTCCCCCCGGCATCCAGTAAATGATGGAGATTCTCCTTAGTCCTCCTTTTTGTGTTGATATATTTATAAGTACATTTTCTGTTATCTTTAACAGCAGTAGCCAGATTGAGCTCCAGATGAGCTTTGGCCTTTCTAATTTTGTCCCTGCAGAGCCTTGCAACATCCTTATAGTCCTCCCGAGTGCTCTGCCCTCTTTTCCAAAGATTATAAACCCTCTTCTTTCTCCTAAGCTCAAGGCACCACTCTCTGTTGAGCCAGGCTGGTCTTATTCCACACCGGCTCATCTTTGGGCACGTGGAGACAGACCACTCCTGAGCCATTAAGATTTCCTTCTTGAAGAGCGCCCAGCCTTCCTGGACTCCTCTGCCCTTCACAACCACCTCCCAAGAGACTCTGCCAACCAGTGTCCTGAACAGCTCAAAGTCAACCCTCTGGAAGTCCAAGACTGTGGTTTTACTGATCCCCCTCCTGACTTCACCAAGAATAGAGAACTCTACCATTTCATGGTCACTCTGCCCAAGACAGCTCCCGACCACCACATCTCCCACCAGTCCTTCTCTGTTTGTGAAGAGAAGGTCTAGCGGGGCACCTCCCCTGGTAGGCTCACTAACCAGCTGTGCCAGGAAGCTATCTTCCACGCTCTCCAGAAACCTCATAGACGGCTTTCTCTGGGCTGCGTTGTGCTTCCAGGATATGTCTGGGAAGTTGAAGTCCCCCACGAGAACAAGCGCTGACGATTTCGCAACTTCTGCCAGCTGTCTGTAGAACTCCTCATCAGTCTCCTCATCCTGGTTCAGCGGTCTATAACAGACTCCCACCAGGATGCTTGCCTTGTTGGCCTTCCCGCTGATCCTAACCCATAGGGACTCAACCTTATCATTCCCAGCCTCAGGTTCCACGACATCAAAACACTCTCTCTGATATCGAGAGCCACACCACCACCCCTTCTGTGCTGCCTGTCCCTTCTGAAGAGCCTATAGCCAGACATTGCAGCACTCCAGTCAGGAGAGTGGTCCCACCATGTTTCCGTGATGGCAACCAAGTCAGAGCCTGCCTGCCGCACGATGGCTTCCAGCTCCTCTTGTTTGTTACCCATGCTGTGTGCATTAGTGTAGATGAACTTCAGTTGGGCCATTGCCTTCTCTCCCAGCCTTGCCATTGTTCCCCCTGGCACAGCTCTAACAAGCCTTGTTTCAGCCCCATCCCCCTTCTTACCTAATTTAAAGGCCTCTCAATGAGCCCTGCCAGCTCCTGGGCTAAGATCCGTTTTCCCCTTAGAGATAGGGGCCCGTCTACGGTCATCAGGTCAGGTGCCCAGTAAAGCTCCTCATTGTCAAAAAAACCCACAAAATTTCTGTGTTAGCACCAGCCTCTGAGCCACATGTTTATCAGGTGGGCTTTCCGTGTCCTCTTTGTACCCCTCCCTGCCACCATAGAGATAAAGGAAAACACCACCTGTACTCCCGCTCCATCCACTACCCGTCCCAGTCCCCTAAATTCCCATTTGATAGTCTTCAGGCTTCTCTCTTCAGTGTCATCACTGCCAACCTGGACTATCAAAAGAGGATAGTAATCAGAGGGGTGAACCAGGTTGGGAAGCTTCCTGGCAATGTCCCTGTCCCTGACCCTGGAGGGAGCAGACTTCCCTATGGGTAGGGTCACAATGACAAATAGGTCCCTCTGTTCCCCTGAGAAGGGAGTCACCTACAATGATTACCCTTCTATCTTTTTTGGTGGTGGCAGTCTTGAGGCATGGAGTTGACTTTCTCGCCCTAGGCATCCTCCTGGGTACACTTTCTACCTCAACCTCACCCACCGGTCTCTCAAGCTCCAGGGCCTCAAATCTGTTATGTAAGGGCACCTGGGAAGGTGGGGCCAGTAGGGCCAGTGGGGGGGGGGGGGAGGGGCGTTGCTTGTGAGGTCGAGCAGGGACCTGTCTCCATTCCTCCTCAGCTCCCAGGTCCCCTCTCTCTGTCCAGCTGTGACAGGGCAGGTGGTCCACACCCTTTTGTGTTGTCTCACCCCAGTACCTCTCCTTCAGGCCTGGCAGGGAGTTGCTCCACCAGTCTATCTCCCGCTCACACTCCCTGATGGCCCTCAACCTCTCCACCTCCTTCCTGAGCTCTGGCACCAGGCTGACCAGGTCATCCACTTGCTTGTACCTTTCCTTCCCCTTCCCCTTCCCCTTCCCCTTCCCCTTCCCCTTCCCCTTCCCCTTTCCCTTCCTCTTTTTCTTCTTTTTTTTTTTTCTTTTTATTTTCTGTTTCATTTGGTTTTGTTCAACTTCAAAATTCTTTATCCACAACCAGTATATTGAACTTTCAAAACTGATGAGGGTAGTGAGATTCTTATATTAACTTAATACACATACATGCTTGTATGTTTAAATAGAATATGTATATAATTGCAGAATTTTAAAATTCTTAGTCTGACCTTAGCAGCAAGCCAGAATATCCTAGAGATTTACAGAATCATAAACTTTAACACTTAATTAATTCAATTATTTTATTAATTCAATAAAATAATTGTGTTAATTATAAAGTTTTGCTTTATTTATTTATAGTCTTATTACAAAAATTGTATAGTAGAAATTCTCACACACCTATGTAGTGTGTGCATGGTTGCATCTCTTGAATTTATTGTTTACAATAACACTAAGCTTCTTGACATATGCATGTGTTATAAAGAAATAATATTTCTGAATTATTTGTTAAAATAATGCAACTTCACTTTAATTTGTTTAATATTTAACCTCCTTTACCATGTTAATGTCATGATTATAAAATACTTTTTTTTTTTTCAGATAGTCTCAGCATCTCATCATGCAAATGAGTCATTACAAAAATGTAGACCATATGGTTAAAAAGAACTTTATTAATATAATAGGAATTCTGCATGCATATACAAAATAAAATAAAATAAAATAAAATAAAATAAATTGGTTTTCTTAACATAAAATAAGATTTGTCTGCCAGGCTAAAAGCTGGTTGAAAATTGAATTACATTTAAAAAACATAATTATTTAATGAATAACTACAAATTCTCAAGGGTTTAATAGGCAGGCACAAATCCAAATCCACAAATAGATTCAGTAGTAGGATACAGGCAAATAAATCCAAATTAGTGGAAGAAAATTACTTATCAGTAGAAAAATAGTGGTAATTTGTTTTCTAAAATACATTTGAAAAGAGATAAAATCTTTGGAGATATTATGATTAGCCTCAATTTTACCTTGAATATCATATCTTGTAAAACAGATATTTCTTTCCATATATATATATATATATATATAAAATTATTTGAGATTCATTATGTGAAGAGGAAACTAGAAGCCCATGAAAACATATAACCAGATGTGAGAGAAAGGCTGAGTAATCACTCCAATCAGATTTTATTTGCTTTGAACGTAATATTAATAATACTATATGCCCTGCAGACTCATTTTCAGTAGTATTCTGAAGTAGCTTCTTCCTTTTGAGAACACCCCTATTTACTTTCCTTTTGCATTTGTTCATTTGAAACCTGTAGAAGTTTCATTGCTCTTTCATTGGAACAAAAGCTATATAGGTCCCCATGAATAAGCAGAAATGTAGTTTGTCTATTGGTTTCTGAAATTTTCCATGGTATGCCATACTGAATCATCTGTTTATATTTTTAACGACTTTTCTTCTGTTTTACAGAAAAAATCCTGTCAAAACAAGGTGGTGGTTTTTTTGTGTTTTTTTTTTTTTTATGTTTTAGCTTCTCTGCACAGTCTTCCTACAGGCCATATTTCTTTTGATAAAATGATCCAGGGAATAGGGTACAAGAAACCAGGCTTCACAAGTATAGTTACAGGAACTGCTGCCTGATTATTTGTATCAATTTTCAGCATTTTTTTAACTTCACTATTAGCCTGGATCTGTTGTATTAATGTTTTTATAATAATTACACTTACACTGATGTTCCATTTTAATGTTACATACATTACTTTTCTCTCTCATTTGAAGCATAGTATGACATTATTTATTTCAGTACCATTCAAGTTCAAGCTAATCCAATAGGACATAGTTTCTGTCTTACCAAAAAAATATTGGCTTCTATTTTAAGTGGATCAGAATGTTGACATATCATTCAGTTATCATATAACTGAAAGTATTAGAAAAAAAAATGAGGAAAATAAAGATTTATGGCTGAAAAAGTGATCCTATAAAATGGTTGGTTATGCAGTAAGATCATTTCCCCACTTATGGGAGAGCACAGAGACACAGGGGAGATGGGGGAACCGCAATAACTCAATTAGAGAAAGAAGCACTTGCCCTGACCCAGGGGACAACTGAGATGCATACATGTGTATTTCTCTGTATGTTTGTATGTCTGTGCATGAGAAAAAAAGAGAGAGTGAAGACCTCAGACCAGCTATTGGACAGACTGTGTGTCTAATCCCAGTTACTAGAGGGTTGATGCATGTGTGCAACAGGGTTTTTACCAGCAGCCAGTGGGGCAGCAGCCTTGGGGGTTTGCATGTGCAGGTTCCAGCAACTGGTGAGACTGGACAGTTACTGGGATGATTCTGAGTTCAGCTGCTGGAGGGATCCACATTGCCCAGAGGTGTGTTTGTATATCAGATCTAACTGATCTTTATCTTGATCAGACACAGAGGGAAGTAGAATGAAGCCATTGCTGCTATGTTCATGTGGGTGCACTGTGTGTTTATCTGTGATTGGCATGGCTTCCTGTGTGTATTTGATGTCTTTGATGTCTATTTCTGTGTGTGCCCATGGGGAATATACACTCAGCCTCACTACTTGTTAGAAGTGGAGATGTGGAGCTGAAGCAGTCTCTTCTCTATTGGGCTACTGGATTTAACAGCTAATGTAAGGTGACAAATCATAGAATCATAGAATTAAATCATAGAAATTGTAGAATATTAATTTGCATATTTGATTTTATGTGGTGTTGTCAAAGTTTTATTTGTAATTCTAGACATTTTTTTCTTAAATTCTAGACTTTTCCTTAAAGTTATATTGAAGTCTTAAATAATTATTAATATAGTTATTTTATAATTGCAATTTATTTTATAAATCCAGAGATACTTGTTTTTAAGGAGTAACCAAAATGGAACGGACAGAAGGACAGCAGAGTGTACTGAATTCATAACAAAAAAAAATCCAGAGCAAAATGTACAGTCATCAGTGTTGTAATATTTCAACAATGGCAAAAAGAAATGATTCAGTGGTTTAAAACAGATTCTGTTGAAATCATGATTTTTCCATTTGGATGTCTTTTTGTTTTGGTTCCTCGATATAGTGACAAAAATATCAGTGTTTAAGAATATTCTGTGCAATTATTTTTAAACAATCTTATTCACAAGAATGCTCTGGGTATATAATGAACATGCCTACACGATTAAATAATAGAAGGTTGGAAAACATGTTTGAATGCTAGACTCTTTATCATGCATACATGTAATTGTTAGCTCATTCCATGCCTCTGTCCTGGACTATTCAAATAACTGTTTTTCTAAGATAATATCTAGGTGTGTTTCTGAAAGGTAGTATGGATGCAATTTCGTATGTAATTCTCTGTCTGTCCCAGGCACATTTGCATCCTCAAATGTCCTCTTTTATACATTCAAGTCACACTCTATCCTGCTGGTCTGTAACTTTAATTTTCTGGTATAAAAAGCAGCCCTCTAGTGTACTGAATTTTCTTCCCACTAATCTAGACATTTTGGACTGAGAGCAGAAAAACACAACTCATGAAAAATTACATATGTCTTAGGTGTACATCTTTAGGTTTTAGGGATATTATATGGATGGTAACAAAGAGTCAAGGCCAAGTGCTGGCATAATAAGACTGCTTTTTGATGGCTAACCTGATGTCAGTCTATAAGGGCTGCTCTGCTTTGTGTGTCACTGTAGTGGGTTTACATGGCAAGGTTTTGGTAGCAGGGAGCCATAGGGGTGGTTTCTGTGAGAAAGATCTAGAAGCTGCCGCATGTTTGGGAAGGGCCCCATTGTTTTCCAGATCTGAGCCAATAAGCGATGTTGTTTTGTGCCTCTGTGAGAGCATATTTAAGACAGGGAAAAAAACGCTGAGCCACACAGCAGCCGGGAGAGTTAAGGGAGTGAGAGAACAGCCTTGCAGGTGCCAAGGTCAGTGTAGAGGGAGGGGGAGAGGTGCTCCAGGCGCCAGAGCAGAAGTCCTCTGCGGCCTGTGATGAGGACCATGGTGAAGAAGGATGTCCCCCTGCAGCCCATGGAGTACCATGGTGGAGCAGGGTTCCATGCTGCAGCCCGTGGAGGAGACCACGGTGGAGCAGGTGACCCTGCACCGACGGAGGCTGCCGCCTGTGGAAGACCCCTGCTGGAGCAGATTCCGGGCCGGACCTGTAGCCCGTGGAGAGGAGACCACGCAGGAGCAGGTGACCTGGCAGAAGCTGCTGCCCATAGGGGAGCCAGGTTGGAGCAGTTTTCTCCTGAGGGATGGACCCCATGGTACAGACCCATATCTGGAGCAGTTCTGGAAGAGCTGCTGCCTGTGGGAAGCCCACGCCGGATCAGTTCATCAAGGACTGCATCCTGTGGGTGGGACCCCACAGCACAGGGGACGAGAGTGACCGAGAAGGAGCGGCAGAGAAGCAGTGCTGTAGACTGACCATAACCCCCATTCCCCCGTTCCCCTGCGCCGCTCGGGGGGAGGAGGTGGAAGAGGGTGGATGGGGGGGAGGAAGGTGCTTTTGGTTTCTTTCCTTTGTTTCTCACTTCTCTAGCTTGTTAGTAATAGGCAATACATCTTACTATCTCCCTATGCCGAGTCTGTTTTGCCCGTTACAATAATTACTGTGTGATCTTCTTGTCCTTATCTCAACCTTTGAGCCTTTTTATCATATTTTCTCCCCTTTCCTCTTTGAGGAGGGGGAGTGAGAGAGCGGCTGTGGTGGAGTTTGGCTGCCCACTCGAGAGGAACCACGACACTGATACAACAAAAACTATTTTTAAAACTCATATCATTATTTGCTATGGATTTCACTTCCAAGCCCAATCCTACTTCCTCTAATAAATTCAGCCTCTCAAATTCAGAACTGTTTTTAGACTGTTAAAAATATTTCAGGACTTTAACTAGTGATATGTATTCCATTTTTAAGTTGGATACAGGACACTGTTTTTCTTTATTCCCTGGTGTTTTCTCTGTTGCATTTCTTCATGCGTTCATTGTTTTTCTAACATTTCAGCATATTCTGTGCCATTCACCATCCTCTTCTCAGATACAGTAAATTCTTCTCAAGGTAAAATTCACTAAAATTTCATAGTCCAGAAATAATGAATGAAAGTATACATGGAAAATGTCATGTTGTCTAGCTGTCAACAACAAAATTTCTTATTTTTTATTGTCTATCATCTCCACAAAAGACCTGGCCTTTCCCATAGGAATCTAGCCTCTGCTCTCAACATACATTTGGCAACTACAATCTTCTAGTTATCATGACATATTAACACATATTATATATAGTCCTTTCCAACACAACACAATTCATTTAAATGCAACTCCTGCTATCCTTATAAGACCAAATATATATTATATATATAGTTTTAGTTATTTTATCTGTCACATCTCTTATAAATAGAAGAGGCAAATATTAAAACTCATAGCATCTCACCTAGTTAGGTTATGAACAAAAAGCACACAAGGCTGCTCACCAAGTCTTCAAACAGGTAATTTTCTGAGTGTTGAAACTAATGATGAGTCCTCTTTGTATGCACTGAATGTAAGCATTGAATCTGGAAGTACATTTCTACATAAGACTGCATATGACTGCAGGATTATCCTTGCACGCTTCTAAGTAAATGGACCTCCTCTTCATTTGCTTATAATGATAAGACAAGGGGGAATAGTTATAAACTAAACCAGAGGAGATTTACATGTAGAATAGAGGTTAGGAGGAAATTCTTCACTCAGAAGGTTGTGAGGCACTGGAATATGCTGCCAAGAGAATCACAGAATCATAGAATTGTCTAGGTTGGAAGAGACCTCAAAATCATTGAGTCCAACTTCTGACCTAACACTAACAAGTCCTCCACTAAACCATATTGCTAAGTTCAACATCTAAACGTCTTGTAAAGACCTCCAGGGATGGTGACTCCACCACTTCCCTGGGCAGCTCATTCCAATGTTTCACAACCCTTTCGGTAAATAAGTTCTTCCTAATATCCAACCTAAAACACCGCTGGTGCAACTTTACACCACTCCCCCTCATCCTGTCACGAGGCATGTGGGAGAATAGACCAACCCCTACCTCACTACAGCCTCCTTTAATGTACTTATAAAGAGTGATAAGGTCACCCCTGAGCCTCCTAGTGAAGAAGTTGTGGATGCCCCATCCCTGGAGGTGTTCAAAACCAGGCTGGTAGAGACCCTGTGCAACTTGATCTAGTAGATGACATTCCTGCCCATGGCAGAGGGGTTGGAACTAGATGATGTTTAAGGTCTCTTCCAATCCAAGCCATTATTTGGTTCTGTGACTCCTTTCACATGGAAATAAACTGAAACTAGCCTGTGTAATCTTTCTTCCTTTCTTGCAGGCCAAGATTCAAAAGACAAATTCTGTCTAACTGTTAAGTTCTCTAATTATTTTCTCTCCTACTCTGTCCTACTCATTCCTGATGTAATGAATCCATCTTTAGGAAGGTAATAAAAAATCATGTATTAAGAAGAAATTGTAATGAAATTGTTATTCAGAAACCATATACTTAAAATTATTTGATAAGAACTTGAAATTAAACTTAGAAAGAGTAATGTAGTAATGCAGTGCATCAAATAAAGTTCTCATAAAGATCTTATCTGTCATATTAGTCTGAAGAGTATCTTATTCAGTGTAAGTATCAATACTATGTAGCATGAAATCATATGTATCTTTACAAATAATTATTTTATTAAACCATAGGAGCTATACCTACTCTGATGATGGCAGGATGTAAAACTGCATTTCTGACCAACTCTAATCATCTTTATCAAAATATTCTGAATGAACACTTATTAGAAATGAATATAAAACAGTCCTGTAAGCTTAATTTTTTATCCAGAAATATACTGATAATATTTCCACATGATGTTCCACAAGATGGATACTGTCAATATAAAAATGACATGATAATCAAACTGGTTGTAAATACTATTGTCCTATCCTTTCATAATGCTTCAAAACACAACATGAGAAATTTCTCACTACCTCCCACCTCTCAAGGCTCTTTAAAGGTTGATTAATATGCTACTTGTGGCAGAAACAAGAACACATAAATCTTTTTCACTGAAGAATCTATGGGCTATAATAAATATTGTCAATAAATCTGCCAAATCCTCATCACGGTCAGGCAGATTTATAATACACTTTACCACTCATTCATTATACGTCTATTGTAATAATTATTAATAAATTAATATGATCTGTTATTTTGTCACCAGTCCATACCCTTGATACCATTTGTCACCAGCATATCAATAAATGCACACACAAAAAAGATGGACTTACTTGATATAAGCAATCGTAGGCACCCTAGTCTCAAAACAAACAAAGAAACAACAAAACAGTATGTGCTGTTGTTTAGTTCCAGCAGGAAGCTAAGTACCACAAAGCACTCACTTACTCTCCCCAGGTGGGATAGGGGAGAGAATCAGAAAAGTAAAAGTGCAAGAACTTAAGGGTTGAGTTAAAGACAAAAGCCACTAGCATAAGCAAAGCAAAAACAGGGATTCATTTGCTACTTCCCATTGGCAGGCAGGTGTTCAGCCACTTCCAAGAAAGCAGGGCTCATCATATCACAGAATCACAGAATTGTCTAGGTTGGAAGAGACCTCAAGATCATCGAGTCCAACCTCTGACTTAATATGAATCAGTCCTCCACTAAACCATATTGCTATGTTCAACATCTAAACGTCTTTTAAAGACCTCCAGGAATGGTGACTCCACCACTTCCCTGGGCAGCTCATTCCAATGTTTCACAACCCTTTCAGTAAATAAGTTCTTCCTAATATCCAACCTAAAACACCGCTGGTGCAACTTTACACCACTCCCCCTCATCCTGTCACGAGGCATGTGGGAGAATAGACCAATCCCCACCTCACTACAGCCTCCTTTAATGTACTTATAAAGAGTGATAAGGTCGCCCATGAGCCTCCTTTTCTCCAAGCCCCACACCAGCTTCATTGCCCTTCTCTGGACTCACTCGAGAACCTCAATGTCATTCTTGTAGTGAGGAGCCCAAAACTGAAGGTGCGGCCTCACCAGAGCCGAGTACAGGGGGACAATCACTTCCCTAGACCTGCTGGCCACACTGCTTCTGATACAAGCCAGGATGCTGTTGGCCTTCTTGGCCACCTGAGCACACTGCTGGCTCATATTCAGCTGACTATCCACCAATACTCCCAGGTCCTTCTCCACCAGGCAGCTCTCCAACCACTTATCTCCCAGTCTGTAGCTCTGCTTGGGGTTGCTGTGCCCCAGGTTCAGGAGCTGGCACTTGGCCTTGTTAAACTTCATGCAGTTGACCTCAGCCCATCAGTCCAGCCTATCCACATCCTCCTGCAGAGCCTTCCTGCCCTCGAGAAGATCGACACACGCACCTAATTTGCTGTCATCTGCAAACCTACCGAGGGTGCACTCAATCCCCTCATCCAGATCATCGATGAAGATATTAAAGAGGACTGGCCCCAGTACTGAGCCTTGGGTGACGCCACTAGTGACTGGCCTCCAACTGGACTTGACTCCATTCACCACGACTCTTTGGGCCCGGCTATCCAGCCAGTTTTTAACCCAACAAAGAATACGCCATTCCAAGCCATGAGCAGCCAGTTTCTTGAGGAGAATGCTGTGGGAAACAGTGTCAAAAGCCTTCCTGAAGTCAAGGTAGACCACATCCACAGCCTTTCCCTCATCCACCCAGCGTGTCACTTTGTCATAGAAGGAGATCAGGTTTGTCAGGCAGGACCTGCCTTTCATAAACCCACATTGACCAGGCCTGATCGCCTGGTTGTCCTGTAAGTGCTGCGTGATGACACTCAAGATAATCTGCTCCGTGAGCTTTCCAGGCACTGAGGTCAAACTCACAGGCCTATAGTTCCCCGGGTCTACCCTCCAGCCATTTTTGTAGATGGGTATCATGTTTGCTGGCACCTGCGACTTCCCCTGATAGCCAGGACTGTTAAGAAAGGATATAAAGTGGCTTGGCCAACCCTTCTGCTAGTTCTCTCAGTATACTCAGTTGGATTCCATTTGACTTGCATACATCTAAGTGCTGTTTCTCACACTTTTCTTTTACTATTATTGTTATTTTTCACTACTTTCTCTCACAATTACTGTGCAAGGTTATTTCCCATGTCTTAAACATATTTTAAAAGTGGTGCTACCAGCTAGGTTGCTGGACTCAGCTTTACCCTGAAGTGTGTGCATTGGACCCTGACATGGGGCAGCTCCTGGACTCTTCTCAAAGAATTTACCACTTCAATCCCTTCCATTCAGCCTACTATCAAAATCTTACCGCCTATACCTAATACATTGAGATAAATTTTTTTTTGTATTTGTACCTTTTCATGAATTAAACATGAATAATCTTTGTAGCAGCATGTATTAACTAGAAATAAATTTTAAACAGGTGGTCCCATGCTAAGTTTTTCACTCAGTTGCTAAACCTTGTAAGCATCACTAAGATTATATTTTAGACTGAATGTGCACATATAATCCTGATCCCCGTTACTCAATGGGAGGGTCTCTCCAGAATGTCTTAATTACCCTGTTCTCTATGCAGCAGATAATCAAGTGTACCTTGCCATCTCAAATCTTGTTAAGTCTCAGTCTTATTTACAATTAAGCTATGTTAGATCACTAAGTTTTATCAATAAATATATTGCTGCTTTTTTCTTTTATGAGATAAATATATAATTTCATCCACAACACTCTGTATAGATTACTTGTGAAATAATTAAGAAAATAATCTCCAGATACCATGAAAGTAAGTCATACTGACAGATTTCAATATAAACCTATAATACAATTTACCTCCGCATGGTAAAAGTATAATGTAACTTATATTTTTAAAAATAAAATATATTTATTTTTAAAAATAAAATATAAGTATAATGTAATATGTTGTGTGAAAGTTGGAAATATAAGAAATATTTTTATTCCTAACACACATAAATTTATATTAATAGCATTGCCTTTTAATTTTGTGTGTGTATATGTACATATGTACTTCTGTCCTTATAATCAAATTTTTGGGGGTTAAGCAGATTGATACATTCATTCTGTACTTTTTTTTTTTTTTCTCATCATTTTGTACTCTGTCTATTTTTTAATTAATTATTTTTCAGAGTGCCTCAGAAGGCATAAGTTCTGTCAATCATTATGCACAAATTCTGAAATACAAAAACAAAAGGTGATATTTTAGTAATCAGAATAATTTACTTGATTTTTTTCCCCTTTACAAATAAGGAAAGACAGTTACCAACAGATCCAAATAAATAATTAATTAACTTATTATCACTTTTCTGTATAAGGCAGTGTGAATTGTTGTGAAATCTGTTACTGAAAAGAAAATTAAAGTTAATCTTCAGAACTTTATTCATCCTTTCCATTACTGGTCATCCTGTCATTATTACTTTCATGAACTTAGACTATTATTTATGGGCACGTTGTTCTCCTTTTCTGACAGAACATATAAGTTGATTTAAAAGTCAATTTTTCCTTCTTCAGGATTTTGAAAAACTATCAGAGTTTTAACCAGCACTAGGAAATATAATGCAAACAAACAAACAAAAAACAAGAGTAAACATCTAGAAGTAAGGATCCTATTTTTTTAACTTCCAATAATAAATAATAAAAAAAAAGGATAAAAAATAACTCAGAAAATATGAATCACCTAATTACTTGTAATATAAAATGCAAAATATTTACTTTTCAATTATCTTTAAAACAGGTCAGAAGTTCATCTTTCTGTCTAATCTCAACATCCATTTTCTTGTTATGTAGCATTACTGTTTCTCTAGCAACCAATTTTCACTAATGCAGTATTGTTGTCTTATATTGGTAGTGGTGTGTTTTGTTTGTTTGTTTGTTTTGTTTATTTGTTTCATTTTGGTTTTATTGTTTCTTGTTTTTTTTTTCTGTTTAATTTTCTCTCAGTTGCTGGCTGATTTGCAGCAGATGTTATTATTAATCTCAAACGGTGTATAGGACTGTATGATTTCTTCAGGGTTCAGTTCACAAAAGGGTTTTCAAATTAAACACAGCAATCTTCTAGCTTGAAAAAAAAAAGGTTTTGAACGTTTAATTGGAGCTTTGGGTTCCAACTATTTAAACTCTTAATTAAGTACTTGTTGCTGCTAAAACATGGTACTTTATATTGTACTTTAGAGCAGCTGACATTGGCAAAACAAGTGAAAAATAGGCTGAAATACTACTAATAAATGTTACAAAATACAAAACCCTTAGATAGGAGAAAATACAATATAGAATCATGTAGTGGTCTTCAGAAATAAAAGAATCCCTAACACTTACATTTAAATATATATCATATATATAATATTTTTCTCTCTGTGGTATTTTCAGGGTAAATAAATAAATAAATACATAAATAATAATAATAATTAATCCTAGTAGTACTTTACAACTTTACAGAACTGGGACACATCTAAGCCTTGGGCTTCAGTAAACCTCTGTCTGAATATGTCAAACTGCTTACAAGTGGTATTATGATGCTTCTTCACCAGTGTTGACATCCAGGTATTCCATTTACATTCAAAGCAGATTCATTCACTTCCCAGAATATTTGTGTTTCAGCAGTTGCAGATAGAGTCATGATAGAAAATAGAACTACATACTAGTAAACGGACTACTGAAAGATAAAGTCATTGAAGCAGTGTGATACCATCTTAGTTGCAAAACACCCTCACATTTACAGCTTCTAAACAACTGCTGAATGGAGGTGATGAAAGATATAAGATGGATTGAGAATGTTAAGGAACTAGAGTTAATTTATATTTATTCAATTTTTTTTTTTTTTTTTTTTTTTTTTTTTTTGATTTACAGTGCTATCTCTGCTGTCCTTTTCATAATGTTTCTACATTTCTGTGAGGGTTAAAAAAGAGAAGAGGGAGAACTTTTCTGGCTCTTGTGGTTGAAGGAGGCAAAATGAGCAGATGGATTTCACTACTTTACTATTATTATTATTGTTGTTGTTGTTGTTACTTTCTTTTTATTTTGATACTAGCTAATATGGTTAACATTAACTAATTCAGCCAATTCTGAAAGGGGTTGAGCAATAGGCCACCACTGCTCAGGGACAGAAATATGTAGTGAGCAATTGCTTTGTGCATCACTTGTTTTGTACTTTCATACCGTAGAATCATATCATAGAATGGATTGGGTTGGAAGGGACCTTAAACATCACCAAGTCCCACCTCTCCTGCCATAGGCAGGGACAGAATCACAGAATTACAGTATGGCCAAAGTTGGAAAGGACCTCTGAAGCTCAACTAGTCCAACGCCCTTGCTGAGCAGGATCACCTAAAGCACATTGTGCAGGATGGCATCCAGGTTTTAGATATCTCCAGAGAAGGAGACTCCACAATCTCTCTGGGCAACCTGCTGTCACACTCACAGTAAAGAAGTGCCCTTTCATATTCAGCTGGAACTTCCTGTGCTTCAGTTTGTGCCCATTGCCTCTCATTCCTGTTGCTGGCCACAGCTGAAAAGAGACTGGCTCCATCCTCTCTTCCATCACCCTCTTCTCATATATTTATATACATTGATAATGTCTCCCCTCAGTCTTCTCTTTTCCAGGGACCTATTATTAATTATTATTATTATTGTTACTGTTATTATTATTTCTCTTCCTTTCCTGTTCAGACCACAGACATTTAAATTCAAGTCTAAAAGCAGGTGAAACTCACAAATGTTGTAGCCATATTGTAGAAGGCCAACAGATTTGTCAGGCATGATTAGTGAAGGTGCATTGGCTGTCCCTAAGTTTCTCCTTAGTTTCCATGTGCACTTACACATATCATGCATATATACACATATGCATGTCTTATACATATGCATATCCACACATATATATGTATAAGTAAATATGTACATGTATCTTTACATACATATATGCACACATCTCTTAATATTCAATGCCACGTAGTAGATGTTGTATAATTAACATGGATGACGATGATTCTTGGTGGTCCTTAGGCACATGGGACAAAGTGATCAGGTTTTGATTTTTCAATAAAGTTATATTGGTTAAGAGATAATAATAGTAACAATAAAACATTTTTAAATAATAGTAATATTACCAGTAATTATTAGTAATTATTAGTAATAATATTTGTAAAAATAATAATAATACAAAACAGTAAAAGATCCAGTAAGACCATAGCCTAGAAAATTCTTTCACCTAGCATTATAATCACTGTAGTCTTAATTTTTCTTTTAGTCACATTAATCTTTTTGTTTGTTTGTTTTTAATTTTTTGCAGTTTTCACAAAGATGTTTAGAAGGGAATCTATTCAAGCAGCTTGACATTTTGCAGTAGAATTTTGGTTTGTTTTGTAAAGGTATTGGTATTTACATGTTGTCTTAAAAATTTTATGCTTTGATTTTGAAGTAAGATTTAATGCTCCTATTGCAGACACAATGCAGCTCAAAAACATTAATCACATACTTTTCATAAAAATATTCTACTTTGCCAAAAAAAAGTAATGTTAGTAATTGTATGACTTACTGCTGCCATTGAAGGTTATTTAATACTAAGTGTTTGTGTAAAATTAAAATAAAGTTTCATTCCAAATCCAATATATATTCCACATTATTGTACTTAATAGAAAATTTGCTATTGACTTTACTGAACATTTTCTCAAGCCTCGTTAAACACAATAGCTAATTACTATAGTAGTTAATAACATCTCTTTAATTTAGTAAAACTGAGCAACTGCTCTTTGTTAAGTGTGAACAGTTGCTTTGTAGAGAACATAAACTAAGGCAAATACATAATAATAATAATATAAAGGATTATTGGAAAAAAAAAAAAAAAAGTGTTCAAGTCTTGAGTAGAAAAAGAAAGCCGAAATTATGTTTCTACTTATGGTCCCTCCCGAGATATTTTCACACTGATACTAGACAATGTGCAGCCAAATGCAATAGACAGAATTCCTGGGATAATCCAGACTGCTGAAGTAGTTTGGTGAAGATCATAACTCACATTATCAACAACTATTCATCCAGGCAGTGAATAGATAGAGGAATGAGAAACTATACTAATTATGTAACGGAAAATGTAGTAGTGTGCTTATCCAAATATATTTAGAATAAAAAAGAAAAATATATATATATATAAAAATATATATATATAAATATATATATATAAATATATATATAAATATATATATATATATATATATATATATATATATATATATATATATAATGTGTGGAATAATTGCCTGAGGTGACCTGGAAATTAAATGGATATTCACATTTAAAAAAAAAGTACAGTACTGAAGATACTTCCAGGGTGGTGTGTAGCTGCACTACATGAAAGTTCCCTAGGCCTCCAAATTTAGATGTTAATCACAATGGGGGAATCTGGTGTGCTGACTCTAAGAGGAACAGTATTGAGTGTGGAGTGGAGCGGAGCAGAGCAGAGTGGAGCTGAGGCACTGCGGCTAGGCTCTGGGACAAGATGGAAACTTTGTTGTTCTTGTGCACACCAAGACTGATAAACAGCACATTTGCTACCCTGAGCCAACGACCTGTCATATTTTTGACAAAATACTGTACTTTAGTGAATTTGCTCATTATAATATCATTATAATACCAAAACACACCTCCATCCCAAAAGCTACCTGCTTCCAAGGTGTGATCACCCCTCACTGAGCACATGCTCTGAATTTCTCAGAGCCTACACTTTAAAAAAAATAAGAAAACTTTGTACCAATCATAATCAAAATATGCAGGACTAGCCACTCAAGCTCAACTAAAAGATAGAAAATAATATAAATTGGCTTAAGAGAGAGAGGATGTTAAGGAAGATACCATCGTGACTTCTGGAATAAGTTGATGGGCTGAGCCTCTCTTCCTCTCCCCCCACACTCCTCTCCTCCACACACACATTGGGATGCCTTCGGGTAAGATTTGAACACTTAGTTATACCAGGTTCCTTCGTGGAAAACTTAGAAATCTCTATAGAGTCTCTTTATGCCCTTTAAAGCATTTATAGCCAGGCTGAGTTACTCAATCTTTTAGTATTTGTATGTGCTTTGCAGGCAGTGAATTTATCACCGGCAAGCCAAAGAACCTGTGTACCTGTTGCCTTAATAAATGGCACTGGATTGCATTGAACCTAGCCATGATAATTCTCATTGAATATGACCAAACTCTTTGTGTATGGCTGTGGTAGTTCATGGAATGTGACTAGAGTGAGGGTGTGCTACATTATTTGTGATTCTGTAATCATGATAGTTTAGTACCCTGAACATGACCGCACTTATAACGGCTAATCGAGCACCACTACCAATTACTTTACTATTTAATGCAACATAATAAAAACAGGAAAACAACTGGATACAATTTTAACAAAAGAAATAAATATCTATAGAGAGAATTACTTTGAGAAAATTCATTTATGTGTTTCAGTACAAGAGACTTAGATTAAAGCACAATTTACAATGTGTTACTGCTGGAATTTGGTAAAATGAAGATTAAGTAGGTGAATGTAATAGAACAAAAACAAACAAACAAGCAAAAACTATATTTGGATTAAAAAGACATTCCTGCTTCAATCAACAGCAATGTGTTTTACAGAATTCTGCTTCTGTACCAGGCAGCTCTTAGCCTTCGTCTGGGGATTTGCAGTTTTCCCTTACAGAGTTTGCTAGATTTTTTTTTTTTTTAATTATTATTATTATTTAAAGTCAATTGTAAAGAAAAGCCATTATACTTTTTTCTTTTTTTTTTTTTCACAATAAAAAGGTATACCTGCCCACAGTGATGCTTGCCATGTGTTTGATTTTGCCAGCTGTTTCCCCTGTGTTCAGTAGAAATTCTATCTATTCCAGCCTGTCATATTTTTCTTGTTTTTTGTTCTTCATTCTTCTTGTTGCAGTTTCTGTTTCTTGAATAACAAAATGTGCAATTATGAGTCTTTTCCCCTCTGTTGGTTGTGATGTTCAAATATTTATGTATCCTTATGTATTTTGTCTGGGCCTACCATCACAGTATTGCAAAATATTAGATATTGTTGTAGCTTAAACCATTTTAGCAAGCTTACATTTGTTTTCAAACTAATTTTAATTATATGCTGATTAATGGACTTCTAATGTATAGGTGTTAAAGACTTTAGTTTTGGCTACATATTGAATGCCTTTAAAATACAAATCACCATTAGACTTAAGCTCTTTTAAAATGAGTTATAGTCTTATCAACATGTCATCCTTTTTTTTAGAATTACCTATTTCTTTCCTGGAATTTCTGTAAGTCATTAGTTTTGCAAGCTGTTTTAGAGCAGCTGTTGACCAGTTACGTATATAAAACAAATATATTGTCCTCATTTTATTAATTAACATATTATTAATTAATACTTCTCATATTCAAAAGTGGCATTAGAGATGACTGTAAACTGTCAGATTATTCCATTTTTTTCCTTGTGTTTATATATCTTGTTACAGAGTAGGTGTAGTTGAAATACAAATTTTCAAGGCTGCACATCTCATAACAGTTGAATTTGCTGTTCTCAAAACTTACAACTAAATATTACTTACCTAGTCTTCTGTATTAGGTTTATATGGCAAAGGTTTGGTAGCTGGGTGGTTGTAGAAGTGGTCTCTGTCAGCAGAGCCCAGAAATTGCACCATGTTAGATAAGAGCCAGTTTCAACCAGCTCCAAAAGGGACCCACTGCTGTCCAGAGCTGAGACAATGAGCAATGTTGGTTGCCCCTCTGTGAGAGAAGATCTAAGAAAGGTAAAAACAAAACAAAACAAAACCTGCTGTGCAACAGCAGCTGAAAAGCAAGAAACAGTCCTGCAGACACCAAAGTCAGTGAAGAAGGAGTGGGAGGAGGTGCTCCAGGTGCCAAAGTAGGAGTTTCCCTGAGGTCTGTGGAGAGGAGTGTGGTGGCACAGGTTGTCCCTGTGCAGACCATGGTGTACCATAACAGAGAAGATTTCCATGCAGCATGGTGAAACATGTGGATCTGGCCTGAAGGAGGCTCATGGAAAGCCCACACAGAAGCAGACTCCAGGATGGACCTGTAGCCTGTGGAGAGGAGCCCACACAGAAGTAGGTGACTTGGCAGGATCTGCCACCTATAGGGGACCCATGTTGGAGCACTATTCTCCTGAAGGATGGACCCCTTGGTATGGACCCATATTAGAGCAGTTCTTGAATAGTTGCTGCCTGTGGAAAGCCCACATAAGGTTAGTTTATGAAGGATGTCATCTCATGTGAGGGACCCCATGTTGGAGCAGCAGCAGAGAGTGACCATGAAGGAGCAGTGAAGACAAAGTGTTACGGACTGACTGCAGCTGACATTTCCCATTCCCCTGTGCTACTTGGGGAGAGGAGGTGCAAGAGAAGGGGAGGTGTTTTCAGTTTGCTTTTTAGTTTCTCACACTATAGTCTTCTAGTCATAGGTAATAAATCATATTAATCTCCCTATGCTGAATCTGTTTTACCTTTGACAACAATTGTTGAGTGTCCTGTCCTCATCTCAATCCCTGAGCCCTTTCCATCATATCTTCTCCCCTTTTTCCTTTGAGGATGTGGAGTGAGAATGTGGTTGGGGCAGAGTTCAGCAGGGTAAAACTACCACATCTTCTTTGTCCATCCCCAGCATGAGGACCAAGCATAACATACAGATTTCTTTTCTCTGCCTTCTGTTACATGCTTAAATTTCAGACACCTAATCTGCTTTCTTCTATTCCTATTAGTCCCTTGTGCTGTTCATAGGTATGTCTGTATTTAAAATTCAGGATATCTCTTCAGGGTTCTTAGGTCCTGTTTTATGTCATCCAAATTTCATTCTCTTAATCACTGGTATTAGAACAAACTCTTTTACATCTGTTGTGATGTCTGCCATGACAAATTATAACCATACATCTGCCCTGATCTTGTACACCTCCATACTTATCCATTAGTCTGGATAAACATATAAATATTTGAAAAAATATAAAGGATTATACTGTTCTCTTCTCCATATAAGAGCAAATATAGAGCAAATAGCATTTTTTAAAGGATACCAAACAGGGAGCAGGCAAACAAAACTAACAGGTCTGAAGCACCATCCAATTTGTTTAGGTTGGGATTAATAAGAGTACAAAATGATGAGGGCCCTTTGAATCATCCAGTAGGAGCCTAATTAATGCTTGACTTTAATAAGGCAGTCCCTGCCTAACAAGAGTATATTCAATTATATGTTTAAATCCCATGCCTACATATTTTGCTAAGCCATACAGTGCTAGTATTGTGTAGACAGGGATTTTAAAAAAAAAAAAAATAAATAGATTTATAACAGAAAATGCCAATTTATCTAAATCACTCCTCTACTAAGAATAACAACAACAAAAAAAAAGTTTTGATGAAATATTAATTAGAGCAAATAGCATAGCAGATCTCTGTGTGTCATAAAATCAGTACAATTAGAAACATCTGGGGGTGTGTTCCTCTGCCTCCAACCAGCAGCCTTCTGGGGTCCCTGTGGGAAGGGTCCCTGACTTCCAGCCCATGACACAAAGGGTTGTTGTACCCCCCCACCCCCATTCTGCAGTCTGAGGGCAGGGGGAGTTGAGCTGTAGTAGTGGCTTTTGTCTGTAAATGGAGCCAGGCTCATTTCATTGGTGTCCAGTGACAAGACAAGAGGCAGCAAGCACAAACCTAAACAGAGGGGGTTCCCTCTGAAAATTAGGAATTTCTTTTTCTTTCTTTCTTTCTTTCTTTCTTTCTTTCTTTCTTTCTTTCTTTCTTTCTTTCTTTCTTTCTTTCTTTCTTTCTTTCTTTCTTTCTTTCTTTCTTTCTTTTCTCTCTTTCTCTCTTTCTCTCTTTCTCTCTTTCTTTCTCTCTCTCTTTCTTTCTTTCTTTCTTTCTTTCTTTCTCTCTCTCTCTCTCTCTTCTTTTTTCCTTTTTTTTTTTTTTTTTTAAACCTGTGATGGTGACTGAGCACTGGAGCAAATTGCCCAGAGAGCTGTCTTCGGTCTACTTCCTTAGACTTCTTCAAAAGTCATCTGGATTTAGTCCTTGGCAACCTGGACTAGGTATCCCTGCTTGAGCTAGGGAGTGAGGTGGGGCTGAAGGGGTGGGAATAGAGGTGTTGGACCAGATGAAATCCAGAAGTGCCTTTGAACCTCAACCATCCTTTGGTTCTGGGATGCTGTTACTCTGTAGGACCCTCTCTAGATCCAGACAGCTATGGCTTCTCCAGCTACTGAAATAAGAATACCACTGACTCCAGCACATGACAACACCTTCATCCTTGGTCTGACTCCAGTGGCTGACGTGAAATTTCACTTACATACACACATGTCTCACCAGTAACTGACGTAGTCCTTGCAACACACATATACACAAGTTAGAAAGTGAGGATACACAGAACAACTGATAAGGATTTAATAATAAGATATAAGATGATGAGACAGACTGCAGTGATCAGGCACAAGGTTCAGTCAGACAAACATTCTGGCTGGGTCTGTTTTATACATGACAAGCCCCAGCTCTTTCCTCCTGCTCCCTCTTCTCCATGTGTATCTCTTTATGAATTTGTATAGTCCTATCGATTCTGGCACCCCTCTCTGTCCTGTCTGGAAATCCACCAGGTTCACAGTCTTACCACTTGCTAAGTCCTGATTTTCATGGAAATGGTGTCTGTAACTTCTTTAGTTCAGTTTCTTTAGCTTTTAAATTGGTATGAATGGGAGACTATCATTGTCTCTATGTTTCTTGTATCAAGTCTGTGTTTCTTTATATTTTGCTTCTGGTCATTTCATCAACCTCACCACCCCCATCCCCCCATCCCCCCTTTGGTTTCCCAATTTAAAAGGTTACCCAGTTAGATAACTTTGCTAGAATAAACATTCTCACACTCTCACGTGCCTTCATCAATTAGTGTAACTGATCAGGTTCCCATCAGTGCCTCCCTTATTTTTTTGTCAGTTAGGTCTCTGTCCCTTTATGTTCTGGTTTATGGATTGCTCCTTCTTTTAATACTTTTTTTTTTTCTTTTTTTTTTTTTAATTGAAAAAGGTCCTTGACCAGATACCCTTAAAGAAGCAGACACTGCCTTTCCACATACCCCTACATATACCTTAAGAAAGTTTATTCATATCAGAAAAAAAAAAAAAAAAAAAAAAAACATTTTTTCAGTAAGACAATACATAAAATCAGCTAAGAAAATAAGGCAATATTTGGTTTTACAGAGTTTTTGTAGTCTCTAAAAGACAAAATATCAGCCAAAGACACATAATGTGTATTAAGGAGTAGAAAGACACGTGTATTAAGGAAGATCCCTTTATAATGACACTGATGAAACAAACTTTTATTTCCTAGGGAAATAATCCTGTCTTTATTTATCATACTGGTGGAAAAATTTATGCAGAGTTACCTGGTAATGTGTCCTCTGATCCCATTAACTCCTCAAATAAGGTATTTGAAAATTATTAACTGCAAAATTTATAAAGTTAAAATTTAATTGAGAAAAAAGTGTTGGAAGAAAGTGAAAGTTGTTTTAAATTTGGCTAATTACTGAGGCTGAGAGCAAAAGGCTGATCATAATGTGAATTACTTGCACAAGCTAGTAAAAATTTAATATCAACTTAATTCTGTTATTACAAAGCAAATAAAATTTCACCTAGTTAAATCACTGCAAAATTATTACACCATGATGAAAAGACTTGGCAGAGGTAAATTAAAACTGTAATGAGTCTGGACTTTCCAGAGCATAATCACTTAGAATTAATATTTTCTATCTGGAAATTATGTATGCCAGCCACCACAACAGGATTTAAACTAAGTTTTTCACTGAATCAGTAAGCCAAAATAGGGATTTTTCTACAAAGCTTTCTTTATTAATGCTCAAGCTGGGTGCCTCCTAGGAGGGATCCCAATTTTCTGATAGCCTTCGGCTTTACAGTCCTCACCCCTCCACATCTCTTTTGCATGCTATCTACATTGTCCAACCATATTTCTATGTCTTCTGTTGATTGGTCTCTTACTGTCCCCTGGAAATGTATCAAATATATGACCGCTCTTTTCCTCTTATCTCAAGATTAGGAAATTTTGTAATTAAAGTCTTGTTCCTACTCTTGTATTCTAGTTTCAGCTGGTTCTGGGTTAGAGTTTCTCTGCTTAAAAAACAAAGGGTTAATCACACAGAATCACACAGAATCACAGAATTTCTAGGTTGGAAGAGACCTCAAGATCATCAAGTCCAACCTCTGACCTAACGCTAATAGTACATTCCCACAGCCTAAGGCTCCACCAATTTCAGCTAATAGTACTATGCTGCTACATATTTATTTTTCTACAGTAGCTGAAAGATTCCTCTGCTTTTCCCATCTCACACCATCTGGAAAGCAGCATCACCTCATCACAAGCATGAAGAAATGTATTACAGTAAAGGATACAGAAGAATTGAAGTAACATGATTTGGGAACCACTTTTCCTAATTTGAAATACATTTTAATTAATTTTCAAACCTGAATGTTGAATAACATCCTACATCTGTGCCACAAACACTTCGGATCTTATGCTGTCAAAAGGTGGCCAGTCATGGACACAAATTCTGTTTATGGATTTTGAGTAAATATTTATTAAAATGAAATTATTTGTGCTTCACACTCTTTCTGCTTTTCATTTGTGTATAAGATGACCTCCATATATATGATCAATGTTGGACATTTTGTCAGAAACAAAACTGAGTTGAAAAACAAGTTGATGATAATCATCTTGCTTGTTTTACACAACCATTATAATCATTCATCAGCTGACACTGAAATATACACTGCTGTTTTTTCTGGTCTGAAATTCTGTTTTTATTTCTGTAAAAGTTAACAACTTCATTATGAATGCATAATTAGTGAAGCGATCAAATATTTATTGCTTTTTCTTCATGATAGCCTGAACTCTTAGTTTTTCCTTGTTTCTTTATGATTTTTTTTTGGTTTTGTAAATATACCAGTATTAACATATTAGTAAAAGCTGGTAAGAGTCTATGGTTTATAGGTCTTTTTAGTGGGAGAAGAAATGAATGGATCTAGTCAACATTATTTTAGATATGAATTTATGTGATGAATTCAGTGATTTAAGTTAAAAACACATTATTCAGACAGTAGAATATGGTTGAGTTCATACTATGCAAATAAAAAGACTAGGTTTAAATCTACAAAAGAATTAAATTTTGGGATTATACATGAATTTACCTCTAGTTATCACTACCATCTAGTACCTTCAATTTAAGAAGTACAAACTTTTGACAGCCCTTTATGATCTGCAGATATTTTTCCAAATAGAAAATGCCTCTAAAACTATTTTTTTTTCCAGGTTGAGAATTGTTAAAGTAGTAAATAGAAAACCTAAATATTTATTTATATTTTTATATTTCAATTTATATTTAGTTATATTAATATATAATAATGTTAGCTGAGCACTTAAAATGAACACTTCAAAGAACACTTAAAATTGTTTCACTTCTACTTAAATTGTTCATCTGGACTCAAGAGAATTACATTTTGTCTCCACTAAAGTAAATAAGAATTTACATGTATCTGTAGTAAAAGTAAAATATCATTCTGAAAACCTAACTAACATTTTGAATACATACCTAAAGTTTGCTAAACGTCTTCATATATTCCTCATGAGTGGGATCCCAACATGCCTAACATCAGTGCAAATGTGTGAGATGTGTTTTTCTGAGAAGACAAGGAATATCAAGGACAAATTTCTGTTGCCTTTTGCCAGTTAACATCCTTCACCTTAGCTGAATAGGATAGCTATCTGAGGTTGGAAGATATAATAAAGGTACTAGAGGAGACTTCACCTTTCTGGAGCAGTAGCTGGAGTTCAAGAGAGTTATACTAGGACACCTTAACAAGATGTGACACTGGATTCCTGTCTATGTAAAATGATTTACCCATCCTTCACACATCAGTCACATGCTTCTGGAAATATTCAGGTTATACTAACAAGTAACAAATTACATGATCCATTTTTATCTGAACAAAAAATGTTTTTATATTTCTACTACTTAATATTTCCAGCAACTCTGAAAAAAAAAATAATAAAAAGAAGCAGTTTAAAGTAGCTCTTTCAGCTCCCAAAGGTGTTAAGAAAGCTTACTTTTAATCATCCTTTGTTACAAAAAATGATGGATCATTTAAAATCACTTTTGAAGGAAACAAACAGGATATGAAGTCTTGCAGCTTCAATTAAATCATAAATTTTCTCATCTTCTGAATATGGAATATATTATAGTACAGCAGAAAAATATAAGACAATTTGAGAGATTGTTTTTTACATCTAATGAAAATTAAGGAATTCTGAATTTTTTAAAAAATATATCTTTTAATACTAATTAGATTTGAAATAAACTAATATTTTTCGAGTGTCTAAAATGTGTTCTTCATAAAACACACTGTCATGATCCTGTTTCAATGATTCTACATATATTTGTTATTATTTTAAACTTTATGGTGTGATAAAAACAGAATTGGACTCTGACTAATAAAAAAAAAAAAAGAGAGAGACTAAAAATATTGGAGTAGCCTTTTCAAGAGTCATTAAAGTAATAAATAAATAAATAAATAAATAAATATTGGCCCAATATAAATGGCAACTGTGGCAATAAACAAAATTGGTTTTGAACATGAATATATTTCAAAGTTTGCTGTGAACAGAGTTGAATAGTTGCATTCTATAATTCCAAATGAAGATATGCTGGAACAAAGGTTGAAATATTCAGTCTGCAACCTTGTTGTACCATGTCATTGTCAAAGGCAAAACTGATGTCAATGCGGTCTCGTCAATGGTAGCTGGAGAGATGTTGAGTAAGCATCAGTCAGGTCATATACCTCCTAAACAGAAATTCTGTGTTTTCCATTGAAGTGGGCTGAATAGCCAAGGAGTCTTAGAATTCATATAATTTGCTCATATGTGATTATGAGATATACAATACTGAAATGTTGCAGTCAGCACAAAGAGAACATTAAAACAAATAAATAAAAGTAGATGAATCTTCACAGAAACAAGGATGAAAACAAGATCGATAGAAATTAGTTCCATGACAAGTAAAAAATTAACAATAAATGGGTATTTAAGAAATAGTGTATATATGGAAAACCTAGCCTGACCCAAAAATTGCAGAGCACTGAAACTCCTTAAGTGTTTGTTTGCTCTGTAAGCAATAAAATTGACAATCTTTTTAGAGTAAGCAAATAACCAAAAACAGGTGTTTTCCTGAAGTTCACTTCAAGCCCAGAGGGATAAAATGTTAAAACAACATACCTCCCATTCTTTTTAGCTTTGACTTATATTCCACAGAGAATTTTTGCTCAGTCATGAGTAAAAAATAAAATGTGAAGAGATCTTAACTTCTTCTCTACAGTTTCTATTTATTATTAGCAAATGGAGATATCAATTTTTAATGAAGAACATGTCATCTAAGATCAGTGTTGTCCTCAGATTGAAAGGATTTTGGAACAGTTCATCTTGAATGCAATCACAACAGCATATGTGGGACAAGTCGGGGCTCAGGCCTAGTCATCATGGGATCATGGGAAGGCAAGTTATGCCTGACCAACCTCATCTCCTTCTATGACAAGGTAACCCACCTGGTGGATGAGGGAAAGACTGTTGATGTAGTCTACCTAGACTTCAACAAAGCTTTGACACAGTCTCCCACAGTATTCTTTTGGAGAAGCTAGCAGCCCGTGGCTTGGACAGATACACTCTTTGCTGGGTTGAAAACAGGCTGGATTGCTGGGCCCAGAGAGTGGTGGTGAATGGAGTGAAATCTAGCTGGCAGCCCATCACGAGTGGTGTTCCACAGGGACTGGTGTTTGAACACATCCTCTTTAATATCTTTATTGATGATCTGGATGAGGGAGTTGAGTGCATCCACAGTAAGTTTGCAGACAACGGAAAGTTGGGGGGAAGTGTCAGCCTACTGGAGGGTTGGAAGGCCCTGAAGAAGGACCTGCACAGATTGGATCGATGGGCAGAGGCCAATGGGATGAGGTTCAGTGTGGCTAAGTGCCGGGTCTTCCACTTCATTCACAACAACCACATGCAATGCTACAGGCTTGGGGCAGAGTGGCTCAAAAGCTGTGCAGAGGAAAAGGATCTGGGGTTGTCGGTTGACGCTTGCTTGAACATGAACCAGCAGTGTTCCCAGGTGGCCTGGGAAGGCCAGTGGCATCCTGGCTTCTATTAGGAATAGTATAGCCTGCAGGAACAGGGAGGTGATTGTCCCCTTGTATTCTACTCTGGTGAGGCCACACCTTGAGTACTGTGTTCAGTTTGGGGCTCCTCACTACAGGAAAGACATCAAGCCCCTGGAGCGTGTCCAGAGAAGGGCTATGAAGCTGGTGAAGGGCCTGGAGCACAATTTTTATGAGGAGCAGCTGAAAGAACTGTGATTGTTTAGTCTGGAGAAGAGGAGGCTCAGGAGAGACCTTCTTGCTTTCTCCAACTGTGTGATAGGAAGGGGAACTGGGAGTTGGCCTCTTCTCACAGATATCTAGAGATAAGACAAGAAAGAATGGCCACAAGTTGCATCTGGCAAGGTTCAGGCTGTAAATCAGGAGAAATTTCTTCTCAGAAAGAGTAGTCAGGCATTGGAACAGGTTGCACAGGGAAGTGATGGAGTCACTGTCCCTGGGGGTGCTTAAGGAAGCATTGGATGTGATGCTTAGGAACATGGTTTAATAGGTGATATTGGTGGTAGAGGTATGGTTGGACCAGATGATCTTGGAGGTCTTAATCATCAACATTAATTATTCCATGGTTCTATGATTTCAAAAAATGTTATATATATATACATATGGCACTTAGTAGTTTAGTGGAGATAATTTTGATATTTATATTATCTTTGTAGTAACATTGTAGAAAATTATTGTTTGGATAATACTAGAAATGAGCTTAGGTCAGAAAGAGCTTTTGTTTCTCTACATTACAGATGCATAAAACAATTGAAATATGCACTGCTGTCAGTTAATAATAAACAAAAAGCAATGCTTCTAAGGAGTCATCATGAAAAATTCATAAGAAAGTTTAATTATATTTATAACAGTAGAATAGGACACCCCTGACAAAATTTAAATCTATCTTGATTGCTACAGTATCTTCTTTTTCATTTTGCCGAAGTAATTAGCATAGCAACATATTGCATTAACATGTGAAAGGCCCGATGTTTCATGAGGTAAAGGGGGCTGAAAGTGGTAATGAATGCATTTTGTTTAATAGTTATCTATATCTGTCTTTGCTAATCCACAACATGTTTCAGCTAATTATTTTGATTTACTGGAAGTATAGGAAAGCTCTTACAAGATTAAATTGCTCTCATTCACAAAAACAAATTTGAAGAATACAGGGAGCTTTGGAAGAAACGAATCCTTAGAAATCTTGTGGCTATGAAGCATAACTTTAATCAATTTAGCCTGTGAGCTATGTCTTTGTAAATTCAGGATTTAAGAAAAAAATAAATAAAAAATCCAAGGTTCTTTATTAGAAATTAGAAATGTTAAAAATGACATCTAGAACTTTTGAAATGTGTTGTCATATTTAAAATAATAAATAAAACAATATGAACAAATATAATACCTGTTTATGATGTCAGGTATGCAGACATGTGGACTGCAAATAAACTGAATTTGCAACTCAATTTTGTTTTACTGAGAGTAATTCCAAAAGTTTATTCAAACATTGGAATATAACCCTATGCATTCTTTCTTTCTTTCTTTTTTCTTTTTTATTTTGTAGTACTAAATAGACTGCTTATTTTTTGCCACACCTCTCTCCTCATCAGAAAAATAAATTAGATGATATTCATATAATTGGAGAAAAAGTCCAACCCTTAGGTTTGCAGTGTCATGCATCTTTTTTCTTCTCTTTTACACAAGAGACTCACTTCAACAGGTGAATTGGGATCCCTTTTCCTATTCATTCTTACTGTTAGCTTATTGATTAGTGTATTCACCTGAGAAATGGAAATTGCAACTTTGATTCCCATTGATCCTTACCCTATGTGTGTATAAATTAAATTTACTGCTCAAAAAGATTGGTAGAAACACCATTATTCTAATATGTTGCAGCTGTGTTTAACTTGGTACCTCTAGTAAATGTGTTTCTGTTCTTTGTAGTGTTAACAATTCTAGTAGAATGTTTGTTGAACTATATATTTCTATGACTTGATACTTTGTCCTTGAACTCCAATTGTCATTGAAATTTTATTACAATTTTACTCTTAGATATAAGCACGTTAGGGTGCTCAGACTGAATATCTAAATTAAAATGACAAGAAAACCTTTAGACTAACAAGAAAATGATTTATTAATTGCAGGTTTCCACAACTGGATGACACTGGCCAGCTGCTTCTGCTGTATCAAACACAATAGTTTAATTTGTGCACAGGTTCAGATTGGATATAAGGAACAAATATTTTATGGCAAGGACTGTAGAACAGGTTGCCCAGAGAAGTTGTGGGTGACCGTCATTGGAATTCAGGTCAGACAGGGCTTTGAGAATCTTGAGCTAGAGAAAGATGTTCCTGCCCATCTCAGAGGGGTTGATCTAGATGATCTTTAAAAGTCCGTAAAGATCTTTAAGGCCAAACCTTAAAGTTCTGCCCTGACTCCATTTTGCCAGTATTCAAATGTAAGAAATTACAGGTAGCCTAAATCTTCTCTCTTAGTGTATATCTGTATAGGTAGATCAAGAGTTTCTAATCTTAACAGCTGCAGTTAATCACAAATGCCAGTAACAACAAAATAACAACAGACATCTAATACTGTAATAGTTTTTTTTCCTATTATTGTTGTTATTAATTAATAACAATATCCATAATAGATATAAGCTGCTGTGTAATGAGTAATTTTTATTTTTATATTTATACATATATATATTATTTAGAAGATTACTTGCTATTTTCAAAGAGAAAAAAAAATACATCTTGTGAAACAGTGAGTTTATTCTTGCAGAATGGAACTGCTTGTAAGGGTAGTAATTGGAAATCTTTATATGCTGGCTGAGCTGTTTTAGCAACTAGAACATATTTATTTTAAACATGAATTACTCACTGTTCTGGGAGAAAGGATATTTCATTTCTGTGAATACACTATACATGTAAATATCTAGTTCCATAAATCTGCAAATTAGACATGACACTTGAAATGGTATTTTCAAATCAATTGTGAATATAAAAAAAAAATACAATTTTGATTTTCACCTTTTAGGTTTAATAAAAAAAAAAAAATGTGAAAAAAAAAAAAAATGTGATGACTTTTTGTTTCATTCTATTATCATTACCTTTCCAGAGGTTTGTAGCCTGGTCATTACCCTGTAATTTGGAAAGTGATTTGATGTAAGCAGATAAACATAAGAATAGCAGGTTTATTATATTTAATCAAAGATAGTATGTACATGAATTTGCATGCATGCTTTTGTGGGTCATATCCCATTTTTCTTGCTAGTTATGCTAGCTATGCTCTGGATTACTCTCTTCCCACCCCTCCCATCCTCCTTCCCCGCACCCCCCCACACACACACACATGGATTAATGGATTAATGATGTGGATTACGGCAGGATTAATGTAAAAATATGTTTTCTAAAATGATTTTGAGTTGTTGATGCAGAGAACAGATTAAAATATATTGTTGTCTCTTGCTTTGGAAACTATACTGAATGAAGGGAACAGCAGACATAAAAGCTGTCTACTGTTTGTATGTCCACTTTTTAATGAGAATGTCAGGATATAGAGACTTAATTGCACATAAGAAAAATAAAGATTTTTTTTTTCTTTTTTTTCTTTTTTTTCTTTTTTTTTTTTTAATAAGTGATTGGTTATACATGAGATGGAAGATCTTGTTAGATAGAAGTAAAAAAGTGAATCTGAGTAGATGGGAGTTTATGTGCGAACAGTAATAAGAAGGCAGTCTTCTTTCTCTCTTATATTATTATATATTGAGAAAAACAGAACAAAAACACAAAAAGGCATATTTTTGTTGTTGACCTTCAAGCATGAAAAATTATATAACTTAAAGAATACCAACAGCTTAATGAAAGTATGCCTTCCTTGAACTAGTTGAGTTACCTTTTTTTTTTTTTTTTCCATTGACTTCTACAAGCATGATTATATACAGAAGTTATTTCAAATCCTGAAAGAATGATGGAAGCTAAAAACAAAAATGTGCTCAGATTTTGGTTTTCCTCAGCAGTATGACCTCTGGCAAGTAGCTAGACTGGTGCTACAAAAAAAAAAAAAAAGTGAGTGAATAGCTGGAGTAAGCCAGGAACTGAATTGTTCCGTATCAGAGTCAGTTATTTGGTTTGACTGTCAATAGCAGTGTCTATATGTAAGTGATGTGATTAGGCTTTGGTTTTAGTCAATGGAGATTGAGCCAAAGCAATCATTTGTGTTTAGCATGTGATTTACTAGATTGAAGGTATAGAATTAGTTCATTCATCTACACTTAGATATCTAGAGATATTCAAAATGCTCTTGAGTATCCTTCTGGTCATCCAGCTCCCTGTCCAAATTGGCACAGGGCTTCTGTACCTGAGGTATCTGTATTCAAATGACTGAACAGAGACAAAATCTACTTTAGTCTCAGTATAATTGAAGATACTCTGTGTTCACTATGACTGTAATGGGAGCTCAGTCAACTAAGTCATTAGTAGTAAACCAGAGCATCTTAATTAAATCTGGATCACACCCTACACACTTGAAGCAGCTAGCTGCGACAAAGTGAGAAAGTTTTGTATACAGTCTTCACTAATTCCAGTGGGGGACATTTCTGTGCAATACCCACTCTACACCATATAAAATATTTCAGGTGGAACTGCCTGATGATATGTTCCAAATACTGGTTGGCTGTAGTTAGAACTGAATCCTAATGAGTTGCTAGTCATAATGGTGGTTAAGGGAGAAGATGTAGTGTGTTCTTCCTATCCCTAATTACACTGTTGAAGATCAGGAAAGCTCTGTAAAAATAAGGATCAACCAGAAGGGTGATGAAAAAGCCATTCGTAAAAATATAATAATAATATAATTATTTTACATCTAGAAACATTTGATTTCACTATGCTTTATCAAAGAATTCTGGATTTCATTCCAAGTCCTCAAACAAGCAGCATGCAGATCCACACTGTAATATTGCTTGAAGCTACTCACTTCCAATCCACTCTAAGCTTCATTAAGTCTTACCTTCTGTCTCTCTTTTTTAGAGAAGTTATTGTCTGAGACTTCTCTTTTTATTCTGCAGCATAACATTTCTCCATTTCTGTATATTTTATAAGCTGTCTTCATCTTTACTTATTTTCTTCATTTTTCTTTCAATTATAGGATCTTGCAAAGCTCGTTTACAACTGTGTTCTTTTTTATTTTTTGATATAATTTTATCAATTATGCATTTTGCTTACACTTTTTGCTTTTAGCATTGGAGTAGCTTCTGTGCACACTCTATTTTGATACCTGAGAACAGTAATTTTCTTGCATTTCCTGAGTTTTCTTCCCTCCCCTCCCCAACCCCCCCCCCCCCCATTTAGCATTTTACATTACTAATTTTGAGTTACTGAGTACAGTATAAAAGTTCCTAAAATAAATAGGTGGAATAGGTAGTTGAATGCCGAAATGCAAGTAATCCAATGATGTAAGAAAATTTCTATTATATGTTAGAGGGCACAAGTCTGCAACAAAAGTGTTTTGTTTGTTTGTTTGTTTGTTTTTTCAGTAGTAGAGTCATACTCATTTGATCCATTTGATGAAGAAAGCTTCCCTGTTCTTCCCTGTTCTGTTCAAAGCTTTTGGATTTTGTGCTTAAAAGGTTTTGTGTCCCCAAAAGATTGTTTTCCCTGAAGTCAGTTTAACTGAAAAAAAATATATGTATAATAATAATAAAAATTATAGTATTACCTCTTCCTAAAAATCTAACCTTGTTTAGGAGATTTATGAGAAATGATCCAATAGAAACCTCACTCATACTACTGAAGTTATATGAATTCATTCATACAAACAAATTAAAACTACTTGCAGTCCTGGTATGTTTGTTATCCATTCTTGCTCATGACACTAAATAACAATAAATGTCTTTTCCAGTGTCTGCTGAAGATGATGTAGATGATGTAATAACACTTGCATGACAGTCTATTCAAACCACTTTTCTCAATTTATTTAAGAAATATAAAGGTTAACTAACTAAATAATTTAACTAACTAACTCTTAACACAAAATGCAATATTTTCCAAATAATCTCATAAAATTTAATGTATATCAGGTAATGTCATCATATGTCTTACTAATGGCCAACTTTCAAAATACTCTCAGTTGTTATATGCTCAGTATGTTATATGCTGCCATTCACCTATCCTTTTGTGGAACATACAGCATAAGAATTTTTAAGTCACTGCCATGGAAACCAATGCTTTAGCTCTGTCAGAATGTAAAATGGATTGAGTGTTCTTTCATAACAAAAATGTGCTTTTCTGACAGAAAAATGATTTCTCCTCCTCCATATTTTTGATGCATTGAACCCTTTAATGGAGATATGTCAAAATACACAACCTAAAAAAAAAAAAAAAAAAAAAAAGGTTTTGAATGATCACAACGTAGGGAAATTGATATAGAGAAGTCAAGTCCATTTTTTTCCCCTTAAACATAAAAAACATATATATTTTTTCTATTTATGGGGTGAAAAAAAAAATAAAGTACAATGAAAAAAGCTTGTTTATGTTTGCCTTTCTTTTCTAGATAGGTATCACAGAATCAGAGAATCACAGAATTTCTAGGTTGGAAGAGACCTCAAGATCATCGAGTCCAACCTCTGACCTAACGCTAGCAGTCCCCACTAAACCATATCCCTAAGCTCTACATCTAAACGTCTTTTGAAGACTTCCAGGGATGGTGACTCCACCACTTCCCTGGGCAGCCTGTTCCAATGTCTAACAACGCTTTCAGTAAAGAAGTTTTTCCTAACATCTAACCTAAAACTCCCCTGGCGCAACTTTAGCCCATTCCCCCTCGTCCTGTCACCAGGCACGTGGGAGAACAGACCAACCCCCACCTCACTACAGCCTCCCTTGAGGTACCTATAGAGAGCGATAAGGTCGCCCCTGAGCCTCCTCTTCTCCAGGCTGAACAAGCCCAGCTCCCTCAGCTGCTCCTCGTAGGACTTGCAGGACAAGCAGGCAATCAGGCCCAGTCAGCATGGGTTTATGAAAGGCAGGTCCTGCTTGCTTCCTGATCTCCTTCTATGACAAAGTGACACACTGGGTGGATGAGGGAAAGGCTGTGGATGTTGTCTACCTTGACTTCAGGAAGGCTTTTGACACTGTTTCCCACAGCATTCTCCTCAAGAAACTGGCTGCTCATGGCTTGGAATGGCGTATTCTTTGTTGGGTTAAAAACTGGCTGGATAGCCGGGCCCAAAGAGTCGTGGTGAATGGAGTCAAGTCCAGTTGGAGGCCAGTCACTAGTGGCGTCCCCCAGGGCTCGGTGCTGGGGCCAGTCCTCTTTAATATCTTCATCGATGATCTGGACGAGGGCATTGAGTGCACCCTCAGTAAGTTCGCAGATGACACCAAGTTAGGTGCATGTGTCTATCTGCTTGAGGGTAGGAAGGCTCTGCAGGAGGATCTAGATAGGCTGGACTGATGGGCTGAGGCCAACTGTATGAAGTTTAACAAGGCCAAGTGCCGGGTCTTCCACCTGGGATGCAATAACCGAAGCAGAGCTACAGGCTGGGAGATGAGTGGTTGGAGAGCGGCCAGGCAGAGAAGGACCTGGGAGTGATGGTGGATAGTCGGCTGAATATAAGCCAGCAGTGTGCTCAGGTGGCCAAGAAGGCCAACAGCATCCTGGCTTGCATAAGAAACAGTGTGACCAGCAGGTCTAGGGAAGTGATCGTCCCCCTGTACTCGGCTCTGGTGAGGCCGCACTATGAGTACTGTGTTCAGTTTTGGGTCCCTCACTACAAGAAGGACATTGAGGTTCTTGAGTGGGTCCAGAGAAGGTCAACGAAGCTGGTGAGGGGCCTGGAGAACAAGTCCTACGAGGAGCGGCTGAGGGAGCTGGGCTTGTTCAGCCTGGAGAAGAGGAGGCTCAGGAGAGACCTTATCGCTCTCTACAGGTACCTCAAGGGAGGCTGTAGTGAGGTGGGGGTTGGTCTGTTCTCCCACGTGCCTGGTGACAGGACAAGGGAGAATGGGCTAAAGTTGTGCCAGGGGAGGTTTAGGTTGGATGTTAGGAAGAACTTCTTTACCGAAAGCGTTGTTAGACATTGGAACAGGCTGCCCAGGGAAGTGGTGGAGTCACCATCCCTGGAAGTCTTTAAAAGATGTTTAGATGTAGAGCTTAGGGATATGGTTTAGTGGGGACTGTTAGTGTTAAGTCAGAGGTTGGACTCGATGATCTTGAGGTCTCTTCCAACCTAGAAATTCTGTGATTCTGTGATTCTGTGATCCTGAATATATTGAGATCTGTGTACAAGAATATATAAATTGTTATTTATTTTAAACATTTCTGCAGCTAAGAAATCAAATCTGTCCTACACATAAAGAGAAACCAGAAACAAACTGTTGATATTAATAAAACCTTTTTATTTTATTTTTTTCTGCAAATGTTCTTATTAGCTTTAATACTGTTAACAATGGGATCCTTATAAATACATTTAATTTGTATAAATGTAATTATCTGTTGTACAAGCTTTATGTAATTATCTGCTGCACAAGCTTTTACGTAAACATGTATTTATATAATAAATAGCAGTCATCAATTTTGACACAACATATTCTTTTCAAGCCTAGTTTTCACCTTGTGTTTTTTTTGTGTGTGTGTATTTTGTTGTTGTTGTTGTTGTTGTTTTCTGTGTGTGTGTGTGTTTCCTTTTTTCTTTTTTCTTTTTTCTTTTTTCTTTTTTCTTTTTTCTTTTTTCTTTTTTCTTTTTTCTTTTTTTCTTTTTTCTTTTTTCTTTTTTCTTTTTTTCTTTTTTCTTTTTTTTTTTTCAACACTCTCTGGAGGACAAATAATATCTTATATTTTTGTTGTGTGGTCCAGCCAGTGATGAGTATTATTCAGCTCATCCTAAAGTAAATATCTTCAAGATACCAATTGAGTTAATTTTGCAGAATGTCATAGAATCATAGAATGGCTTGTGTGGAAGGGACCCTTAAAGCTCATATAGTTCCACCCCCACCCTCCCACCATGGCCAGGGACACCTTCTACTACCTCAGGTTGCTCAAAATCCCATTCAACATGGCCTTGAACGCTTCCAGGGATGGGGCATCCACAGCTTCTCTGGGCTACCTGTTCTGCTGCCTCACCACCCTCAGAGTAAATAATTTCTTCCTTACACCTAATCTAAATCTACCCTCTTTTAGCTTAGCATCATCACTCTCTCATCAAGAGTATCACAGAATCACAGAATCGTCTAGGTTGGAAGAGACCTCCAAGACCACCTAGTCCAACCTCTGACCTAACAGTAATCAGTCCTCCACTAAACCACATAACTAAGCTCTACATCTAAACATCTTTTAAAGACCTCCAGGGATGGTGACTCCACCACTTCCCTGGGCAGACCATTCCAATGCCTAACAACTTTTCCAGTAAAGAAGTTTTTCCTAATAGCCAACCTAAACCTCCCCTGGAGCAACTTTAGCCCATTCCCCCTCGTCCTGTCACCAGGCATGTGGGAGAATAGACCAATCCCCACCTCACTACAGCCTCCTTTGAGGTACCTGTAGAGAGCGATAAGGTCGCCCCTGAGCCTCCTTTTTCTCCAATCTGAACAACTTTAGGTCCCTCAGCAGCTCCTCATAAAACTTGTTCTTCAGACCCCTCACCAGCTTTGTTGCCCTTCTCTGGACTCTCTTGAGCACCTCCATGTCCTTCTTGCAGTGAGGGGCCCAAAACTGAACACAGTACTCATAGTGCAGCCTCACCAGAACCAAGTATTTCTCCAGCTTTCTTGAAAGCTTCCTTTAGGTACTGGAACACCACTATAAGGTCTCCCAGTCTTCTCTTCTCTAGGCTAAAGAACCCCAAATCAGTCAGCCTCTCTTCATAGGAGAGGTCTTTTAACCCTCTGATCGACTTTACGGCACTCCTTTGGTCTTGCTCTAATAAGTCCAGGTACTTCTTATACTGGGAGCCCCAGAGATGAACACAACCCAGGTGGGGTCTCATGAGAGCAGAGTGGAGGTGGAGAATCACCTCCATACTTCTTTTGATCACTCATGTTCCTTTTGATGCAGCCCAGGTTACGGTTAGTTTGCTGGACTGTATTGCTAGCTCCTACTGAGCTTCTCATCAACTAACACACCCAAGACCTTCTCAGAGCTATTCTCAATCTATTCTCTACCCAGTTTATATGTGTGCTTGGAATTGCCCTGACCCAAGTGCAGGACCTTGCACTTTGCCTTGTTGAACTTCACGAGGTTCACACAGGCCCACCTCTCAAACCTGTCCAAGTCTCGCTGGATGACATCCCTTCTGTCCAGTGTGTTGACTGTACCAGATGGCTTGGTGACAACTTGCTCAGGGTGCACTCAATCCCACTGTCAATGTTACCAACAAAGATGTTAAATAGTCTACATTGTGTAAAAAAAGTAAAAAGTCTACTATAGATCTGTACTTACATATCAAAACAAACAAATGTTCATACCTTTTTAAACATATCTTCAAACAGAATCCCCAGTGGGAAGCCTTCCTGGAAGTGCATATTCCACCTACACCTGACTTTTTTTTGAGGATATTGCATTGTAAGTCCAGGTCAAAAGCAAGTCAGGAATATTACTATAATCAGATTTTATTTATATAGACATAAACTCACTATGGTGTTATTAAGTCATAATTTTCAATACATTTATATACCGAATTTTTAACAAAGATTTTTGATTCTCAAATGAACACTCTAAACTTCTGTAAATTAAACAGAAAATGCTCTATTGCTTACAGTGAGACTCTTTCTAGCTAGATTATTGACCGAAGAAAACTGAGCTGACCAGTTGAACTGAAAACAGAACTGTTAAGAAAAACATACATGAAATTCTCAGTTTCCAGATTTAAAGAGGGGCTTTATTAACAGCTCTTACTGAGAAAATTGTTTTTGTTTTAAATTCAGTGCTTAATGCCTCCATTTGGTTTTAAATGAAAAATCATCTCCTTTTTCCATGAACTACTTCCCTTTCTCTTTTGGAGTAAATCTGAATGCAGACACTTGTCTAGCTGTTCTTTTAGGTCTTCCAGAACATTATAACATTCAGCAACTCTAGTATGACTTAACAGTTAATCCCAGTTCTTTGATACAAAATAACTCTTTCCTTTCTCCCTTCCTTTTCCTTCCTCTCCTTCCTTCTCCTCTGATATATTATCAACAAAATACACTTCTAAAAGGGAAAGCATAAATTTCAATTCCTTCAGCAGGAGAGGCATGGATAAGATTTAACATCAATATGAATTTATGAAACCTTTGCATTTTATTTTTTTATTGTTAGTGAGAAGAGTATCTGACAAGACAGTTTCTTGAGAAATATAGCAAATATTTAGGATAGTTTTGAAGAGTCTGGTTATATTTTGACTCCATAAATAAATAAATAAATAAGTGACAAATACTTTAAAATTTGTAATTCATATAAATTTCAAACTTATAAAGGTTGTTTGGGATACTTGGGTATCCTGAATCAAAATAAATAAATAAGTAAAGATCAGGGCTGGTCTTTTAAAGTTTAAACTCAATTAAACTAAAGGGAAAGGCTATTGTTTTCATTTCCTGTTCTAATTAAATTGATCATACAAAATCATTTAAAGCTTTAGTATGCTAGGTCAAATGCTACCTGTTTCTCTAATAACTGTGTAACACTCTAGGTTCACTCTAGGTTACAAAATGTATTAAGAGAATCTAATGGACTATTTTCTACCTCTATTCACATGAAAACAATGGGAAAAAAATAAATAAAAAAATAAGGACATGTATTTTCAAAATCTCCAGTTGCTGGTAGACAAAATTGGAGTCAAAAGTAACTTTTTTTTTTTTTTTTCCTACCACCTCAGAAAACAGCATAAAATACCAGGAAGGAAAGAGGAATACAGCAGCCTTTCACAAAATGTGTCCAATGCCATCCATTTCCAAATGAAAACAACGATTTTAGCCTGTACATACTATACACTGTTTGTCTACTCTCCATTGCAATGACTAGCTTCAAAAATAGCTGGAGTTATAATATCAGGAATAATAAATATATATTTTTCTTCTTTTCTTTTTGGTAGTGAATCATGCACTTCAGTTTTCATATCACCCATTGGAATGTTTTCCTGGACGACTAAAAAAATAATAATAGCAAATAAATAAATAGGAAATATATAAAGCCATATTGTTGATACAGAAAATAGCAGTTCCCTTCTTCAGATACTAAATTCTCTCATGTGGCAAAGAGATCTAGGTGGAAGCCACTTGTAGGTTTGGCTGCAGCCTCATTTGAACAAGTTGTGTTGATCCTTCATTGCAATTTGTGATCTCCCTCCACCACCCTAAATTCAAAGAACCAGATCCAGAAAAAAATTAACTCCAATGAACTATATGCATAAATCTATAGATAGATTTGTACAGTTATGCATTGTTATATTTCTGTGTTTATAGTTACATATGTATATAAACATACTCTGTATATGTGAAGTGTGATTTGCATACACCTAGTAGATAAAAGTAGGGTAACAAAAAAATTGTATGAAAAAAAAAAAAGTACATAAACAGTAACACTGATAAACAACAGAAAGAAGAAAACCCTAATTCTAAAATTCATTATAAAGGTGTTGTAAAACACAGTATTTTAATTATATAAGGTAAATTTTGCCAAAGCTGCAGATGTTAGATTACAAGAGAGGGTCATAATGTATTTGCAAAAGTACATTGGAAAATCATGCAGGTATCACCATGAATAAAAATTCAATGCCAGAGATATACTGCTCTACAATAAAACCTATTTTTTATCTAATCTAAGTTTTCTTTACGACAATTATAGTAGATTGATGTACTTACTTTACCATCTATTTCCTATGCAGACAGTCTGTAAAAACACATCTAAAATATAAAAATATTTTATTGTAGTTTTGTATTTTTGGCTGTTTCTTCTTTCTAGCGGTGCAAACTATAATTTCTTCTACCATCTCATGTGTATACTTATTTTCTTCTACTATTTTATTTTATTTTATTTTATTTTATTTTATTTTATTTTATTTTATTTTATTTTATTTTATTATTTATTTTTCGTGTGTGTGTGTGTGAACACAGGATAAAATATTAATTTGCACATATTCCTTTGAAAAATCTCAAAATATCTTTTCATCCACAGAAGTCTATAAGTACTTTCTAGCATTTCTTTGTACACCTTTTAACTTGGATGTTAAGATAGTGACAGTTCACCACCAATACCACCTGGTATGAAGTCAGTGCATTTCTCATGGTGTTATAATTCAGAAGGTTACTCAAGGACAGAGAACAGCAAAAGAAGGGCTGTTTCCTGGGAGCTACTAACAGGATCAGTCAATAGTCACTGGAAAACAGAGGGGATAGGTCAGGTAGAGTCCATCTAGGGTTTCCAGTCAGAAGCAAAAGGAGAAAGAGCTGAAAATATGAATACTCTGGAGGTTGTCCAGAGTCCATTGAGACAACAGGGCTGGAAACAATCTACAACATATATCCAAGGTGTCCAGCTAAGAAACAAAGTAGCTACAGAGAAGAACTGAGAACACAGAACTAGAGATAGGTATACTTACAATATAACTGAAACAAACAAACAAACAAACAAACAAAAAAACACTGGAAGTCCATGCATAAGTTTCAACAGAGCTCCATGAAGTACTGGTCAAAGTGTGTGGGTGGAGGCTCCAGATGAAGCTAGGAAGGGTCCATAAATCATATCAGTGCACTCAGGGCCCTCACATTATGTACTTTGCTCTTACATTGTGCACTATATCATACTGTGCTGGTTTTATTCATGTAGGCAGCTGAGCTCTGCCACAGCCACTGTCTCAATCCTCCTCTTCACAGGGAACAGGGAGAAAAGGCCTCAAGGACTGAGATAAGGACAGGGAGATTGCTCAACAATTATCGTGATGGGCAAAACAGGCACAGAGTAAGGAGATAGTAAGATTTATTGCCTATCATTGACAACATAGAGAAGTGAGAAACAAAGGAAAGAAACCAAAAACACCTTCCTCACATCCACTCTCTTCCAGCTCCTCCCCCTGAGCTGTGCAGGGGAATGGGGGAATGGGAGCTGCTGTCAGTCTAAAGCACTTTGTCTCTGCTGCTCCTTCTCAGTCACTCTCTTCTCCTGCTTCAACATGAGATCCCTCCCACGGGATGCACTGATCCTGTGTGGGCTTCCCACAGGAAGCAGCTCTTCAAGAACTGCTGCAGATATGGTTCCGTACCACAGGGTCCATCCATCAGGAACAAATTACTCCAACCTGGGTCCCCCATGGGCAGCTAGGTCACCTGCTCCTGCATGGTCTCTGCTCCATGGGATCTAGATCTGGCCCAGAATCTGCTCTGTCAAGGAGGTTCTCAGGATACAGCCTCCGTCAGGGCAAATGCACCTGCTCCACTGTGGTACACCAGGGACTGCAGGGGGACAACCTGCTTCACCATGGACCTCTTGACAGACCACAGGGGACCTTCATGTGTTTTAATTTGCATCCATTGCCTCTTCATCCAGTTGCTGAGTACAACCAAAAAGTCTGGCCCAAAACTGCAGCTAAGTAGAAAACAAAACAGGAGTTCTTGTGATTTCAGTGGGAGCCTCCATTTAATTTGGGGCTCTGTACATATAAATTTAAAAGTTTTCATGGACCTTCTTTTCTCATTACCCCAATGGATCATGCCAAATTACTTAGTCCAAATACATTTATTTAGATTTTTATTTTTTTTGTAAATTTTAATGCAGATGGCTAAAGTTGTAAATTCTTTTACAGAGAAGCAGTGATTGACAACAGATTTTGTGGACTACTTTAATCTTAACAATGTAAATTTTGTTGTGTCAAATGTAGCAAATGTAATTTACCATAACAACTTATATAGGAATTTAATATGTGTAGGATGATTAATATAGTCTATATGATCTTGTTGGAAATTTAGTTTTAGATTCATATGAAAGACAGGGTGAACAAGGCTGATACTGATGTGTAGAATTATTTTCAATATGCCTCCAAATTCTGTCACACTACAATGAATGTACTGTCTTTTTTTTTTTTTTAATTTGTTTTTAACATGATTTTATCTGAATAAATTTTCTCAAGAATCCTTCAGTTTTACATTTTACTATTATGTCAAAAGACTTACAAAACATTTTTATTTATTTATGTATTTATTTATTTGTTCCAGTAAATTACTTTAATAACAAAAAGATGTTGCAGATATGATAAGTCCCATCTGGAATTTGTAAGCAACAAACAATCTATGTAGCGTGCTATGTAATAAACTGTTTTCTTCTGAGCAGGATATATATTCAGGACGTGTTTTCAGCATGTTTTTAGTATTACAAATTTAGAAGCAATCTCGAAACTGCAAGACTGTGAAAAGACTGACAGGTAATAACACAATCATAGTAAACTATGACTGTTTGGTCTGCCACAAATACTGATGTAGATTTGAACACTGGCATTGACAGCTCCTGTATATTGACAGCTAAAGATGAAAGACTGAAATACAGACACGAGAAATCTAGACATGAGTCCCTTGGCAACAGAGTATTTGACAGCCCCAATTATCTTGACTGGAAGATGAATGTCTAAGAGCTTATATGGGTCTGGATTTTGTACTATAGTTTGTCAAAACTGTTATGTCGTATTAAAGGAGTACATGAATTTCATTTCTCAGGGAAAAGATTGCCATTGCCAACATACCATGACTTGAATAATGTTTAAAATATCCTACTTAATCATATGAACTTTGCATTTTATTTTCCAAGATAAATTTAAATTGAAGTTTTACTGCTATTAAATTTTGCATTATCAGGGGAACTACCTACAATGAGAATTGTGTTCTAATGCAGAGAATATAAATGTAGTGGCACAAATCCTTTAGTTTTTATCAACTTGTCCAGGAACTCATTCTCTAACATTTAAGAACCATTAATGCATGGATAGTTATATTTATTTCCTCATAAGTGTTCTCTGAACTTTATTGGGTTGTCATGCCTTTGTAAACTTAAGTATCTACCACACAACGGTTGAGTTGAATACTACTATTGCAACTCAATTAAGAATACATGTATGTATAAAGCACTTTTAAATATGGTCTTCCAAGTTGTCTTTCAATGTACCCCTTATTCAGAGACCAGATGAGCATTTTTTTGCTTGTGGAAGGTGGTGAATGATTACCTTTATATCACTCATTTTTAATCTTTCCCTTTAATTGATTAAATTGACTATATTGGCAAATGAGTTTTCTCACTTGTTTCCTTCCAATTTACTTCCATTCTGCTGGAGGAAGATGGAGAGTTAGTGGGTACATGGGCGCTTAGCTGCTGGCCAGGGTCAGCCCAACACACCCTCCCAATTTATGTGAGTTATACCTTCTTTAAATGGTTACTGTTTATAAAGCCATTTAAAACTCCTGCAGAAACATTTGAATCTCAGAACAGATCCTTGGATGCATTTGGTATTGATGAGATAGATACACGGAGCAGATCATCTTGAGTACTATCATCCAGAAACCAATGATCCGACAAAGTCATCATGGGTTTATGAAAGGCAGGTCCTGCCTGTGTAACTTGATCTCCTGCTATGTTAAGGCAACCCTCTTAGGGACAAGGGAAAGGCTGTAGATGTTGTTTACTTGGACTTTAGGAAGGCATTTGATACTGTTTCCCCCAGATTTCTCCTGAAGAAACTGGATGCTCATGGCTTGGACAGATGTACTGTTTGCTGGGTAAAAAAATACTTTGTAACAACTAATTGTTGTATACTACTTACTTACCTGTTTTAGTCTAATGCACCTTTGCCTCTTTGAGCCAGTAAGCTATTGAAAATTACCAATTTTTTAAAATATGTTGCTATTTCTGTCATTAAATACCACTATGCAAAAAGGACAGATCAATATTTCAAGTTTATGGAGATCCCTATTCTTGTTTCCCTATATAGTCAGCAAACAGAGATGAGCTAATTAGTACAGAAGACCAATTATCTATGAAAGTCTTCAGTAATTCCTACGTTTATTTTCCAGGTGGAGAACAGTGACAAGTCGTGTTCCTTGGGGTTCAGTATTGAGACTGGTAGTAGTTAACATCTTTGTCAGCAGAGTGGATGGTAAGATTGTGTGCACCCTCAGCACATTTGTGAATGACACCAAGCTGATTTGTATGACTGAACATGCTGGAACAAAGAGATGCCATCCAGAAGGACTGAGACAGGCTTGAGAAGTGAGCCTGTGTGAACCTCATGAAGTTCAATGAGACCAAATGCAAGGTCCTGCATCTGAGTCTGGGCAATACCAAACATCAGTACAGGTTGGGTGATGAATTAATTGAGAGCAGGCCTGAGGAGAAGAGCTTGGAAGCATGTGTTGACAAGAAGCTCAACAGAAGCTTGCAAGGTGCATTTGCAGCCCAGAAGGCCAACTGCATTTTGATGAGCATTTGATGATCAAAGAGTTAACAATTCAAGGGAGGTGATTCTCTCTGTCTACACTGCTCTCATGAGACCCCACCTGGTGTACTGTGTTGAGCTTTAGGGCCCCTGGTATAAGAAGGACATGGACCTGTTGGAGCAGGTCCAGAAGAGGACCACAAGGATCATCAGAGGGATGGAACACCTCTCCTATAAAGACAGACTGAATGAGTTAGGATTGTTTAGCCTAGAGAGCATAAGGCTCCGGGGAGGTCTTAGTGGCCCTAAAGGAGGCCTACAAGAAAGCAGGAGAGGAACTCTAACAATGATTTTTTTGATAGGACTAGGGGTAACAATTTCAAACTAAAAGATAGATATAGATTAGATATAAGGAAGAAATTTTATTCTCTGAAGGTAGTGATGCAGTGGAACAGGTAGCCCTGAGAAGTTGTGGATTCCCCAGCCCTGGATGTGTTGAAGGCCAGACTGGGCTTTGAGCAACCTGGTCTAGTGGAACGTGTCCCTGCCCGTGGCAGGGGAGGTTGGAATCAGATGATCTTTATGGCCCCTTCCACACAAACCATTCTATGATTTTATAATTGTCTATACAGATAATTATTGAGCTTTTTTCAAAGCGCTAGATTATCACTTGTCAAGCCTCATCGACACCTATATATGGGCAACTTCAACACAGAATAGTTAATTTGCCTTTCTAGTGATACTATGCCGTCCAATATACAATATTGACTTCCCTTATTGCAGCCTCATTTTAATGTCAATATATGTGTTAATATTATTTAAAATTGCATTTTGTTTTATTACATTTTTTTGTGTTATATTGGTTCAGAAGCTTATCTCGATTAATGGGGAAAAATGCTTGGCTTTGGCATGTACATGTATACTACATTTAGAAATTTAGAAAAGCTTCTATTATCCCTTCAGCCATATGTGTGCAAATCCTGTTGAAATAGATGGAAGTAGTATACACGAATCTAATATACAGTCAAAGAAAAATGTATACTTAGACATTTGTTCTTTCGAGCAATGTTAGGATCATTAGTTTATTTTATAAGAAGATTGTCAACAGTCTCCATCTGCCAAAGATGCTCTAAGTCTTGTCACAAGAATGTATCAAGAATTTGAGTTTATTGCAGTTTCTATTTAAGGCTGCAATAAGCTTGAAGTTGAGTTTCCAGAAATTAACCTTTATGCAAAATGATAACCAGTCTTTTGTTACTTTACCATTAGTTTTCATTTAAACAAACAACAACAGTAATCAAAATAATAATAATAATAATAATCCATACTGTGTTAAAGAACAGATAATTTACTGTCAGTTAATTTAGTTTTGTGAATTACCTGTTGAAAAAATATCTTTTAACATAAAAAAAAAAAAAAAAACTCTCCTGGAGCGGTGGATTGATCTTGGCCAGTTGCGAGATGCTCACCCAGCTATTCTCTCACTCTACCTCTACCTCTTCAATAGGTCAGGGGGATAAAATTGATGAAATATCTTCTATGTCAAGGTAAAAGAAGTAATTGGGAGATATAGTAGGCAAAATTTGGACTGGGAATTTCCAAGGTATGGTATCCTTTTGGAGAATCTTTTGTTTTTGTAATATGGTAGAATCAAAGTGTGGTTTTATCATGTGTGCATATTGTCCACCTTTGTCAGTGTCATAATGATGTTACTTTGACTTTATTGTGGGGCTTTTTCGTTGTTGATTTTTCAATTGAAGTTGTGATGAATGTATATTTCAAATACTGTTCTAAAATACGTGTTTCACAGAGGTGAGGAGTGGTATATACTGAGTTTACATGACAAGTTCTTGGCAACTGGGTGGGCTGCAGGGGTGATCTCTGTGAGGAGAAGCCAGGACTGCCCATTTTCGGACACACTTGGTTATAGCTGAATCCAATGGCCCCGCTGCTGGTCAAAGCAGCCAAAAGTGTGGCACCTCTGTGAAAACAAATTTAAGAAAGGATAAAATATGCTGCACAGCAGTGAGTAGTGAACAATAATAATAATAAAAGTATGAGAAAAAAAAAAAAAAACATAGACAACAAAGTCAGAGAATAAAGGAGGGGGAGGATCTGGTCTGTGGGCCAGAGCAGAGATTCTCCTGTAGAATATGAAGGACTTGATACTGGAGCAGGTGAATATTCACTGAAGGAACTGCAGTCCACAGGGGATCCATGCTGAAGCAGTCTTATCCTGAACTGTTATGATCTTACTATAAACCGCTATTCTCCACCCTGCCTGCACTGCTCCAGGTATGCAGACAGAGTAGTCAGGAATAAAAAAGTGAAGTAGAGGGAAGGTATTTATTTTTTATTTTTATCTTTGTTTATCATGATCCAACTCTATTTTAATTATTGGAAATAAATTAAATGAATTTTCCCTAAATCAAGTCTGTTTTGCCTGTGATGTAAGTAAATTATCTCCTTGTCTCAACGCATGAGCCTTTTCATCTTATTTTCTCCCATGTCCTTTTGAGGAGGAGAGAGAGAGAGCAACTTGGTGGGAGTTTGGTAGCTGGGCAAGATCAAACCACTGCACTTATTCATGGTTAGTATGTGCATGGAATGTACTTTCCCTTTGGGCTTTTGCTGCGGTCTTTGATTGACTAAAAATATACATACAAAGCACAAGTGAAAGCACTTAGTAAGAGTCATTTCACCCTGAAAATTACCAGTCTGTACTTGATGGCAATGAGAAGATTTATAGTTTCCAGCAACATTTTCCTGTATATCCAGAAACAGAAAGAACACCTTACTTAATGAACATTTAGACTCAATGTTTAAACGTTTTTCAATTTCTGCAGTAAGAAGGGCAATGCCTTTCTCAGTCTTACCAATCTCTGTGACATTTTCTTCCCCTAAAATATTGTGGCTTTGTACTGGGTCTGGCTGGAATGTTAACTTTCCCAGCAGCAGCCCATACAGTGCCGTACTCTGTACTTGTAGCTGGAACAGCAGTGTTATCACACCAGTGTTGTGTCTACTGCTGAGCAGCAGTGGCACAGCATTGGGCCTTTCTCTAACCCTCCTAGGGGGTGGGCAAAAAAGTGAGGAGAGAAACATCACTAGGGCAGCTGACCTAAACCAATCAAAGGGATATTCCATACCATGTGGTGTCACACTCAGCAATAAAAGGTGGAAACAGGAAGAAGAGGGGAGGGGTGGGCTCTCGTTGAGAAGACGTCGGTCCTCCTCTCGAACACCGGCTGCGTGCGTTGAGGCCTTGCTTCAAGGACGTGGTCAATCATCGCTCATTTGTGGGAAGTAGAGAGTAATTTCTTTCCTCTGCACTTCCATATAGCTTTCATTTATTTTGTTTGTTTGTTTTCCTCCCTTTTTCCCCTTTCCCTTTTATTTCCCCTTAGTTAAATTGTTTAGTTCATGGTAGTCTTTATTTAATTATTATAATTATTTCCCTTTAATTAAATTATCCTTATCTCAACCCGTGAGTTGTTCTTTGCTTTACTCCTCCCCCTCCTTATCTAAAGGAGGGGGAGTGAGAGAGCGGTTGTGGGGTTTAGCTGCCCAGCACGGTAAAACCACCACAGGCTTACATATTTGTACTGAAAAGAGTTGGATACTGTAATTGCGGACATAAAAGAGAGTCTCTTGATAACAGGAAAAAGGCAGTCTGATATGTATATCTGTAGGTGTGCATTTTTTTCTGTTGGGACAAATATATTTCTTCTGAACTTTTATTTTAGTGCCTTTTTCTTAAAGAAAAATCATTAAGTGAAGCATATCAGCTCAGGTGAAATATAACAAGTCTAATAAATACTTATAGAACTGTTTTAAAAGTGGAAGAAAGTGAGAAAACAACAGAAAATCATATATATATATACACATATATTAATAGATCAATTTGGGCAAATTTTTAAATCTAGTTTGTTGCAAGAAGAGCACAGGTTTTGGTAAGGTTTGAAAACCTTAAAAACTCTATTTTTGTTAATTCTAGCAATATTTCTAGCAATGTTTAATGGCAAATGTTGTTAAAATTACACTGTCCTTACCTTTACAATCTCATGAAATAAAGGTTGCTAAGATGCAATGAGATGTAATGTCCAGTAACAACACAATTAGAAAAAGCTGGCAAGCTTTTGGGATCAGTCTCTTTTTATCATATTTTGCACTCTAAATATCTACATTTTTCACTACTGCTCTTGTAAATAGACTGAAGAACTTTCCGTCTTGAAACAGAAGAAATAAATATACATATTGTCATCAAGTCACCCCTCATACCATATTTCTGGTTAAATAAATTTCCTTGAATATTATTGATTGCCTTCCTTTGATTTCCTTGAATATTATCTATAAATCATATTTTAGAGTCCTCTGACTGTGGCTCTGAAACTCTTCAGTTACTCAGCACATCTTAATTATTGACAGACTAACATCGTATAGAGTGGCTTATATCTATACTGCCTTTCAAGGACAACCCAAAAGCCATCTAGGGCGGTGTTTGGTCTGAAATTGAGACCCATGTTTCTACACATAGTCACATAGTAAATCATATGTTTAAACACCCATGTCAATCTATATAAATACAGCCTTTCAAGACTGAAAAGAAGCTAGTAACTGGAACAGAAATTTGTTTAAATTGAGACATCATAACAGATAGATCATATTATGTTCCTTTGCTGCCTTTCATACATTTTTCTAATCATTAAATCTTAATTCTTGCTGCTGTAAACTCTTCTTCCTAGTTGCTATATGGTGTTTTTATTTATATTTTTATTATTTCTGATATTATTAATTTATGGAGACAGTAAAATTCTGTGAGTAAAGTTGAGAGAAACAAAGCAAAAAAAAAATATCTTGTTTTGGTAAATGTTTAAGGATGGAAGCAAAATCTCATTAATTAAAAGTACATTTCAGTAATTTACATTGAATTTCATTTGGCAGGTGAACTTAACAAATAAAAAATAAAAAAATCTTACCTTACTCTTCTTTAAAATACAGTTATTTAAGAATCTCCAAGGAAAAGACAGAGATTAAATTAGCCATCCCATTTAAATGTCAAATATTATAAGAGATGGTCTAATTTTTATTTCCTTATTTGTGTCATGTCTTTATATATAAAATGAGGCCAGAATTTTATTATCACAGGAACAAAGTAAGTTTATTTATTTATAAATTTAGCACTCAATGTTGTGATACCGTGAAAGACATTTATGTCTGAAGTAAAAAAGGGCATCAGACTGACACTGTTCTCTTTTCCCATTTAACCTAAGGACTCGTAAGGAGATCATTAAATAAATATATTTTTTTAGGTCATACACAGAGACAAGGAGAAAGAATATTAGTCATAGGTTTCAAAATCAAACTATGATATTTGGCCTTAGGAAGAAAACCTGTCTCTGTTGTGTAGGATATTTTTTTCCAAAATCATGTATTAGAATAATTACTCCTAGAATTTAATCATTTCACTTGTACAGTTGAAGGTTTTTGCTTGTTTGTTTGCTTGTTTTCCCCAAAGCAACTGCTTTCTATCCTTTTCATTGCAACAAACTTTCAGTACCTTTTCCTAGTGACATCTAAATATTGATGTCAGCCCTAAAGTTCATGTTACATTTTAAGTAGAGAGCATGATTGTAGCAATGAATTTTCCACAAAAGAAGTTTTGCATGTCAGCTACTGCCTGTAGTTCTCGTGAAAGTGATATGTGGAGATATTTATGTATATTAGTGGAAAGATTATTTAAAACAGCATTTTTGAGTGATAGATACAAATGACTGATAAGTTCAAGCAAATACACTACTTTCCCACTTACCACTGAAGCACTTAGTTGAAGTGAACACAAAGATCCATAGAGTATGTTGTAGAGTATATAGCTATATTCACCAGTTAGGGAAGTGGACATTGTTGTGAAAACTCTATTGAAATAATTGATAAATCAAGATCTTTCACACTTTAAAACAATCTTTTACTGGACTGAAAATCATTAGCAATACGTATTGCCATTTGCTAATCCTTAATCCTGATCAAGCTTGATCAATACATGCTTAAACAATTATTACTTAACAAGCTTGTCCTAAACTAGCTATAAGCATACAATACCATAGAACTCATGATTTCAGTTAGCAGTGGAGCCAATGGTCTTTGATCCTTCTTAGTTACCAAGATCAAGGTTATGAAGTTTTTTAACTAGGGATCTGAAGGTGAAGGGGGTTTCCTTCTTTTCTCTTCGCTTTTCTTTTCAAATTAGGGATGCTTTATACTATTCTGTTCCCACCCCTGAAAGAGAGAATTATCTCATTTGGTCTTGGAATTTTAACTTGGGGATCAGAGCTTGCTATGGATTCAGTCATTTTGCAAGATAATTCTGGTTTTATCAGTCACTCTGTCAGTACCAGCTCTGCAAGATTGTTTTGTTTCTACCAGACTTCTTCACTGTTTGTTTGTTCTTGCATGTTCTACCTTTTGCATATGTTTTTCTGATCCCCTTTTTACCACTTGTCACTTTGTTCTTGTGGTTCTATATTAAAAAATGCTCACACATTGTTACAGCCTATGACATTATTGTGTGATTGTGTATGGGTTCAAGGCACTCAAATATGGAGCTTTGTGTTACTCACATAGCTCATCAGTTAAAAGATAATGTTTGAGATCAATTTAAGAATTAAGTTTTGAGATTTTCAAAAGTCTACATGCCTTACATATTTATTATTTCATATTTTAGATAAAAACATAATTACATTTGTTCTACTGCACTATTAAATACAAGAGACCAAAGGTAATCAATGCCTGTTTCTCAAACCAAGTAACATTTTATTTGCTTGGCTCACATCCATAGTATTTGAGACTAGACTCAGTCCTATTAGGCTTGCCATGGAAACAGATACTCAAACCTGTTCAAAATAGAACAAAGGGTTAATCTATTACCTAAGCACTGTGGATCAGCAGAAGTGTTTGAGCTCAGTCCTTGGTCTTGTTTATATAGACATATATAATATACAATATAGACATACACAGTGGTTCCTAGGCTGAACTTTATGAACAGTTGTGAGAAGCCCAATGTTTATACATGAAAGGGAAAGAAGCCCTTGTATGTAAGGAATTTAGGTAGCTATTGTTCCACATTAGTAGAATAAATTTAATGAAGCCTTAGGCCAAAGCATGAGCTCTGCATTACCTGAACCTATATGTAGTGGTGATAGAGAAACAGTGAAAGACATTGTGTGGGGTTCTGGGTGGTACTGATGGGGAAGGGAGGATGTGCTTTCCAAGAACAGCACCAGATGAGAACCTGCTGCAGGAGGCAACAGAAGCCATCTTGTCCCATGACAAAGAACCACCGATCTGAAAGAACATAACATACATGTATTGAAAACTGAATAGACTATATTGGACAGAACAAAGATTATATGAGCATAAGAACCAAGAGAAAGTTTCGAGCAGGGTCTGTCCTTGGAGACAGACAACTCAAACAGATATATGTAAATGGTTAAATTCTTGCTGCATTAAATAAGAATCAACTCTTCAAGTGAATTCTGGATGCTTGGGGAATTCCATTCTGCTAGAGGAAACAACAGAATCCCCTAAAGTAAAGCAAGCAAAATTACTTATACAGTGCTTATATGGTTCAGCCTTTACCTTTACAACAAGTTTCCAGGGCCAGTACCAGGTAATTTTACATCGTACTAGATAAACTTTTTCCATTGCTATTTGATTTTTAACATTTCACTTGTAGAAGAAACCCATTCTCAGCTACTGCAACAAACACAATAACCACAAGATCTACGTAGTTCCTTGTTCTTCTCCCTCTAAGTTTTGCTACATATCATTTGATTTCCTTTATAGTAACTCTTCCTTGTAAGTACAGATCCTGTTATTATTCAGTATTTTCTGAGACCAATGCCTTGGCAGCCTTGAATGGCTCAGCTAGATGGTAAAGGATCCATTGAAGCTTCACTATGTATGCTTTCGTCCTAGAAGTGGCTTTTTTTTTTTTTTTTCTCCATCTCCTTTGTCTATATAGACTTGAATTTATCGTGAAGTGACTGCCAGTCTTAAAATGTCCATTTGAAGTTTGACTACTCTAACATGTTTTGAACCCAGAGAAGGTAAATTAAGTGAGAATAAAAATGAAATAAGACAAGGACCTAATTTCTTGGTAACTGATATAATGGTTGCTAATTGTCCATTGTTTAGTGCATGGAAAAGGAACAGTACCTCTGCAATTCTCAGCTTTCTCTCTCTTTTAGTCAGATATGATATGTATTTGTGAGGATCCTGGGTCAACAGAAAATCAAGAAAAATACTTTTTCTCTGCTTAGCATGATGATCACAGCTATATTCTTTTACTTAAGTAAGCTGAAATCATATAGTAAAAACAATGGGTATGCTTAAGATAGAGCTATGTTAACTGAAAAATCTTTGTTTTATCAATTTGAATTCCTAAGGTAAATTGTTGAATTGAAATTACTAAACTATATAAATTTTACTATGATTCACAGGGTTTGTATTATAATTTACTGATCCCACATTTTTTAAAATGGAGACTTAAATCTAAAAGCAACTTTGTTGTTGTTGTTCCTAGCTCCTATCTTCCACTTTTTACTGAATTGATTTTTAAACACAAGTTTTCATCAGCCTTTTTTAACACATAACAGGAATCACAGATATTTTCTAGAAATGTATTTCTGGATCTAGCTTTCAGACTTGAGAATGCTTTTTAACAGCCCTTGAAATTAACAGGTAATGGGAAATGCCATTCAACTTCCACTCAACTTGCATTTCCATGTCACGGACATGGAAAATCGTGGAAGAAGCAACGAACTCTGGAACCACATTTGTTGTGTTAGACCTGGAACTACTCCTTAGTCCATGGCATTATTGCTGTGGCCAGGCTGTGTCTTGGCCAGTCATTAAGCAAGATTAATCAATATTTCATAGGCCCTGAATTTGCCCTCTGATAGATTCTGTTTTCCATAAAGGAAGTTGAAGTACATAGAGAAATGCAAGCAGGATGCTTTAACTTACTTCTACTTCTTCTACTTCTGAGCAAACTGCTATGGAGTGTGACAAAATGACATCTCTCCACCCCTACCCTGGTCCCACTGGTTCCTGGGAATGATCATATGTCATGTGGTATGATCCCCATACCACATGACATAACTGGCACACCACCACTCTAGGTCTATCAGGCCAAATCTGGTTACACACTTTATCATTTTTACATGTATTCTGAATATTGTATTTGGTTTTCCTTGCTTTGAAACCATACAAAACTTCTGAGAATTAACTTTCTTCTCTTCAGTAGCTGTGAACTCTCATTTAATTCATTTGTAATCCAGTCATTTTATTTATTTTTGCAGGGAAAATTTAATAGAAGAAAGCTGCAGTGAGAGCTCTTAATACTTTGATGTTTTGCTTTAGTAAGACATGCTTCCCTGATTTATTAGTACAATTTACAATTATATCGTAAGTAATTAAAGTAAAAACTCACTTGTCAAAATAAATGAGCGCAGTATATTTTGTGAGGAGGCAGCCTTGATGGTTAATTGCATTTGTATCCTTAGTCATTTGAAAAAAAAAAAAAAAAAAAAAAAAAAAAAAGAAAAAAAAAAGTTAATCTACAATGAGACTTATAGGTGTGTTACTAAGAAAAAAAATCTTCTGGACTACTTTGCTGGGAGTAATGAGAGTTGTTATTTATTCATTTCACTACACCTAAATTCAGGAAGCAATTAGCAAGATCCAATTCCACACATTTTCAAATGAAACATTATGAAAAAAAAAATGAAATTTATTTTGAAAATATTTTTGATTACTTTGCTCTGTATTTACATAGCATCATTTTGTAAGGAAATATGAGAATCCAGCCTGATTCTTTTCAGGAACAAAAATAGTGTGTAAACAAAGGGAGAGAAATTAATGTAATTTAACCTTGACTTTAACTAGGTTTTTGATATGGTTTATTGTATTTAAGTTAGTACAGTACAGTCTGGATGGGAAGGAAATTAAGCTGGTATAAACTGTATGGCTAGGCCCAGAAAGTTTCAGTTAATGGGTGACACTGCCTGGAAGCTGATAACAAGAGGAGTATTACAGGGATCTGTCCGTACTGGGGCTTGTCCTGTTTAATATCTTCACCAGTGATCTACAGGAGGTGACACTGTGCATATTCAGTAAGTTCTCAAAGACACCAAACTGGGGGAGAAGAACGGCAGGGGGAAGAGTGGGGTAAGAATGTAGTTGTCATGTCAGATTGATACAACACAGCACATGGTAGTCCTCTAGAGTGACCCAGACAGGCTAGAGGAATGGTCCAGCTGGAACATTATACATTATGAAATCCAACAAGTACAATGTGAAGTTTTGTCCCTGACAAGGGAGGACCCCTGGTAACAGTAAAGACTGGGGAATGACAGTCTGGGGATCATTTCTGCAATGAAGGCCCCAGAGGGACCCTAGGGTAGTAAGCACAACATGAACCAGAAATGCACTGTGGCAGCAGAGATGGTTGAAAGCATTTGGGGCTGGGTTAACTGAAGCACATGCAGCAGGTACGGACAAGTGATTATGCCACACATCTTTTATTCAACCCTTGTTAGACAACACCAATAGTGCTGTGTCTAGATTTGTGTCTCCTTATTACAGGAAAGATATCAGTAAACTGGAGCAAGTCCACAAGAATACCACCATGATGGCTGGGGCTACAGCATTTGTCCTGTGCAAAGAGGCTGAGGGATTTGTTCGGCCTGGAGAACAGATGGCTGTGGAGTCCTAACAAGCAACCACTTATGCCTGTGGAGAGGTCAGAGAGGAGATATAGTCAGGCTTTTCACAATAGTGTCTGGCAGGAGAAAGAGAGGTAATGATCAGAAGCTGAAATAAGGACGTTCCTCTGATAGAATCATAGAATGGCTCAGGTTGGAAGGGACCTTGAAGATCACTTAGTTCCAACCCCCTCTCCCATAGGCACTCCCTCCCACACCCACTAGATTAGGTTGCCCTGGGCCTTGTCCAACCAGGTTTTGAACACCTACAGGTATGGGGCATCCACAATTTATCTGAGCAACCTCTTCTAGTGTCTCATCACCCTTACAGTGAAGAATTTTCTCATAACACCTAATCCAAATCTCCCCTCTTTTAGTTTGAAACTATTCCCCCTTGTCCTGTCATTATCTGACTGAGGAAAGTTATTCTCCACCTTTTTTATAAGCCCTCTCTAAGTATTGAAAAGCTGCAATAAGGCCACCCCAGAGCCTTCTCTTCTCCAGGCTGAACAGCCCCAGCTCTCTCAGCCTTACTTAATAGGAGAGCTGCTCCAGCACTATGATCAACTTTGTGGCCCTCCTCTGGACCCATTCTAACAGATAAACATCCTTCTTGTGCTGGGGGCCCAAATGTGGATGCAGTAGTCCAAGTGGAACCTAACAAGGGCAGAGAGAGACCTGTTGGCCACTCCGCTTTTAATGCAACCCAAGACACTGTTAGCCTTCTGAGCTACCAGCACACAGTGCTGGCTCATGTTGAGCTTTTTTCCCACCATAACCCCCAAGTTTCTTTCTGCAGGGCTGCTTTCAATGACTTTTCCATCCAATTTCTACTCTTCTCTGGGACTGCCCTGAGTGAAGCACCTTGCACTCAGGAGGTTCATATGAGCTCAAATCTCAACTTTGTCCAGGTCCCTTTGAATGGCATCCCTTCATTCTTTTGACAGAGAGCCAGTGACCATCACACTCTGGGTGTGACCTTCATGCCTATTCCTTATCTAGACAATGGTCCACCAATCAAATCCATATCTCTCAATTCTGGAGATCAGGATGTCATGTGGGACCATGTCGAAAGCCTTACAGAAGTCCAGGTAGATGACATATGTCAGTCTTTCCTTGACAACTGACGTAGTCACTCCATCACAGAAGGCCACCAGAATGGTCAGGCAGGATTTGTCCTTGCTGAAGCCTTGCTGGCTGTCCTGGATCACCTCTTTGTCTAACATGTGCTTTGACATTGCTTCCAGGAGGTTCTTCTCCATGATCCTCTCAGGCACACAGGTGAGGATCACCGGTTTATAGTTCCCTGCCCCCCCCTTTCTACCTTTTTTAAAAAGGGGGGTGATGTTTCCCCTTTTTGCAATCACCAGGGTATTCACTTGATTACCAGGATTTTTCAAATACTATGGAGAAAGGTTTGGCAACTCCACCAGCCAAGTCCCTGAGGACCCTGGGATGCATGTCATCAAACCCTATAGACTTGTACCTGTTCAGTTTCACCAGGCGGTCTTGAACCTGCTCTTTGGTTACAATGGGAGTGACTGTGCTCCCCTAGCCCTCATCTATGGTTTCAGGGAAATGAGAGATGGGAAGCCTGACTAGCAGTGAAGACTGAGACAAATAAGTTGTTGAGTACCTCAGCCTTCTCCATGTCTGTTGTTACCAGTTCACCCTTGCCATGCGGAGAGGGTGTACACTCCCCTTGGCCTTTCTCTTCTGAACAATACAGAATTCCTTCTTGTTACATCCCTTGCCAACAATACAGAATTCCTTGTTGTTACATCCCTTGACAAGCTCAGTTCCATCATTGCCTTGACTTTCATGATCCTTGTGGTGGTTTTACCCTGTTGGAAAGCTGAGATTCACCACAGCCACTCTCTCACTACCCCTCCTCAAAGGGAAAAGGGAAGAAAACACAACACAAAGTGCTCAAGGGTTGAGATAAGAACAGGGAGATCACACAACAATTATCATCACAAGAAAAACAGACTTAGTGTAGGGAGATTACAGACATTTATTACTTATTGCTAACAAGCTAGAGAAGTGAGAAACAAAGGAAACAAATTAAAAACACCTTCCCCCCATACACCCTCTTCCACATTCTCCCCCAAGAGGCACACAGGAACAGGGGAATGGGGGTTGTGGTCATTCTAGAGCACTTTGTCTCTGCCGTTGTTTCAAAGTCACTCTCTTCCCCTGCTCCAATATGGGGTCCGTCCCATGGGATGCAGTTCTTCACAAACTGATCCTACGTGGGCTTCCCACAGGCAGCAGCTCTTCAGCAACCGCTCCAAATGTGGGTTAGTAACACAGGGTCCATCCGTCAGGATTAAAATGCTCCAACTTGGGTCTCCAAAGCTTCTCTCCCAGTTGCTATCATGCAACATATGTATTTATTTATTTATTTATTTATTTATTCATTTATTCATTTTATTTATTTCCATTTCCATTAAATATGCTCTCACAGAAGTGCAAAAAACTTTGCTTTTTATCTTAACTCTGACCAGCACTGCATTCCTTTGGAGCCAGCTGAAACTAGCCCTTATCTAACATGGGACAGCTTCTGGATTCTTCTCACAGAGCCCACCTGTGCAGCCACCCACTACCAAAACCTTGCTATGTGAACCCACTACAGTCCCATCCCTGCACATTCAAAGAGAATCTCTGTACTCTTCCCTGGCTACACTTTTTGCATGTGAGTACAGGGGTTGTTGAAGCTTTCCAGACAAGGCATTAAGCAACCTCCCCTGACCACAGAGATTCTCCTGCTTAAGCAGGAGTTTGGATTAGAGATCAAATGAGGTACCTTAACACATGAATTGCCCTCTGGTCCTAATTTTATTTGGGCAGGACAAGATGGAGTCAGAAAAATGTAGGAGATATTTAATCTGTAAATTCTTTATGCACTCTTCATAAAGTCTCTAATAGGTTGTGACTGTCACATCTCATTACACTGAGTACTGAGATACTTTAAAAAGTCAACTTTATTTGAATTTCTTCTAAAAAATTTCAATTACATAGATATAATCTGTTCTAATTTGTCCATGATCCTTGATCTATTTGGAGAAACATTAGTACCATCTCAATTTTTGTTTATTTCCATGTCTCATTTTCAAATAAAAGTAAGTAAATCAAAATACATTTAAAACATTAGCAAATAATTAAAACAGAAATATTTAAAATATAAAATTAATTCACTCACCATATATTTATTATGTTTGTATCATATTGACATGACTATAGGTATGTTTCATTCATATTCAGTGTTTTATAGTTGTACTTTTATTTTATTTTATTTTATTTTATTTTATTTTATTTTATTTTATTTTATTTTATTTTATTTTATTTTATTTTATTTTATTTTATTTTATTTTATTTTATTTCCACCATGTTCTTTTGTGAGAAGTACCTCAATAATTTTCTCAGACACAGTCTTCTGTGAAGCTATTTTATTCACAATTGCAATAGCAGGCATTCTGCAAGCAAATATACATGTACATGTAAATCATAGCTTATGGTATACACTCAGCAAATGTATATCATAACCTTATTATCCCTATTACCTGACACTTGATTCCTCCTGTTTCCTCATTGGATGAGTACTACAGGTTCATAAACAAATCAATGGTTATTACTTATAGACACAGAGAAGGCAGAGATACTGAATGCTTTCTTTGCTTCAGTCTTTGCTTCAAGGACACTCCCCCGGGACTCCTCGCCCCTGGCAATAGGACAAAGGGTCTGGGAAATGGAGGGCTCCCGCCTGGTGGACGTGGGAGTGGTTCGAGAGCATCTGAGTGGGCTCAACACACACAAATCCATGGGTCCCAATGGGATGCATCCTCATGTGCTAAGGGAGCTGGCAGATGTGATCGCTGAACCACTCTCTATCATCTTTGAAAGGTCCTGGAGAATGGGTGAGGTGCCTGAGGACTGGAGGACAGCCAATGTCACTCCGATCTTCAAGAAGGGAAGGAAGGAGGATCCGGGTAACTAACTACAGGCCAGTCACTCTCACCTCTGTCCCTGGAAAGGTATTGGAGCAGCTTGTTCTGGATGCCATCTCCAAGCAATTGGAAGAGAAGAAGGTCATGAGGAGTAGGCAGCATGGATTCACCAAGGGGAATTCGTGCTCGACCAACCTCATTCCCTTCTATGATGGCAACACCAGCAGGGTAGATGGGGGGAGAGAGGTGGATGTCATCTACCTTGACTTTAGCAAGGCTTTCAATACTGTCTTCCATGACATCCTACTAGGAAAGCTGAGAAAGTGTGGGATAGATGAATGCACAGTAAGGTGGGTTGAGAACTGTCTGACTGGCTGAGCTCAGAGGGTGGTGATCGGCAGAGCAGAGTCTGGCTGGAGGCCTGTGACTAGCGGTGTTCCCCAGGGGTCGGTGCTGGGTCCAGTGTTGTTCAACATCTTCATCAACGACCTTGATGAGGGAATAATGTCTGCCCTCAGCAAGTACGCCAATGACACAAAGCTGGCAGGAGTGGCTGACACACCAGAAGGCTGTGCTGCCATTCAGTGAGACCTGGACCGGCTGGAGAGATGGGTAGGAAGAAACCAAATGAGATTTAATAAGAGCAAGTGTAGAGTCCTGCACCTGGGAAGGAACAGCCGCATGTATCAGTACAGGCTGGGGGACGACCTGCTGGAGAGGAGCTCCAAGGAGAAGGACCTGGGGGTCCTGGTGGACGACAGGTTGGCTATGAGCCAACACTGTGCCCTTGTGGCCAAGAGGACTAATGGGATCCTGGCGTGCATTAAAAGGACCATGGCCAGCAGGTCAAGGGAGGTGACCCTCCCCCTCTACTCTGCCCTGGTCAGGTCTCACCTGGAGTACTGTGTCCAGTTCTGGGCTCCCCAGTACAAGAAAGACAGGGATCTCCTGGAAAGAGTCCAGAGGAGGGCCACAAAGATGGTACGGGGCCTGGAGCAACTTCCCTGTGAAGAAAGGCTGAGAGACCTGGGTCTGTTCGGCCTGGAGAAGAGAAGACTGAGAGGGGATCTCATCAATGTATATAAATATCTGAGGGGTGGGGGACAGGAGGATGTAGCCAACCTCTTCTCAGTGGTTTGTGGGGATAGGACAAGGGGCAATGGCTGCAAGTTAGAGCACAGGAAGTTCCGCACTGACATGCAAAAGAACTTCTTCATGGTGAGGGTGACGGAGCATTGGAACAGGCTGCCTAGGGAGGTTGTGGAGTCTCCTTCTCTGGAGATATTCAAGGCCCATCTGGACGCCTACCTGGGCAGCCTGCTCTGAGGAACCTGCTTTGGCAGGGGGGTTGGACCTGGTGATCTTTCGAGGTCCCTTCCAACCCCTACAGTTCTGTGATTCTGTGATTCTGTGATTCTGTGATTCTGTGATTACCATGCCATATATGTACAATTTTATTTGACCAACCATTAATTACTCCTTTTCATTTTTTGTTTCCTTCTTCTCATGACTAGATGGCCTACGATTTTTGTTTTTACCAATTTCACACCGTTTGTCCTGCTTTTCTTAGCTATCTTATTTTGGGGCATTGGGATCTCCCCCTCATCTGAGTAACACACTGCCCACTGTTAATGCCACTGTCATGCCTGCACAATCACTTCTGAATATTCAATGTTAGAGGAATTTTCCACTGCATAAACACATTTTACTGCAAAAACGCAGTTTTGTTTTCAGACTTTTAAGCACATTTGCTGGTATAAGAGGATTTAGTCTATGTGATCATAGACTTTGCATTTTTTTTTTTTTTTCCTGTTTACTCATTATTTTTAATGAACTCATTACATGGATGATTAGGCCTATAAGAAACAATATACATGTTTATCTGAGGAGAAGTTTGTTTCTCTAAAAATGTTAGAAGTAAGTAGAAAGGATAAATTATTTCAGACAGGTTGCTCCACCATTCTCCTCTCTTTCCTTTCATATATCATCTATTATTACTGTAGCTATGTAAGTAGGATCAGTCCCATCCATTTTGCTGCGCATGTATTCAAGGGGTGTGGTGTTTAGATATTAAACTTACTGCTCTGTAAGCATTTCCTAATTATTTCAGGAATAGGGTGGCTGGATTAATGAATCCAGTAGACCATCTTTTAATTTTAATTTTAAATTTGGTTGACCACTGTTAATTTTACTGAATTATATGTTCCTTAGTAACTGAAATTTCTCTATCACTCTTTCTGTTATTAATGTTATGCAGTTAGAATTACTGATTTATTTTTATTTTTTTAAATTTGTCTCTAGATTTAAATAAAATTAATTATTTGCATTGTTGAAATTTGCAAAATCATTATTCTCTGTTTTGGAATCAACAGTAAAATATCTAAAGGATAACAGCTTAACAGCATCATGTCTAATTGCTATAGTTTTGTGATCTTGTTTCGTGTTTTCTAGGTATTTTGTTTGTTTGTTTTTCAGAGTTTCTGATACATGGCAATATTTCTACATTTTTGTGTAGTTTATTGTTTCTTAAATAATAAAAAATAAAATTAAATCCTACAAGGACCGATTAAAGTGTTTTTGACCAGTCAGGTGAATTTTATCATCTCTTTCTTCTTTATGCAGACTTTTGATGACACATCCAAATAACTCCAACAAACTGGGAAGAAATATAGGAAATTAATCTATGTTGTTACTCATTTCTTTAATTCCATTTTAATTGCCTCTGCAGTTCCTGATGGCGAGACGAAGATCATTTGAGATAAAAACATAAAGACTATTTCAGGAAAATGATCATAACAGAATCAGATACTTAACAGAAGACTAGTGTTTATTTAGATATAATAAACAAATGTATTATATTTCAGTTAATACATAAAATAATTAAAATACATTTTTATATACATTGTTTCTATAATTTTGCAGTGTTGTGCAATTATACAGTGTCTCCACAATTTATCTTTGCAGTTCCATTTTTTTTTCCATTAGATGTAAGAAAACTTTAATAATCAATCATTACATTCCTCAAACTTTGTAAAGCAAAACATTTTTGTTGGCTACATATTTTCCTTGATCAGAATAAATAATATGCCTCCTAGATCAATTGTTCAGCTACACTAGTATTTTGTCTACAGAAAATCATGGGAGAAGCCATGAAGAACAGTCAGATAAGCTTGGCTGTTTTCTGCAGGCTCTGCAGATCCACAGTGGTTGTACTGGGGTTTTAGAAGGTATATAGCCATTTTTTCTGTTATTTATCTGATGATGACCCTACTGCTACTAAATGTCTAATCCTATAGGGAAGCTTCTGGTATTGTCTCCCTCCCTTAACTCCTATGACAGAGGGATGAAAGAAATTCTTTTCAACTATTCTGCAGAGGGGCATTTTATTTTATCTATATTAAATCAGTTACCAACCTATTTACCACATTCATATATTTTTTTTTTTAAACCGTTTCTTTCCAAAGTCAGAAATTCCATTTCCTACGTTATTTTAGCTGTTTTTCTCCATATCTTTTCTGACACTGCTATATCCTCCCTGAGATGCAAAGACCAGAATTGTATAGTTCTTAAGATGTGAGCATAACAAGGTTTTATACAGCACCAAAATAATAACTCTAATGTATTCTCAAATTTTGCTAGTTTTGTTGTTTGTTGTTGTTGTTGCTGTTGTTTTTTGCTTTGTTCTGTTTTTTGGCAAATGCTATATGTTGAGCCAATTATTTCAAAGGACTCACAACAATGGCTCTGCTGACCTGTAAGTGCTAACATTTTTAACACTGCATATATACGTTGTTTAGATAAAATTTTATCTCACAAAACTTTATTTTGAAATTTTCAGTGTTATATTCGGTTATGCTGATCTTTGTTTTTGAAATAATTTATATGCATTTTGAGTGAAAAAGAAGATTGTAGTATTTACTACTATTATTATTATTACTAAAGAACTGTTGTGAACTTTTAGCATGCACATTTGATTTAATCAATTAAGGCAAGTAATCTTTTCAACAGGTTTATATTTTTTTAAAGAGATGAAGAGCATCTCAAAGAAAAGAAAAGAAAAGAAAAGAAAAGAAAAGAAAAGAAAAGAAAAGAAAAGAAAAGAAAAGAAAAGAAAAGAAAAGAAAAGGAAGAAAGAAAAATTTGCAAACTTGGAAAAATTTGCAAAACAGCTACTTTTTCCTAGCTTGGTTATCTTATAGTAATGTGATTACAAGAAAGTGAAAATAATCAGTTAGCAAAAATACATAATGGTCACTATACGGGAATTTTTATTTATGTGACTTGAAGTAGAATGACAGTATTTTTCTCATGTTAACTTTGTCATTTTTTTTTTTTTTAATCTTTTTATTTGGAAGACAGAATTAAGGAGAAAAAAAAAATATTCTTATTAGACTGCTGGATTAAAAACAAAATATATATTGAGTATATTATCCCACGTATCTTATTCAAATCTGCAGAATAGCTTTTATAGCTTGTTTATTCAAATTCCAAGATAGGGAATGAATTATCCAATATAAAAATGAATCATTCTAAACTGATAAGTGAACATATGAATCCAAATTTCAATTTTAGTATTTAACCTTGTGACCATATTGTGCTTCTCTTCCCTTTTTTTTGCCTCCTCTTTCCTTCTCTTCCCTTAATGGGGAAGTTTATTTTATTTTATTGGCTTTCTACACAAGGAGAAAGTGAATGATTTTATTTCCTTCCGTCTGCTCACAGTGTCATCTTTTGAATCTCTTTCCTGATCAAGGTCTTTAAAAATGATGATCCTACTGTGCCACTCAACTCCTTAGTAAAAAAAATGAATTTTCCTTGTAGAATTAATGATGGGTTAAACGGACTTTTGGAGTTCCAAGTCTTGTTTAAGAGATTTCTTACAGACTCAGGGACATTCACAAGTTCTTTCTGAATTATTTTTTATTCCTAGCCTTTCCAATTACTGTATCTCCTTTTATGTATATCCAATTAGTTCACTCTGTTGATGACATGAAAGTCTTTTCAAATTGTCATGCTTATTATGATTATTTTTGTTTATTCTTTTTTTTTTTTTTTTTCTCCCTGTGATATTTTTATAAATTGTATCTTTTCTAATTTGTCACTTTCCTATGAAATTTCTTGGTATATTCACAATCAAGGTTTTTCTTTATCACTATTAACCCTGAGCTTAATCCATTGAACATCTATCTATTTAGCATTTTTTCCAGTTTTTGTATATCTGTTTCTGCCACTGTAGCACTGTATTTATCCATTTGCTGCTTGAAATGGGAATATATGGTCTCTATCTTCTTACACCCATTGCTGTATTTTACAGCAAGGTTCATCTTATAAGGTTTAATGATGTTATTTTACCCCTTTTTTCCACTCTAATTATGTTTATAATAATAAACTGAGCATGTGAACTGATGGCATGGAACAACTGAAATCCATAGTAATCCAAACACTTTTTCTCTATAAAATATGTGAGCAAATGAAAACTACTTACTGGGAATGGTGACTGGCCATGTTAATTTATGGACCATGCCCAAGAATATTTAGGGAAAATGATACTTTTCATTGGCCAAAAGCATACCTGGGGACATTTTAGCAACCAGCAATAGAGTTGATTGAATTCCAGTGCCTAGGAAGGTTTTCTGCCATTATGTAATGTAGTAACATGAGGATGACCATTGTATATATTGCAGTGGTAGAGTGGAGTTTTCAGAAGGGTAAATTTTGTTTGTTTGTTTGTTTGTTTTTGACAACATCCATCCCTTCTCTCAGATAATTAATTTTTTAACTCACTTTGGCACAGTATATGTAACTCTGCAATTTGGTTGATTGGTTGGTTTGTGTACTGTGAATTTTAGTTATGCTCTGCTTATTTAACTTTCATGCTGCCAGGCCTAAATATGGACAATTGTTAGTTCTCTATTACGTCCAGAATTTCAATATGCAGTTCAATCTATCATCATATGGAGGAATTAAATCAGTTTCATTCAGTATGTTTTCCAAACAGCATATTCAGCTTCCCTAGCTGTTAATGCCTACAAGTATATTAATATAGTTAAGAGCCTAAAATCCCATAATATACTGTTGAGATATAAAACTTTGATGATACTGTTGCAGTGCTTAACACTAAGAATTTCAGATTAGAGAGCTAATTCCTATTTATTTATCCTTTTTTTTTTTATTATTTTTTTTTTAATAGAAATTTTAAGTAAATGTTAGGAATAAAAATACTTTTGAAATGTACCTTGTAAATCTATTCTACCTATTCTATAAGTACATGTAAAGCAAGGGAGGAAAATAAGATGAAATATTTAAAGAACTGTCTCTATAACGGGTCTGTGCTACCTGATCTTTTCTTCAAGAGCTACCCTGTTTCACAATGTTACCTACACTGTTTTGACTGAGCCTCGGTGTGGTCCAGTGCAGCAAAGCAAATAATTTAGTCCATGAATATCCTTTTCAATTCATCAGATTGTGTTCACTGCTTTCACTTCTCTTATTTCCTTCATAAAATAAGTAAAGTGTTATCTCAGTCCTGAAAAAAATTGTCTGGCTGGCCCTGCTTCATGACTCTGCAAGGAAAAGCAATTGATCTATCTTCCTCAGATCTCTTCACCCACTGTAAAATAGAAAGGAGGAAAGCAGTCCAGCTAGGAGAGAGCTCAGTGCAGGAGGCTCACAGTGATGTTGGGCAAACTCCCCTGTCAAGAATTTGACTGGATTCTATATGAAGCACTTGGTTATCTTAAAGGAACAGAAAAGTTGTAACTGGGTGTCTGGGGTTGTTTACATCTACTTAATATGCACATAATTCCAAAGAGTTAAGGTGTAACTAATCAAATCAAATAATCTGTTAAAAATAATAACCTTGGGAATTCAGCAATCAAGCCTACTTTTAAACTACTGCTGAAATTATCAGTGCCAGTAATTTTAAGCATATCTAATAAATATTTCATAAATCACAGAATCACACAGAATTTCTAGGTTGGAAGAGACCTCAAGATCATCAAGTCCAACCTCTGACCTAACACTAACAGTCCCCACTAAACCATATCCCTAAGCTCTACATCTAAACATCTTTTAAAGACTTCTCGGGATGGTGACTCCACCACTTCCCTGGGCAGCCTGTTCCAATGTCTAACAACCCTTTCGGTAAAGAAGTTCTTCCTAAAATCCAACCTAAACCTCCCCTGGCTCAACTTTAGCCCATTCCCCCTCGTCCTGTCACCAGGCACATAGAAGAACATAATAAATAAATGTTTCATTGTAGAAGAATTACAATGGAACTCTTAGGTACCATAGGTATTGTAGTGGTAAGAACAAATGATGAAAAAAATATCTTTTTTTTAATATGTGACTACTTCTGTAAAGGTATAATATTTGATGTTAGTCACTCAACTGAAAACAGAAATAGAAAAGAAAGAGAACTGAAAGATACACAGAACGATAAACTTGAAGCTTCTGTGTAGGTAAATAAAAGCTGGTTTAGTTTTAAAACATACATGTTTTTATATGTTATATATATTATGTTTACAACATATAAATATTTATGTAACATATTTTGTGAGTAGAGGAGATGCCAAGTGTGTCCCAGTCACACTATCTTCTGGCAGGTTGCTTAAAGCAATAGTTTAACAGACCATCTGTAGTGAAAGCACTACTTCCAGCATTCATGGGTAGTAAACATGAACTAAAAAGAAATAACAGAGAGAACCCAGATAGCAATACCCCTCTCTCTGTTAGGTATCATAATTTTTGGATACACCAGACAATGTCAGAAAACAACAACTGTTGTGAAATAGTGGAAATGTCTAAAATAATAATAATAATAATAATAATAATAATAATAATTAATTAATATACTCTTATTTTATGAAATTAAGAAAAAAAAATAAGGGAAAAAGGGTAAACTATGAGGTACAAAAAACTTGTTAGCACTAGTAAATGATAAGTAGTTACAAATTTCTGATTTTTATTTTTTTGCAAGAGACATGAAGCTTCCTAACAACTGCACTTGCTATAACAAAGGATAGCAACAAATAATGTCTTTGCTATGTTGTTCTCCTATTGAGTACAGAAGTGTCAGAAAGCTTGATAGAGTGTTTAGGAATTCTTGACAACTTAGTAAGTTTATTAAAAAAAAAAAAAAAAAAAAAAGCAGAAAAGCAGAAGTAAGAATAAATCTTTGTGACATGATTGCTTTGTGCTTACTACTACAAGCAGCCTATCAAAGGAGTACAAGGACAGTGTAAATAACATTGAGAACTCTAGCTCTCATGACAATCCAACTACATTTTAAGTATTGTAACTGGTTTTGAAAAAGAGGAGTGTGACACATTATAAGCTTCCAGTACTCTTGTGCCAAGTGCAAGAAAAGTAGAATGAATAAAAATAACAGTAAAAAGTGCTATTCAAATTTCTTTTCATCTTCCCCAGAGCTTTTTTCAAGCATTGTCTGCTTGAAAACACTTGTAAAAGTGTTTAAATAGTTCAAAGATAAGAATTATATCAACGTTTTTTATTATAATTAAAGACTAAATGATTTGACTCTCTGTTTAGATATCTTTGACTGAAAAAAAAAATATATATATGTTTTTGTGTTATTCCTTTGGGAATCTATTTTCAACATACTGATTTTGATGATTGAATTGGTGGAGCATTATTTTTAAAGAACAAAAATTCCACTCTCTTATCATGAAATTATCTTTTCTGTAAAGTCCATTAGTATTCAAACTGTCTACCAAATTCTAGACCATTATTTTTACCACTACATATAGAAGTTCAACTCAGAGTTTTGGGAAACAAACAAGAAGTCTGAACATTCAAAAAGATGGATTTTAATACTACAGCTAAATGGGGAATTGATTGAGAGCAACTCTGAGGAGAAGGACTTGGGGGTGTTAGTTGATGAGAAGCTCAACAGGAGCTGGCAATTTGCAGTTACAGCCCAGAAAGCCAATCGTATCCTGGGATGCATAAAAGGAAGCAAGGCCAGCAGATAGAGGGAGGTTATTCACCCCCTCTATTCTGTTTTTCTGAGACTCTACCTGGAGTACTGTGTTCAGCCCTGGGGCCCCTGATATAAAGACACAGACCTATCGTATCAAGACCAGAGGAGGACCACACAGGGCTGGAATGCCTCTCCTATGAGAATGGGCTGAGAGAGTTGGGGTTGTTCAGCATGGAAAAGAAAAGGCTCTGTGGAGACCTCATTGCAGCCTTCCAGTACCTAAAGGGGGCCTACAAGAAATCAGGAGAGGGACTTTGTCAGAGCATGCAGTGGTAGGACAAGGCGTGATGGCCTTAAACTAAAAAAAAAGGTAGGTTTACATTAGAAATTCTTTACTCTGAGGGTGGTTAGGCACTGGAACACGTTGTCCAGAGAAATAGTAGAAGCCCCATTGCTGGAAGTTTTCAAGGTCATGTTGGACGGGGCTTTGAGTAACCTGGTCTAGTGGAAGGTGTCCCTGCCTATGACACTGGTTGGAACTTGATGATATTTAAGGTCCTTTGCAACAGAAACCATTCTGTGATTCAGGCAGAAATGGCTACTAAAGTTAGTTTATAGCCCCCCCCCCCCATGGCTGATCTCTTAGAACGCTCATTCTCCACCAACATCAGGGTACAGTTGGACCCATACTCTTTCCTGGATAATTGGAACCAAAAGGAATCAGATGAAATCATAAAAGAAAATATTTCTAACATTCACACAAATTTCATCTTCTAACAATGTGAGTTTTGAGGATTGCAAATTAAATACTTCATTAAAAGATTCTTTTTTTTTTTTTTTTTTTTTTTTTTTTAATGACAGTAATGATTTCATTTGCCTAAAATGCTAATTATCTGGAATGTTGGAATGAAATCAAGCATTTTATTCTTTGTCAAAGGTACCAAATTTAGTTAAATTGTTGTCAGTAAGTACATAGTGTATAACTTTTTTGCTTGTTTGTTGTGAACAGATTTGTTTCATATGTAATCTATATGGGAAAGAGTTGATGGATCAAAAAAATATTTTGATTGTTTTCACTGCCTTATTGCTATTTATTTAATTTTCTGATTAAATTAGAAATATTCTAAGTATTCCTTGGGAAGCCTAATAGCAACTTAGCCTGTCAATATCCTATCAAAGGTAAAGACACTAAACCACATTTTTCAGCAGATAGAAACTTGTGGGTTTTGTCTGTTTATTTTTTCTCAATATATATGTATTATTTAATATATTTAATTATTTGATATTTATCATTTTATTTATACACTTCAATTTTTATATATACTGTATATGTCTATAGCTAGATATATTTCTACTTAATTTTATGAAGCTTTTTAATTTTAATAAAAGTATATTCCCACTTTCAATTAGATTTGAGAATAAGCAAGACTCTTTCATCCTGGGACCATACAGTATCTTTGAATAGAAAATCACTTCACTGAAAAAGGTGTGTACAGTTTCAAAATATAGTTAAATAAGTACAATATCAAATGCTTTTTCTCATCTAAGGTGAAGTGCATTCGCCATGCATCAGGGTTTCTTGTAGCACCTGTGGCACTGAGATGTCCTTATCATTTTAAATATTTGAGATCTAATTAAATGTATTAAATATTAGAGACTTAGAAGGTAAATATTGCAGGCTTCCCAGACATAAAGGCAATGTACATAGGCTGACTGGACCCAACAAAATTAGAAATAAAAAATAAGGCTGTTTTCTACTGTAACATTTTTGCTCTTCTGCACTTCAGTCACACTTGCTATCCTACACCACTATTCACTACCCCACACCACCATGCACAGAGGAACTCTGCAAGCAAAATATACATAATTTTAAAGTACAACATAATCATTTATTTGCAGATACAAGGAACAAATATTAAATATTAATAATAGTCTTTGATATTAATATTTGAGACATTAATATGCTCACCCTTAATAAAATACTGATAAATTTTTGCTATCCAGGCAAGTATCTTCCAGGTTGAGAAAAGGCTTGCAAAAGGTTGACCTCTGTTGTTTCTTGGAACAGGCTGATCCTTAATTCTATGTTGTTGCTGTTTTCTGCCTCCTCCTTGGCCACGACAACTTTTTTTTTTTTTTTTTTCACTTCTTTATTTATTGTTGTTTTGTTTTGTTTCTTGGGATTTTATACCTTTTCATATTTCATTCCCTCTTGAAATTCTATTATACCTTTTCATTCCCTCTTGAAATTCTAAGCTGCTAAAGATTAATGTCTCAATCATATTAACTCTCTCTGCAAGTTTATTTATTTATTTATTAATGATGACTCCTCCCTACAGACTTTTTCAGAGCTTAGCAAAATTTTCAGAAGTCTGAGCCAAAATTAAGCAGCTATCAAAATTAGCCTTAGATCACAGACAGCAAACTCCTTTGGGAGATTCACTATTAAAAGCATCCTGAGAATTATTCAATCATTTTCAATAAAATTTCATTAAAAAGTCCTACTTTGGGATATACAAGATTTTTTTTTTCTCAAAGATTATCTCATTTATCAGACTTGATTACTTTTTCATGCTTTTCCAAACAAAAAGAGCACTATCAAGATCAAAGTTTATTAAAGTTATTTTTTTTTTCTATGTGTACAAATCCGTACACTAAAAATGTCTATTTTTAGATACTAAAAATCTATTTATCTGTACATTAGGTACAGGTCATTTTAATGAGATAAATTTTATCTGAGAAGATACTCAATCTGATTGGAAAAGTACTTTCTACTAATTTGGTTCCTTTTTATAGAAGAGGAAAGAGAAAAATTGATTGTAATAGTAGAGTAAGAGAGCTTTACTAGGAGGAATATTCTAGCTGAAACCAGGACAGAAAACATAGGATTAGGAAAGGGGATTATTCATAAGAGCAAAAACATTCTAAAATGTCGAGGTCATGGATACTTTTTCTGTTCTGTTGAGCTAACCTTTCAGAATTTCGGTTCTGTTGTTGGTACAGACTAGCAATATAATTGGAAAAAAAGTTTTTTAACATTTAAAACATCATTGACTCCAGCTTTGGTCATCAATAGGTTTATTTATATATATATGTATGTGTATATATATATACACATACTGAAATTGTATTTTTATATAAGCATAGCTTTGTGTGATTTATATTTATGCATTTGCTATTAAAACTCTATGAAATAATATAAAGAACTTGTAATTCTCATCAACTGTTTCCATTAGGCAAATAGACATTTTACAAGTCCCTGAATTCTTTGTGTAATTAAAGATATTCTCTGGACATTAACCCCTACTTCTGCAGGATACAGAATGCATTTTGCTCATAATTTTTAAAACATTCTTTCAACTTAACTTTATTTATTCATTTATTGAAAAATTCTGTAAATTCACTATTTCTATCTATTTTTTTAGCAGAATATTTTATTTAAAATTTTAATTTGTGTCAACTGAAAGTAACATTAAAAGAACAGTTACTTTGTAAAGTAACTGTTTTTTGTATTTTTGTAAAATATCATAAAAAGTTAATGATGACAATGTGTGATAAAACCAAATTATATTACATTAAAAATTTCCCAAACTGTCATTGGAAATTTCTCCTTCATAGATTCTGTATATAGCAAAATCAACTCAATTGCTTGCCCAAATTCCAGTGTGTTTTTACTTCACTGTTTATTAAGGTCATCAATCTCTTATGACCCAGGCATTAAGTACAGTAAAATAAATAAATAAGTACATACATAAATACATAAATAAAAATGATTTAAATTATAATGCAACTATAACTTAAACAGAATGCTACTGAAAACAGTGTGTTTCTCTCTGCTGATATCAATAACCTTACTATTAAACCTCAACCAATACTTGTGCTTAAGTGTAATGATTGGTGCTATTTTTGTTATTTGAAGTTGAAGGATTAAAATAAAATATTTTTAATCCAAAATACATGATAACCCTTCTATTTGAACTAAATAAACTGAATTACATCACTTTTATGAGTTAGATCTACTAAGATTTTTACTACCAAGTTTGATCATCATTCACTTCAGAATTTATTTACCAAGCCTCACTGTTTTAAGTTGTCATAATCAACTTCAGGTTTGGGTTCCTTCCTCACCTCTACATTATTCCATTGAAAATCAGCTCAGATAACAGGTTCTAATTTAAATTGAGACAGATATGGTTTATTTATCCTTTAATAGCATATAATTTGCTGGCAATCAGTGAGCTATACATTCAAGATGAATATCAGCAATACAATAAATAAACCACAATACTAAACACAAAATGTTAATAAATACATTTTTGAACATCATTCAGTAACTAATACCAAAATATTCTACTTTCTCCCTGCCCCACCACAACTGCACATTCTGTGTGGGCTTTCTTAACATTCATCTCTGCGAAGAAAGTGGTTTAATAAACCTCAATGGTAATGAGATTACTGAAAACAGAGTTCCTGCTCATACCTCCCATGTCCCTGAAGACCGGACTCAACTAGTTTTAATTTAGGGATTTAAAAGCTTTTATTTAGATTCAGCCTATGGTAGGAGTGAACAAAAAGACATATTTTACCAAAAATGCATAATATTTTCTACCTTTGTAACTATATACATACCAGAATTAAATAGTCAAATCAGAGAGAAGTTTAAATATATTTCAACCTCGCTAAGAATAAAGTGTCAGAATGCCAATAAAGGTATCTGAGAAGTAAATTGTTCACAAATACATGGAAATAAAGTAGATATTGAAGAAAGAGTAAAAGCTGTCCTGGTATACAAATGAAAAATAAAAAATGAAAATGCTTTTTACATGGGTGTGTGTGTGCTTTGACCTGTTTTATGCAGACAAAAATAGGTATATATATATAAAATTGTCATGAAAATTCTCTGTTGTTAAATTTATGTAAATAATTATTTACAATATGAGTCATAATGTAGATGGTGTTCATAACAGTTTGAGGAATTTTTTGATTGAAATATTGAAAGGAACATTCAGACACAGATGATCAATACATGGTTCTGAAGCTGGTGTCACCAGCACAATTTTGTTTTTTGATCATGAGATGGTATATACAACACCAGACCTACTGGTGCCTGATGGGATGCACCTTTCTTGGAGAAGGGAAAGGAACTTTTGCATGGGATTTAACAGGGCTGCCTGATAGGCCTTTAAACTAGATTTGAAGGGGAAAGAAATAAAGTCAGGTTCACCACTGATAAGCTATGGGACAACTTACCAAAATCTAAGGGACTGCATGCTAGTGAGATTCAGTCTGCTCCATGGGTACAATGAAAAACATTTGAAATGTTTCTACATCAATGCACACAACATAAGGAACAAGTAAGAGCAAATAAAGTTGATGTCGTCATTAGAGTGTACTGTAGGCCACAAAGCCAGGATGATGACACCGATGAGTTGTTCTTTAAGGAACTAAAAGACACCACTAGATCAGTTGCCCTTGTCCGTATGGGTGTCTTCAACTTGCCAGGCATTAAATGGGAATACAACACAGCTACTACAAACAGGTTCATCAAAACACCTTGATGATAACTTCTTCATAACCACTGAGGGAGGGACTAGGAAAGGTGCTCTCCTAGTTTTGTTGCTTGTAAACAGAGAAGGTGTGATGTGTGAAATGGCAGTTTGTGGCCATCTTGGTCATAGCGACCTTGAAGCAGTTGATTGTAAAATCTTTACTGACAGGAGGAAATCTTCCAGAAAAAAAATCAACCCTGGATATGGGAAGAACAGATATGAGGCTATGCAGGGAACTAGTTAGTAAGGTCCCCTGGAAAACTGCTTTTGAATATATATGGGTCCATAGGTGCTAGCCACTTTTTAAGTACCACCTCTTAAGTGCATAGGAACAGGCAATTCTAAAATGTTGGAAGTCAAGTAGTCAGGGCAGAAGGTGAGCTTGGCTGAGCAAAGTATTGTAGAGCTTAGGTGGAAAAAGGAAGTGACTGGAAGCAAGGTTGGTTGACATGGGAGAACTATAGAGATGTTTTTTACCACATAGGGAGAAAATATGTATGTGGTCAAAGTTCAATTACAGTTGAGCATGGCCAGTACTGTGGGGGACAAAAAAAAAAAAAAAAGAAAAAAAGACTTTATAAGACTTTATCGGCAAAAAGAGAATCAGACATAGCTTTGGCCCATTGCTTGATGACACTAATCACCTTACAAATAGGGATGTAGATGAAGCAGAGATGTTTAATACCTTATTTGTCTCTGTCTGATGATGAGCCCTGGGGCCCTGAAGAACTGAGTTTGCCGACTGTGACTGTGGGAAGGAAAAACTCCAGCCAACACAGAATTTGTGCAGGATTTGCTGCTCCAGCTGGATGCACATAAGTGGATTCATTTTAGGGTACACAGAGAGCTGGCTGATCTCATCAGGAGACCTCTCACAATTATTTTTCAATGGTCTGGGGAGTCTGGAGAGGTCCCAGATGACTAGAAGTTAGCAAACATTCCAGTTTTCAAGAAGGGCATGAAAGAAGACCCTGATAATTACAGGCCTGTCAGTCTCAATTCACTGTCTGGCAAAATTATGGAGAAGATTATTCTGATAGTTATTGAAAAACAACAGAAAGACAATGCAGCCAAAGGGAAAGTCCTGTTTAATGAACTTAATTTCCTTTTATGACAATGTCTAGTTAACCATCAGAACCAAGTTGATATGACTTTTTTGGATTTCAGCTTGTGTGTTCTATGGAGCGTGTTTGGCAGCAGGAATGACTGATGACTGTTTTGGAGCTAGACAATAGGTAGGAGAATAAAGATGAAACATTTGTCTGGAGTTTAGAGCAAATTTCTGGTCATTTACATAAGCTGTCTGAAACTGATGTTTACAGTCAGCTCCATCTTGAAGGTCTCAGCATGCTTGACTTTGTATTTCCTCACTATTAACGTGAACAAAATGCACATTGCAAAAAATGTAGACTGGGTCAGTACCCTGCTACAGAGTAAAAGTAAGTTGTGTTTTGATCAGAGCTTCTGTCTAGCTATCATTATTGTAAAAGCTGTTGGGGGTGGAGTACACAGAACCCCGCAGTCCATCCCCTATTTTATATATTTTTACCATTTATATTTTTTTCATTTTTTTAATATATTTTTCCCCCCATTTTTCCACCCCCAATTTAATATATTTTTGTAAAAGAGTATAAACAAAAAGCAGTGCTGTTTATAAAAGATTTATATGCTATTTATAAAAGATAGGAGTGCTATAATAAAAGATTATAAACAAAAAGCAGTGCTATTTAATTTTAAATAACAACAACAATACTCTGTTTTTCTAACAGTCTCACAGTGCTTTAGCAGTAAGGGATCTGAGAAATGAAGAATTTTTAAGCTGAGCAAAAGTGTAATATGACAAACTGGGGTGGTCTGTGCACAAAAAGGTGGCACAAAAGTGGCAAGTGGCATCTCCTTGTTTAAAGGTTGACATGTTAACATATGCTTCATCCTTCTATCTAAGAGGAAAAAAGGGTTGGGGAATTTTAAACAGTCTTAGATATCCTAAGACCTATTTTTCCTTTCATTTAAAAAACATTATTATTGTGTTACGGGTGTCAGGAAAGTAACTAGGGTTGGTAACTTCTTTGAGCTTTGTCATTTTTTGAATAGACATTGCCATAGTTGTTCTTGGCTGTTTGTCTCAATACTATGCAGTTTATCTGGGGACAAGGATAAGGTAGCTGAGCTGCAGTCTGAGTAAGAGAAATGTTTACATGTTTACATGCCTTGTCTATTAAAAAACAAATTGGTTGTGTTTTCCTGTGAAAAGTGTAAGGACAATGTAGAAAAAATATAACAAATGTAAAAGTACATCGTGGAAGGCTGGAAGTGTGGAATGTCCTAACAGATCTGTAACATAAACCAGCACCAGCGTTTCCTGTCCATGATCAAAAATCCAGTAAAGAAATCCAGCTTATCATAAAATTACAGAATCATTCATTTCTCATGCAGTGTGCTTTTGACAGATGACCAAAACTCCAAACTGTCTTACACCATACCATCTGCTTTCACATTACTGTGTCTTGATTTAGTAGATATAGAGATACATACTACTTCTTCTGGTTTTGGTAACTCTACTTTACTTTTTTCCTGTTCATGTCATCAGGCCTTCCCATGCTTGTTTTCTAAGAATATTTGTTATATCTGCTACTTTCCTATATGATTGCCTTTTGTATGCTGCTTTCATTAACATTTATTAAAGAGGATATGTGAGTAAGGTACCACTTAGAGAAATTAATAGCTTCAAAAGGTCATCATCCACTTCATACAATTTCTAAAAATGCAAAAGCATTTTCATTGTGAAGAGGAAATGACTTGAAAGTTCTTTTCACTATCAAAAGGTGTTTTTTTTTTTGGTTTTTTTTTTTTTTTTCCTGTTTGGAACCGTATTTATTTATTTTCCTGTCACTTCTATAATAATGGATTTAAAAGAGTGAAGAAGTGATGACTGGGGGCTTCTTCTTCTTCTTCTTCTTCTTCTTCTTCTTCTTCTTCTTCTTCTTCTTCTTCTTCTTCTTCTTCTTCTTCTTCTTCTTCTTCTTCTTCTTCTTCTTCTTCTTCTTCTTCTTCTTCTTTTTCTTCTTCCCTTTTTATAGAGACTGATATCACAGTCTCTCATGATGCTGTCTACAGCTGCAAGCCTTCAAATACTTCTGCATCCATGGTGTTCTTATTTACTATCATCATATTATTTCCAAGTTATCTCCATCTGAGAAAACAGCTCCTCTGATCAGAATCAGAACTTACACTGAATGTTCTTGTTCTCTCACCAATTAAAACTAATCCACATAATTAAGAATGCTGAAGTACAGTAGTATTGCTGAAGGTGCAAGGTTTTGATAGTGGGGTGGGTGGGCTGCAGACTTTGCTCCTGTGTGAAGAGACCAGGGCCTGTCCTTTACTGAGCACACCCAGTGCCAGCCAGCTGTGCAACAGACACTCACTGCAGGACACAGCCGAAGCCATCACTCACATGTGTGATGCCTCTTGGAAAACATATTTAAGAACAGGTAAAACTGCACGCTGCATGGGAAGAGACAATAACAGCAGGGAAAAAAAAAAAAAAAAGAAAAAAAAAGAAAGTGAGAACCAGCCCTACATACAGACACCAAGGCCAGTGAAGTAGGGGAGTGTGGAATAATTGCTGGAGCCAATTTATTGAAACTGAAGGTATGTCCAAAACTAAAGGTATCACCCACAAGGACCATCAAGTCCAACTCCTGGGTCTCCAAAGCTCAAAGGACCACCCATAAAAATCAGACCATGTAGAGCATTATCCAACTGCTTCTCAAACTCCAGCAGGCTTGGTGCCATGATTATTTCCCTGGGGAGCCTGTTCCAGTGCTTGACCACCCTCTGGGTGAAGAACCTTTTCATAACACCCAGCCTCCCCTGTCATAGCTCCATGCTGTTCCCTCGGGTCCTGTTGCTCTCACCAGAGAGCAGAGATCAATTCCTGCCCCTCCTCCCCTCTTGCAAGGAGGCCGTAGGCTGCCATAAGGCCCCCCCTTCAGTCTCCTCTTCTCTAGGCTAAACAATCCCAGTGACTTCTCTAGGCTGAACAATCCAAGCCAGACAACTACCTCCATTTTTAAACCACAACGGTACTCACTTTACAGAATAGCTTAGTATCTTCAATAGATAGTAGTAAAGTATTTTTTAAAGTTGTTTGTGGTAGATCCAAGCAAGAGATATTTGAAGAACAAAGTATATTTTATAGGTTGCCTTTTCAAATGTATAAAATTGTTGAACACGTTTCAGAGAAATGAATATCTCCTTCAATATATGTTAATATATATTAATCTATGTGCCTATTTATTATGTTTTTTGTTTGTTTGTTTGTTTGTTTGTTTTTCTGTGTTATGAAGTTCAAATTTACAGGTCTGTAATTCCAACGATCAGTGTAAATATTTTTGCTCTATTTTCTAATTTTGTTTGTTACAAAAAAGAATTTAAGCAAGAAATTAAATGTCATAGTCAACCTAATAAAACTTGTATTTAACTTTTTGACTGTTTGGAGGGTATATATCATCTGGCCCTGGATCTTTGATACATTATTGATTCTAAAACTTCCTCTTTCTGAAATTCTGTCTGAAATTTCAGTCATTAAGTACTTGTCCCTTTAAAAACAGGTTCCAGAAACAAACTAATTTAACTTTGCCTGTAATTGCACAAGAAGAGATTAAGTCTTTCATAGTGATTCCACCACACCCCCCCCCAGCCTCCATCCCCCTTACATATTACACATAAAATCTTTTAGGATTTTATAGTTAATGTTTCATATCTTTTGGTCAATTAATAAGGCTCTACTATTACTCTTTCCTTTTAGAGCCATTAAATGAGATTAAGCAAAATTCTGTAATGCATCATATTACTGGTAACTTTCTTACCTTTTTCCTCTGATTACCCTTCTATTCATTAAAAGCTGGTCCTCTCACCTTCAGTAATAATGAGAAACATCTAAACCTGTAAAAAATAGCAATTTGTATGGATAAAGCGATACTTGTTATTTTTGCATCTGTATTTTGTCCTTAATTAATTTGTTAAATAATAAACAAAACTTGTGAAGATTTTTATTGCCTTCCTTATTTGATTTAATTTTTATGTAAATTTTCTGTCTTACAAATATTTTTATTGTTGGGGGATATCTTTACAATGAACTGTTTGGAAAATGAAGAAGATGGAATTTTAATGATACTCTCAAGATTCACAACATTTTAATATATTATGTATGATAATATACACTCAGAAAGTTTATATATTTAGTAATATATACTTCATTGAACATTTATATTAATGAAAATAGCAATTTCATGATATAATATTCGTTGATATAATATGAATTTAAGCTTAATGAGAAAGTTAATCATTAGCTTGAAAATGAGTCCTTTGTTGTAAACAGAGTGAAATTTGAAGTAGAATTCCCTGTCAGACAGATGGGGAATACCATTCCATGGGACATTTTAAGGCCATGTACATTTTTAAGAATGTACCTTCAAAAATGATTGTTGATTATCTAAAAACATACATGTGAGAGGTAACAGCTGCAACTATATGTAATATACAAAAGATTTGAGGCATAGAGAAAATAATGAATGATTATGGTTTGTTAAATATATCATCATGGCTACAATATGACTAAATATTTTAATATTAAATATATATATATATAATTTTTTAATTAAAAAAATAACAAAACAAAACAAAACAAAACACTAAGATATTATTTTAGGTATTTATGGTATAGTGGTCATTTTCCTCTACTGGTTATTAGTTGGATAGCTCTGTGCAAAGCCAAACAAATTAAAAATGTGTTTACTTGAACTATCTATAAATCTAATAAATCTATCTACTAATCTATCTACTAATAAATCTATCCCTATAAAATAAGAAATGTGACATTAGCAATAGTTCTCTCTTCTGTTAGAATTGCAGGGAATTTGAGAAACAGAAGCTTATACAACTCTTTGCCTCAATGAATAATCTTAGCCAATGTTAGCCAGAACAGTGATGCAGTAATTTATTTTTTTTTTTTTAAATTGAGTTTCCTGAAGATCTATTGAAATACGCTAAACGTGTTATGGATAACAAACTAAAGCAATTGTTTAAAAGTAAACAGATGGAAGGAAGGAAGACTGTTTTCTGCAGAACAGATAATGTTTATCAATAAAGCTACAAAAATGTTATAGAGAGACTACAGCAAATATGTATTTCCAAGATTAAATTGATATATTTTATATCAATGTAATGTTATATATTTTTTTATTTTTTTATTTTTTGATTTTTTGATTAAGAAGAACATCAACATATTTTATGTTGACTCATATTTTCACAAAGAAATTAAAGACTTATTTATATGAAATTGATTTTAGGGTATTCTTGCAAAGGAAAATATTTTTTATATTATACAAATTATTATTATTATTATATTGTGCCTGGAAAAAAAAAGTCAACCCAAATTCAAAGAGGAATAAATTTTGTGACTCTCTTTTACAGGTAACAAAGCTGTGCAATGCCTACCTTTCACTTCTTATTCAGCCTCAGTGTTTATAAATTCACATTACCCTTTGGATTTTAATATTATGCTTTCCATGTGATTCTGAGGCCTAGTGATATTTTTCTTCTATAAAATATTCCATTTTGTGGAAAATGATTCATCAAACTAAAGGAGACTAAGATTAGCTCCCAGTAGAAAATCTTAATAACTACTTTGAAGACCCCTACCTTTATTTTGTTTATTCTTTTCCATTCTAGTAATTATTAAATCATTTTATACTAGAACGGACTATTTCAACAGAAAAAAGTGAGAAGACATTTTCATGCATTCTTCTAGGTAAAGGTGACAGACTCTCTTAACATGTGTATATGTATATATATATATATGTATGTATATTATATGTATAATACATAAATGTGTATTTGTTCACGCTCTGTTATAAACATAAAAACTACACAGAATAACAACACATTAATTACTACAAAGAGAATATAAAATTAATTTCATACACAATACACAACTGAATGAGAATGTTACATATTAAGGTATTTTTTTGTGGTATTGTCTCTCTCAATTATTTTGATTTCTCCACAATACATATGATATAGATATCACCTAGATATGAAGTTATGTATTTCATGATCTAATATTGACATTTGTAATTACTATTTCAGAATAGTTGTAAACCTTATCTTCCTTTTCCCTTCCCTTTTCCTTCCTTTTCACTTTCCTTTTCACCCTCATATGTAAAGGATACTGAACAAACACACACTATACATGTGTATTTATGAATTATACACGTCTTTCTTCTACTAAAATTTCAATGTTTTCTTCCTGCATGTCAAATGCATGTCTCACATGCATTTTTTTGCAAATTGTTTGACCTAGGAATTTTCTATGCGGCACCACATGTTTTATTTGTAGAAGTGAAAAACAGCCTTTCTTCCTTTTTTTTTTTTTAATTTATAAATTGAACTTATTATGAACACATGAATATATTTTCTCCCTCAGATAATGAGATATGTTGTATTTTAATAATTAAATTATATTAAATATAGATAAATGTGAAAATTGATCTAAGAAATAAACCACTAGTTTCAGACTCTCATCTGTGACCTGTGTGGGTGTTGCTTATCACCTTCCTTCAATTTGAAATGCTGCTGTAGAAGCACAATGTTTTACTCTGTGCTTTTTAGAACAGTATGGACGAGATTGATTTTCTATATTTATATTGTAATTTATGTTTACCATAAGCTGAAATTACTCCTGGCTACATCTATGTAACTATTTTGTGTAAACTCCATGCCAATCTGCACCCCAAACTAGAGCGCTCCTGTCTCAGGCTTCTAGATCTGCCTTTTAGTTCAGCTCCTAGTCCTTGGGACACTTTTAGAAGAACCCATGAGACGGGGATAACGTCTATCACTCAGGCTTTTTCTGCAATGTCCATCATATCCACAGACATCATGTTTTATCATATGTACATGTATTATTTTCCCTGTGAAACTTATAATACTTGAGGCTCAGAGCATAAAAAAAGAAGCAGAAAACTCTGCAGTAAAGAAGCAGTATTCTGAAAATGGGAAAATCTGATACTTTTTGAGGGGCTATTGCTAATTAGTCATAAACATTTGTCGATCCCAGAAGTTTTTGCTTGGTATGAAAATAAATATGCAGAACATCTATTTGGTCCTTATTACCCCTTCCAGCCAACATTCTAGAGCTTCTGATAAATTAGATTCACATTGTTATCTGTGCTGGCGTCACCTGCATTATCTGTAAAATTGTTGAATATGAACAGTATTATGGAACTCTAGCCATGAACTGAAGCCACTTATATGCTGCAGATCACTCAGGCTGAACATGTGTGTTCACTGGAAGTCACTACATCAGCTACGTGCACTTGAGGTTTCAGCCCATGCATGCACACAGATCAAAAGTTGCTAGAAATGCTGCAAAAGTGGCATCTGTAATTCACTTGCAAAAAGATGGTTGCAAAAAGGTGCAACAAGATGGCACCTGTGATTCAGTTTCACTCTTCCTAAAATATAATGGTAATAAATTATTCATAGTGATTTCTTCACAATTTTTCTTTTCTGTTGCGGGGTGGAGGTGGGGGAGAAAGAGGGGAGGTAGGGTGTTTTATGTTTATATATATATATATATATATATTTCAAATTTTAAGGAAAAAATGGAAACAAATTTTAAGGAAAATTTTAAGGAAATTTTAAGAAAATTTTGAAAAAAAGAAAAAAAAAGAAGTCCAACCTAATATATATTTCCTAGTGTATGCTTTTGGATGTGTAAATAAACGTAACATATATTTCAAGGTTCTTTCCTCAGAAACACACACATAGTATATAGCATTTGGCATATATTATTTGGTGTATTTTACATGTATTGTATATACAAATGTATACAACTCAGATTTGCATGAGGCGGTGCTGGTTTGTTATGATCCCAGTAAGGAAGGCACTTAAAGTAAAAAAGTCCATAAAGAATCACTTAAAATGCAATGCTAACACTATAAGGGAAAAAAAAAAAAAAAAAATAGAACAGGAAACATTACTTCCACTCAGATGCTGGGAGACCTGAATCTTGCAGCACTATTGGGACTTCAATCAGAGTGCAGCATGTTGTGCAGATGTCGTCAATGGAAATGTTTCATACATATGTTCATATCATATCCATATTTTTGAACTGTTGAGAACTTACAGCACTTACTAGAAGCATAATTTTACTCATCATTCTTATTTCAAATGAGAACTTGCTACACATTTAGAGAAATATAATAGTTAATATGAGCCGCTTAATGATAACAAGAACATACAGGAAGATTATAATACTTTTTGTAGCTTATGATTTTGCCTTCTTTATTACAGTCTGAGCTAAAACCCAGCAATTCTTAAAGTTTATTACTTTATTACAAATGCTTTTGATCATTCTTAGTAGGTTCATTCTTGTCTATGTTATATGTACAGTGCAACATTTTGCCTCATGATTTATTCATTACTTTAATTGCTGATTATGTCAATTGAACTGGAGCAGCATTGTGTTATTTGTCTGTGATGAGTGTCTGGAGGATTCTTCCCCATACTGCATTACTTGTGTTACTGACCTTTCAGACAGTTCTCATCTGCTTAGACACGCTATTCAGTCAAATGCTTTCTAATTAATGAGAAGAACAGGTTATAGTATAATTCCCTTTTCTTCATATCTGTCATGTTATTTTTGCCTTCTCTTGTTTCCAGATGTTGGTGCTAGCTTGAAACTGAAAATCTCAAGAAAGTGGTTTCAACTGTGCTATTAATGTTTGTATGAATACTGAGACATTGCAAGGCAGTGATGGGAGGCCAGAAATCCTTGTCCCATAATCCTCTGTGAGATGAGGTGTAAATGTTTTCAAATCAGACAAGAAATAATATTTTCAATAAATAATATTTTTAATGCTGTATGCTTGACTGTGAATAAAAGGTTATCTCTAAATACAAGAATTTAACAGGAACTGTCTGAGAAGATACAAGTTTTTTAGAAAATCTATGTTCAAGAAAGAAATGAGCCAATTACATGAAGGTTGAGAAAATATTAGTTTTACTGAGAAGGAAAATATAGAATAAGATTTATTTCATCCTTCTTTCCTCTTTAGTCTTTAACTGATGTTCACATCTACCGGCCTATTTGTAATAAGCCTGTTAATGAACCTTTGCATACTGCCTACACTACAAATTCTTTACTTGGTATTCTCTATCTGTAAATGGGGCAGTTAAATTTGGAAGCAATAATACTGTGTGATTTGAAAATTACATATGAAAAATATTTATCATTATTATTTTATTGATATTATTTTTCTTTATTAATTCATTAATGGATTGTTATAATAATTCATTAATGGATTATAATAATCTCACAGTGAGATTATAATAATCTCACAGCCAGAGTTATCTGAATTTCATCAGAAGATGGCTTAGAGATCCAGGAAATTAATCTAATTAAAACCTGAAAGGGAAAAAAAAAAATAAAATAAATTAAAAAATAATCAATCGATCAATTCTGATATTATTTTTTTTTTTTTTTCTGTAAAATATATGTAGATAGTATATATACATATTTGCAAGCTCAAAGCAAATAAAAATGTAATGTTTCAAGAATATAATTTCTGGCAAGCAGGAGAGAACAGATGTCAAAGAAAAATAGTACTTAAATGAAAGTAAGTAAATAAATAAATAAATAAAAGGCAAGTCAGTTTTACCAAGAATGAAAGAAGTGGAGAAGGTGGAAAATATGACAAAGAGGAAAATATGACAAAAAGGAAAATATGACAAGAATCAGTGTTAAGAGACACCTGCTGAAACCTTGTCTCTTGGACAAGAATGCCAACCTGTAAAGCATTCTATAAAGCATTCTATGTAAAGCAGCCTAGGCTTACAACTTTGTATAACTCAATAAGGAATTAAGGGAAAATAGCCCATGATGCAGAGGGAAAAAAGAGAGACATTGTGCATTCAGCTGTTGTGACACTGAACATTTTGTTCCATATTAATTTCAACAGAAAAATGTTTAAACATAACAGATTAATGTTTTTGTGCAAATAGCACTGATTTGAAACATAGATTTTAACTTATTTATTTCACAGAATCACAGAATGTCCAAGGATGGAAGGGACCTCTGAAGATCATCTAGTCCAACAACCCTGTCAAGCAGGATCACCTACAGTACATTACACAGGATTGCATACAGGTGGATTTTTAATACCTTCGGAGAAGGAGACTCCACAAGCTCTCCGGGCAACCTGTTCCAATGCTCTCTCACCATCACAGTAAAGAAATGCCCTCTCATATTCAGCTGGAACTTCCTATACTTCAGTTTGTGCCCATTACTTCTCATCCTCTCACAACTGTAAAGAGACTGGCTCGATCCTCTTGACACCCTGCCCTCAGATATTAATGGTGTCTCCCCTCAGTCTTCTCTTTTCCAAGCTAAACCAGCCCAGCTCTCTCAGCCAGTCCTCATAACACAGGTGCTCCAGTCTTCTAATCATCTTAGTAGCCCTCCTATGGACTTGCTCCACTAGTTCTATGTTCCTCTTGTACTGGGGAGCCCAGTATTTTTCTTGTCATATTAATTCTTACTCACCCAGATGAGTGTCAATCACAACTGGTTATGTCATTGGTCATATTTTTCCTTTTTTTTTTTTTTTTCCTTATGAGATTTAACTGAAGGTTAATGAAAGAAATACTACTGATTTATACTTAAAATATTATAACTCCATGGACTTAGTATTCTATAATGTTTAGATGCCACTAACTAGCAGAGAACCTCTTTTTAGTCCAGTCAGTCCTCTTCAACATCTTCATTACGGACCTAGACACTGGGGTAGAGTGTACCCTCAGCAAGTTTGCTGATGATTCAAAACTAAGGGGAGTGGCTGATACACCAGAAGGTCATGCTGCCACCTTGAGGGACCTCTACAAAATGGAGAAATGGGCTGACAGAAACCTTATGAACTTCAACAAGAAGTTGCACCCAGGGAGGAATGACCCCAGAAACCAGTACATGCTGTGTCTAACCAGCTGGAAAACAGCATGGCAGAAAAGGAGCTGGGGATCCTAGTAGACACCAAGTTGATCATGAGCAAATAAGGGGCCCCTTGCCATGAAGAAGTCTGACAGTATTCTTGGATGCATTAGACAAAGTATTGCCAGAAGATCTAGGAAGGTGATCCTACCCCTTTACTCAGCACTGCCAAGGCTACCCCTGGAGCACTGTGTCCAGTTATGGGCCAAGACAGACATGGACATACTGAAGAGAGGCCACAGAGATGATAAGGGACAGAAACACCTATCCTGCAAGGAAAGGCTGAGAGAGATGGGACTGTTAAACTTAGAGAAGGCTCAGGGAGGATCTTATCAATGTATATAGATACCTGAGGGTGGGTACAAAGAGAATGGAGCCAAGCTTGTTTCAGTGGTGCCCAATGACAGGGCATGAGGCAATACACACAAACTGAAACACAGAAGATTCCATATGAACATCAGGAAACTGAAAATGTTACTCATATTTTTTTATTTTTTTTTTTTCTCTCTTTCTTAAATATGTTATCACAGAGGTTCAAACAGCATCACTTACTGGGTTGGCTCTGGCTAGTGCAAGGTCCCTTTGGAGCTGGCTGAAACTGGCCCTTACCTAATATGGGGCAGCTTCTAGACTCTTCACATTTCTTCTCAGAAAGAATAGTCAGGCATTGGAAAAGGTTGCTCAGGGAAGTAGTAGAGTCACCATTCCTGGGGGTGTTAAGGAAAATTTGGACCTGGTTCTTAGGGACATGATTTAGTAGTGGGTGACATAGGTAGTAGGGTAATCATTGGACCAGTTGATTTGGGAGGTTTTTTCCAACCTTAATGATTCTATGATTCTCACAGAAACCACCCGTGCCACCCCCTGCTACAAAAACCTTGCCATGTAAACCCAGTACACGTGGTCCTCAGCAACACGCTCTTTGTGACCTTGCTTGAGCAAGGGGTTGAATCAAAAGACCTCCAGAATTCTCTTCCAGTATCAAACATTCTGTGATTCTATGATTTTGTAATAGCAGAATGATTGATAACCAAAGTGATAAGAGAAATGTGGCACAAAGTTTATGTACAGAAACAAAGGGAAAAAAAAAAAAAAAAAAGTAAACTGTAATTTAGAAAAACTACCTGTCATTATGATGAGCTACCTGGGATGCATTAATAGATCCTAAAGTGCAGTAAGACCAGTTAATAATGGGACCAAATCATTAAGGGTAAAGATGAGTTTCTCTATTGTTATATAGTATGCATTGAGAAAAATGTTTGGTTGTTTTCAAAAAGGGGTAAAAAGTATTAATTTACACAGATCTTGGGACTCAAAGCAGAAATTAATTCATATCATCTTGTCATCTATACTCTACAGAGTATAACATCATCACACAACATCAGAGCATAAATTATCATCAGAAAATCTTAAACTGTTATAGTCTTTGAATTTCTACCATTATTTTTCCTTCCAGCAACAGAAATTTGTTAGATACCTAGTATTTGGACACACAAATGAGATTTTACAAATAGAGTTATTAGCACTCTCAAGTAGGTAAACATATAGATGAGATGTGTTGAAAGCTTGTGAGTACTAAAGTGTGGCTAATTGCTCAAGCAGAACATCAAGGTTTATAAAAGAGAACAAATTATTTCTCTGGATATTCTGTGATTATGGTTTTCCTAAGGACTAGACATTTAAAAGAATATTTTCACCACACTAGATATGAATGAATTTAAATAAATAAATAGATACAGTCATGTAGTCTGTTGTGCAAGATCTATCTTCCCATATTTGTTTCCCTCTCATGTTTTTAATCTGCATCTTCCCATTATGTCCAACACTAGGTTAAAAATTCCTCAGAAGATCCTTTCTTTGAGAGGATGTCAGAACAAGGGTGAAAGCTTCATCAATGCATGGTTTTACAAGACATGTCACATCCCCAAGGTAAGGATCACAGCCAACTGAGAATGTGGAAACTCATGAACAACACCAAGGAGTGTGAGAATATAGAAAAAAATTCCTTGGTAAGTAGTTCAGGTTAGAGGCCTACATTATAGATGGAATTCATAAAATGAAAGGAATCTTTTCCAAATTATTATTCAGTAAAGGAACATGGCTGAAATGCTGAAACTTCTTATAACTTTATTTACAAGTAAGCAAAAACTTCTCTGAAACAAATAACCCCAAAAATTATATCAAAAGTCCTTGAAGAATTTATTTTGTGCATTAAAGCTACTTGTTGGTTAAGATTATTGAATGCAAAAAATAATGCAGCAGAGTTAGCAATTAAATTGATCTAGAAAAGTGGATTCAACCTGGAGTGACATAGTTTAAATTACATTTTGAGATCAGTGGTATCTGTCATCTATATAATCTTTACAGCAACTGTAATAAGTGAGATGTTAACTTCTTAGCGTTTTGTAGAAATACGTTCATAAAGGATAATTTAATTACTCTTTTTAGTATTACAATTTTCTGACCATCACATATAAGCAAAAACTAAGTAAATAAGCAAAAAGAGTGTGCAATGGGTTTACATGGCAAGGATTTGGTAGCAGGGGGCCATAGGGGTGGCTTCTGTGAGAAGGATCTAGAAGCTGCCCCTTGTTTGGTAAGGGCCCCACTGCTGACCAGAGCTGAGACAATAAGTGATGTTGTTTTGCACCTCTGTGAGAGCATATTTAAGACAGGGGGGAAAAAAATGCTGCACCACACAGCAGCTGGGAGAGTGAGAGGAGTGAGAAACAGCCTTGCAGATGCCAAGGTCAGGGAAGAAGGAGGGGGAGAGGTGCTCCAGGCACTGGAGCAGAAGTCTTCTGCGGCCTGTAGTGAGGACCATGGTGAAGCAGGCTGTCCCCCTGCAGCCTATGTAGTACCACGGTGGAGCAGGATTCCACGCTGGAGCCCGTAGAGGAGACCATGGTGGAGCAGGTGGACATGCACCAATGGAGGCTGCCACCTGTGGAAGACCCCTGCCCAAGCAGATTTAGAGAAGGACCTGTAGCCTGTGGAGAGGAACCCACGCAGGAGCAGATGACATGGCAGGAGCTGCTGCCTGTGGGGGATCCAGGTTGGAGCAGTTTGCTCCTGAGGGATGGACCCCATGGTACAGACCCATGTCTGGAGCAGTTCTGGAAGAGCTGCTGCCTGTGGGAAGCCCACGTCAGATCAGTTCAGCAAGGACTGCATCCCATGGGAGGGACCCCACAGCAAAGGGGACATGAGTGACCAAGAAGGAGCGGCAGAGAAGAAGCACTATAGACTGACCATAACCCCATTCCCCCGTTCCCCTATGCCAGTCAGGGGGAGGAGGTGGAAGAGGGTGTATGGGGAGGGGAGAAGGTGCTTTTGGTTTCATTCCTTTGTCATCTCAACCCTTGAGCCCTTTTCATTGTATTTTCTCCCTGTTCCTTGTTGAGGAGGAGCAGTGAGAGAGCGGTTGTGGTGAAGCTCGACCGCCCACCCGAGTAAAACTGCCACAGAGTGTTTGAAAGAATCAGAAGTCCTTCAGTCTGTAATTAACTACTCATATAGCATCACCAGAAATTTTACATTGGAAAAAAAATATATATAGAGAGAGAGAGAGAGAGAAACTGAGTGTTCTTCTAGTCATGATTGGCTCTCACTTATTTCTCCTTACAGGAATGTACAGAATTAGTGATTGTCCATCCTCTAGGATTCCACCTTTTTTTTTTTTTTTCTACGCAATGCCTACGACACTCAATAGTGCTGGTGCATTCATTTTCCAGAACTTGAAAGTGAGGTTTAATTTACCCATCACTAGCCTTCCAATAAGCAGTAATAATCAGTATTGTAGATTCTATCCCTCTGTAATTAGAGACACCTCTGAAGCATCATTTGCATTCTGTATTTGCAAGATGAAATTAATTAATTACACTCCTGATTTATAGAACCATAGAGTCATAAAATAGCTTGCGTGAAAGGGACCTTAAAGATTATCTAGTTCCAACTCCCTTGCCATGGGTAGGAATGCCACCCACCCACTAGATTGGGTTGTCCAGGGCCCCATTTAATAATAATTATTTGGGTAATGGATGCATAACCTTCTAGAGGTGACTATCACAACAGATTAATCATGAAGGAGATCTAGCAGCTTGACCCATTGCCTACATTTCAGTATTTAGTCTCACTTGAGATTTGCTAGTGTATTGTCATTGATACCCAGCTTTCACTCTGGAATAATGTATTTATTTATTTATTTATTTATAAAATTTTGCATATATTGGTCCCATGTGGATGCCTCAACTACACTGCAGCCACTCCAGTGATATTGGATGCATCTGTTTCAGTAAGTAAGTAAAGATCTAAACCAGTACCATAGGTTAGATGCCTAGTTCTCAGACAGTTAAAATTCGGTACAATTAATTGACTCTATACAAGTGATTGAGCTTCAGTGTTAAAACATACATGCGGTCTTTATGCAAGTATCTACATAAAGAATAATTATCTGGAGATGTCACTGTGGTCAGTATATATTTAGTCAGTAGAGAAAACTGACACCTGAAATAGACACATTGGGCAAGTTTGCTTTGCCTAAACATGGCGTTAGGTGCTAATCAGGATGCCATATAGTATCCCACATAGCCTACAGCTGACCCTGTAGAAACTAAAAGCTTTCTATCGGTCCAGTCCATATCATGACCTGCTCATAGACCTCTTAGATACTTCAGGGAATCACAATGATATCTGAGGTTTCTGTGTAGAGAACTGAATATATTGTCCAGTAGATTCTCAGATACTAGTACAAAATTCCATGTATGTATCTGATCTGGAGCTGAACTGCATATATTTTTGATGGTGTATAACTGCTATAAATGCATATATATATATATTTCTGGTTATTTAATCTGATCAATTTATAAAGTGGAATACAAATTTCTGTAGTTTCACTGATACTGTTATTTCTGAAAGGCTATAAAGAAACTTCCAAATTAAGACTGTGAGCATGCTTATCTCTGACCTTTGCCTTTCTAATTACCAGTTTTCGCTGTCTGCTAAGACATTAGTAGAAATGCATTAGAATTAAGGATCATAACTCACAACATATTTTAAAATATTGTAATATTTTTAATATTTTAACAATTTTTATCAGGGTTGGAAAGTACTGTATTAAAGCTAGGGTCCTTATCAGAAGAGAAACTTGCAATTAAATGAAAAGCCAGAGAGTAGGAGACTCTGGAAAATAAAACCAGAATAAATTACTTAATTTATTGATAAGATAAGGACGATCATGCTATGTTTTATTAAAGTTACTCTGCTAAGAACACTGCAGATATATTAAATAGTTACATACAAAGGATATGTCCCATTTAGTCAGTGAATCCCTTTTTCTCCTTGCAGGACAAAACTGATCTGCTCTTTAAAAGCACAAATCAGCAAGAGTTTATTTATTAATTTATTTCTTTGTTTATTTTTTCTCATGTTTTCCATTGTCTTCACTGATGTGTATACACTATACAGAATATGTGAAAGATTTTGTAAGTGATATGAAAGCAACAAAAGCAGGTGTATGCAAAATATGCCACCTCCCCACCCCTTACCAAGTAACCTATTGTGACAAGCAAGATTTAGAAGAATGCAATGCTTATCCAAATCTCTTGAATCTAAGGAAGAATGTAAATAATAACTTTATGCCAGTCTTTTCCTGTGACTTAAAGAAAACTCTTTTGTTTTGCTTGAATAAAGAAACAGGAGACACTATAACAAGCCAAATATATATATATATATATGCATACATAATATATATATAGTATATATATATATACACTATATATAATATATATAATATTATATAATTATTAATAATATATAATATATTATAAATAATAATAAATAATAATTATTGTTATATTATATATAATATATATTATATATACATAATATACATATATAGAATATATATATAGTATATATATATATTTGGCTTGTTATAGTATATAGTATATAGTATATAGTATATAGTATATAGTATATAGTATATTTGGCTTGTATAGTATATAGTGTGTATATATATATATCATATTTTTAATATATAAATATATTATATAAATATAACATATAACATATAATATAATAATATATTGTATAAATATATTCAATATATAAATATATTGAATATATATCAAATATATATATTTATATATATATATTTGGCTTGTTATAGTGTATATATTATATATATATATAATATATAATATATTATTATATATATAATATATATTATCATTATAATATATATAATATATATATAATATATATATTATAATATATATTATAATATAATATATATAATATATATAATGTATATATATAATATATACACTATAACAAGCCAAATATATATATTAAATATATATATATAATATATATATTTATATATATTAAATATATATTTATTAATATATATTTATATATATTTATTAATATATATATATAATATATATATATATATATATACATATATATATATATTTTTTTTTTTCTGGCACTTTAAGTGATCTTATAACAGCCAGTAATTTTAGACTGTATTGTCAAATAATATTGGGAGATGCACATAGGAAAGATCCTTTGAAAGATTACATTGATTTTGTTTACCTTAAAGGAAAGTTAAGCAAAGCAATATGTTTGTAAACAGAGGTTGCAAACTTCAAAAGAGAAACCAGCAAATTGAATAAACTGATCATTAAACCAAGGATTTCAAGGACTTTCATTTGGAATGTTTAAACTAATACGAACCAATTTGTGTTTTTTTCAAGCTTCTGTTTTCTGAGGATGGTGTTGTGTGTTTACAGAATGAATTACATAACAAGATGTTCAAAGCAACAACAACCCTAAATTTGGTTTCAGTAGCAAAGAGGAATATAACTGTTCTTTTTAAGTGATTAGGGAAAGCTGATAATAATTTTCACTAAAAAAGAATGGTAAAATATATGGGTTAGGTCATATATGTTACCTGGCCAAGGATAGAAATTAAATGTCTTAATTTAGAAAAATAATTGTTTTGAAACAATCTACAAAACATATCTGTGTTTTAAAGAAATATATCCTTTAAAATAAATATTTAAAATTAACTATTAACGTAATATAATAAGTAAATATAATAAATTTTATATATGATTAAATGACATTCTAAAGGACAATGCTTTTGTCCAGGAGATCCTGGGCTCTGGACAAAAAGCAACATCATCAACAACAACAAATTTGTTAGATACAAAAGAAATAACCCAAGGGTAGTACGGCAAACAGGAAAATTAATTTTGAGCAATAATATATTAAAAAGTAACATTTTTATTTCAGCCCTTTAGAGAGGATCCTCTCTTATTGTATGACCCCTATTTGTTCCTGAAATATGGATACTGATTTTTTTTTAATTATTTTTATTCTGCCAGGAAAACATGGAAATCTCCAATGTGCCTAAATAAATTTATTTTTATGCCATTGTTGCAACTCAAAGACTAAAAAAGTGTTCTTAATTATCAGTTTCAGCTTCATGAAGTAACAACTCCAAACAGATCAGATATGAATAAATTTTATGTGTAAACGTAAGAGTAAATATATGTAACTTTAGGATACTCATGCTTTTAACCATCTACTATGTATTTTTTAATTTATTTATATTTATTTATTTTATTATTTTCCCTATATCTAATTAAATCTATATTTTTTTTTTGTTTTGTGGGAGACGGTGTCAAACCGTCACGGCATTCTCCTCAAGAAACTGGCTGCTCTTGGCTTGGACTGGCGCACGCTTCGTTGGATTAGAAACTGGCTGGGTAGTCGGGCCCAAAGAGTCGTGGTAAATGGAGTCAAGTCCAGTTGGAGGCCAGTCACTAGTGGCGTCCCCCAGGGCTTGGTGCTGGGGCCGGTCCTCTTTAATATCTTCATCGATGATCTGGACGAGGGCATTGAGTGCACCCTCAGTAAGTTCGCAGATGACACCAAGTTAGGTGCATGTGTCGATCTGCTTGAGGGTAGGAAAGCTCTGCAGGAGGATCTGGATAGGCTGCACCGGTGGGCTGAGGTCAACTGCATGAAGTTCAACAAGGCCAAGTGCCGGGTCCTGCACCTGGGGCGCAATAACCCCAAGCAGAGCTACAGGCTGGGAGATGAGTGGTTGGAGAGCTGCCAGGCAGGGAAGGACCTGGGAGTGATGGTTGATAGTCAGCTGAATATGAGTCAGCAGTGTGCTCAGGTGGCCAAGAAGGCCAACAGCATCCTGGCTTGTATCAGAAACAGTGTGACCAGCAGGGCTAGGGAGGTGATTGTCCCCCTGTACTCGGCTCTGGTGAGGCTGCACCTCGAGTACTGTGTTCAGGTTTGGGCCCCTCGCTACAAGAAGGACATCGAGGTGCTCGAGCGGGTGCAGAGAAGGGCAATGAAGCTGGTGAGGGGCCTGGAGAACAAGTCCTACGAGGAGCAGCTGAGGGAGCTGGGCTTGTTCAGCCTGGAGAAAAGGAGGCTCAGGGGCGACCTTATCGCTCTTTTTAGGTACCTTAAAGGAGGCTGTAGTGAGGTGGGGGTTGGTCTGTTCTCCCACGTGCCTGGTGACAGGACGAGGGGGAATGGGCTAAAGTTGCGCCAGGGGAGTTTTAGGTTGGATGTTAGGAAGAACTTCTTTACCGAAAGGGTTGTGAGACATTGGAACAGGCTGCCCAGGGAAGTGGTGGAGTCACCATCCCTGGAAGTCTTTAAAAGATGTTTAGATGTAGAGCTTAGGGATATGGTTTAGTGGGGATTGTTAGTGTTAGGTCAGAGGTTGGACTCGATGATCTTGAGGTCTCTTCCAACCTAGAAAAATTCTGTGATTCTGTGATATTACTGAAATAAAAATGTATGGGATTCCGTACAGACTAAAGAGATTTATCATTATTGTTAATAATAATAATAATAATAATAATAATAATAATAATAATAATAATAATAATAATTTCTCTGTATGATGCCTGAACCTCTATTTCTTTTGGCATCTTAAACAGACCACTAATTTTCTGTTATTTAGAAAATAAACTAAATGAAAAGGGAGTCATTGACTACTAGAGAGAGAACAATACCTCTGTTGTGTTTTTCAGATACGTCATAACACAACCTAGAAGTAAAGCTATGAAATGGCAGTGAACAGTTAGATATGGTCCAGGACCATACAATCATATCTCTTTCTTACTTTCTCTAAGCACCTATGATTTAGATATTCCTTCCCCACCTCCTTCACCCCATTCCCACTATTTCATCTGTCAAGAAAGATGTTACAGTGTGTGGTGGCTTCAGTCATGTCCAGCTGAGCTCCACAACAACCACTCTCTCACTCCCCGTCCTCAAAGGGAAAGAGGGAGAAAATACGATGCAAAGGGATCAAGGGTTGAGGTAAGGATGGGGAGATCACAAAAACATTTTCCCCTCTTCCACCCTCTTCTACCTCCTCCCCCCAGAAGGTGCACAAGAACAGGGGAATGGGGGTTGCGGTCAGTCTACAGCACTTCATCTTTGCCGCTCCTTCTCAGTCACTCTCTCCCCCTTCTCCACATGGGGTCCCTCCTACAGGATGCTGTCCTTCCTGAACTGATCCTGCATGGGCTTCACATAGGCAGCAGCTCTTCAAAAACTGCTCCCACATGGTTCTGTACCATGGGGCCATCCATCAGGAGCACACTGCTCCAACCTGGGTCCCCCCCATGGGCAGCAGCTCCTGCCAGGTCACCTGCTTCTGCCTGGGCTTCTCAGTCTCCAGGTCTGGCTTGGAATCTACTCCGGCAGGAGTTCTCCATGAGCCGCAGCCTCCTTCAGGCCAGATCCACCTGCTCCACCATGGTCTTCTCCACAGACTGCAGCTTGGTAATCTGCTCCACCATGATACAACATGGGCTGCAGGTGGACAACCTACTTCACCACGGCCCTCTCCACAATTCCTCCACAAGGGAACTTCTCCAGCACCTGTAGCACCTCCTCCCCCTCCTCCTTCACTGTCTTCAGTGACCATGGTGTATGCAGAGCTATTCTATTATTCTATTTCTCCCTCCCCTGATCCCAGTATTATTTATTTATTTATTTGTTTTATTGGCCCAACTCTGGCAAGCAGCAGGACCCTTATATAACATGGGGCAGCTTCTGGATTCTTCTCTCAGAAGCCACCTCTGTGGACCTCTGCTACCAAAACCTTGTCAAGTTAACTCACTACTCAGTAAAATAACATATATTTTTGTGTAGAATATTTTATTATTGTAGAATAACATATTATGAGAAACATAAAAATTAAATAACTTAGGAAGCTGAATTATTTCTGAAAGACATTTCACCTAACTTCTCCTTTCATTATCAAAAGAATTGCATATATGCAGAATTTTTGAAAGACTTAATAAAAGTGTCTGAATAAAGTATTTCATGAGTACCAGCAATAAAGATTCACATTTTTTTTTAGATTTTATTTTCTGCTGATAGAATTAAATTGGCTATAACTGCCTTGCAAAAGAAAAAAAAAAAATGTGGAAAACGTCAAAGCAGCATGACCTCATCTATTCAACATTTCCAGTGGGTTCTTCAATCAGGATCTGACAGAACATCTATGTAACTCTTTGGAGTTACACTGGAGCTACTCTTTTTACATGTGAGTTATTTCCTAAGGCATAAGTGGAACTAAGGAATAAATGTACTGTTTTCAGCTGAAATTGCCGAATTTTCTTCCTAGTAGCTGGTATGGTGCTGTGTTTTGTATTTAGGATGAGAATTATGATGATAATACATCAATGAATTAGTGTAATGGATTACACTAAACTAAGTCAACAGCTTTTCAAATTTTCATACTGCCCTGCCAGTGAGGAGGCTACGGGTGCACTAGAAGCTGTGAAAGGACAGAATCAAAACAGCTAATCTGAACTGGCTAATGGGGTTTTCCATACTGTATGATATCTCACTTGGACACTCATTCTTATTTACCTTGCTAAAACAAATATAAAATAAAATAAAAAATATACCAAATAAACCACCACTCAAACTAAAGGACATTTGATTTAAAAATAAAATAAAATTAAAAAAAAAAAAAAAAGGACCTGAAAAGGACCATTGCACCTGAATTTAGCCACATAAAGTATTATTATCATGTGATTTAAGTAAAATAGAGTAACATACTCATGAGTGAGTAGTAAATATTGGAGCAGAGTTTGAAAGCTGAAGACCTGTAGGCTTTAAATAAATGTATTAAAATTATTCAGACTACTTAAATTAAAAGTTATGATTGCAGACAATTCAGGTCTGTTCCCTAAGCAGAAATTAGGGAACAAATTAATAAAGAATGCTACTTTCAACAAATAGTTTAACCCATTTTTATTTATAACCCAGAAATAAATATGGATTTATTTAAAACATTGGAAAATGAAAACATATTTTAAATTTTTAGGGTGTACTTGTATCAAAAAGAAGATGCATTATAAATTTGAAAGCTCATGATGCTTTAAAAAAAAGAAAGTTAGCAAACATTTAAATGGAATAAAGTTAATTTGAAGTGTAAAAGTACACAAGTTGTATTAAAAAATCTCCAAATATGTACTTAAGCAGAGATCAACAGAGTATCTCTGTAGAGATAGAATAGAGATCTCTGTAAAGATCAATATGTTAATACTTGTTTGTCTTTTTTCCTATAGTAAAAAAATGTTCTGTCACCCTTTAGAGTCATATTAAGCAAACTTGTTATTATTATTATTAACACTATAAATTTTTTCTAAATCAAGAGTATTCCTAACTAAACCTGTACTTTTTTTTTTTTTTTTCTTTCAAAAATTTTCTTCCGGTCACTATTTTGATTCATATGGTGGATATCTAAAAAAAAAAAAATATTATATTTGCTATACACTCTAATGAATACCACCCGGTTCCCACATTTGTATTTAAAACTGAACAATGAATTAAATGTCCTTATATATTTCCTAGACTATGTCTTACAGTTAGAACCAAATAAAAGACTTTCTCAGCATAATAAGACTTGAACTTAAAGCCCAGTGTTATTAAATCCAAAATTACAACACAATACATTAAAGAAAGAATAGGGATACAGTACAATATTGTATAATAGAATACAGTTGCATAGCATAGCATAGCATAGAATAGAATAGAAGACATTACATGGAAAAATTAAAATCATATTGAAAAAAAATATATTTATATATCCATATATATTCTTTTATCCACTGGTATACAGAAGATTATTCCTTGCCAGTGAGTCTGAATGTATCTTAGTTTTTAAGGTATCAGATGGCAATACTTTTAAAAATGCCTGGAAAAAAATGTTTTCATCATTACAATTTATTACTTTTTTTTTTTTTTTAATGATAACTTATTTTAAATTTTGATTTGAGTTACTTTTTGCTTCCTCAACTTTCACAGTCCTATGAAGAATAGGTATACTGAATTGGCTTTGGTATCCTACAGTTTAAGACATATCTATTAATTTTAGCAAAATCTCATAGAACTTTATCAGGTATGTCACATACTTAGAAGAAGACATTCTGTTACTTTCTAGCCTAAAGATTTTTTTCTGATCCAATAAAATAAATACATGTCAAAATTCTTAAATCTGGCTTTAGTCAGGACATTTATTTTGTATTATTTACTAAAAGAACACCCACCCAGGAACAGAAGATTTAATTAATTTTATTCCGAGTATTAAAATCATTAGAATAAAAGAGGTATTTCATTAATAAGTGATGCTTTCCAACTTCATCTGCATGCTGAAGTCCTGGGGTTGCAGTGATCTTAACTGAAAGACTATTTTTCCTTATTGAGCTGCTTTCCCTTAATAAGTTTTTCCTTAAAAAGCTGTAGCTTCTTTTACGTGACAGTGCATTTAGCTTCTTTTACATGACAGTGCATTTAGTTGTTTTTTGTTGTTGCTCTCCATTCAGCCCAATGGTTCCATTTAGCTGAGAAGACAAACTAAGAATCTTAACCAATTTCCATCATTTAACATTTTATCATTTCAGAAGTGGACCAGGGTAGCAATGCAGCTTATCTCCAACTGGCAACTAGCAAACTGCCATTAATTATAATAAAGAAATAATAATCCTCAATAATAATCCTCAGATTATTACATTAATATATCCCATAATGTCACATGAACATAGTCATCTGCAATGAAATGTTTGTGGAGTTTTTGACCAGCAACACAATATCTCCTGGATTTACAGTGTTGTATTTAAATATAACTTGAAAATAAAATATTTTTTATATATTCATTTCCTATTTTTCTAAAAAAAAAAGGTAGAGAATAATAATATATATATATATTGTGTGTGTGTGTGTGAGTGAGTGAGTATGTGTATATATGTGGTGATTTATTTATTTTTTTTCTTTTCCATTTGGTGTATTCTTTCAGATATAAATTATAGCAGATGTATATGAGGACCTGGTGTAGACACAGATGCAATAAAGGGCATTATATACATTGAGATTTAAGCAAGAAAAAGAAACCAAAATGCATATCATTAGTATGAATATTTTCACTAATTAATTCAATATTAGTCTAACAGTAAATATAAAAATTTCTAACAAATGATCCAGTGATTTTTTCTAGTGACATCGTAGAATATGAATTAATTATTCTTATTAACTGTATTTTTTTCTATAAATATTGAATTTGCACATAACTTTAGCATAGCATTACTCAGATAAATGTTCAATTAAATTAGCAAACTGTTCCTCTTCATTACCCAGTTTTTCCTGAGACAATGTTAGAAACTGGGAAGCTGAGAGATAAATAGACATCTAATTTAACATTTTCTCTTTTGTTTGGTGCTGCACACATAATTTCTATGTTCTTTCACAGTTTTCTTAATGCTGTATTTAATCTATATAACATTCACTAACATTTATTACCTAGTTGTTTCTTGAACTAATCAAATGAAAACTTATCAATATATTGATAAGAAAATACTGAGAAAGAAAATATGCCCTAATCTTCAGAGAAGGGCATTGCATGTTTGTATGAATTTATGCCTGTAACTAAAAATACAGAAAAGCAAGAAACGCCTCGTAAAACAAATGGACAGAAAAATAATGTTATTATCTATTGACTAGATGACAGGTATATAAAATTATGTATATTAAATGGCACATATACATATATGGTAATATAAATTAATACAGTTTCTGAAGCATATAATAGGACCTAAAGCTGGCACTATTAGGAGAGAGAGAGAGAGAGGAAGTAGAAGGGAGTTAAAAAGTTGTTTCATTTTGGAAATACTGTGTACTTCCTGTTGTATTTCCCAGATGACACAGACAAAGTGAAAAACTCAACCTTAAATATAAAAGCTCAAGTGGCAGCTCCTTAAGAAACTGCTGACTGTATTTCTCAAAAGGAAAGGCTATGAGTTTTAAAGACACTAGCTCTGAAAAGTATACTCTTAGCATAACAAAGACCCAAGAGGTCTGAGGAAGAGAGGAAAACAAGGTATACCAGAGGCCATCACAGAAAAACTTTTCCTTTCAGGTGATCTTAGTCACTGGTTTTGGTAACAGATAAGAAAAGATAAAATCCAGAAGTCAGTGGGAACCTTCAAATTTAATAATTCATTGTTACTTATCCTAGCCTGTGTACACTACAAATCTTGCAGAACATTTGATTTTTAATTAAATATGAATAAATCCAAATGTACAATGCAATTTTAATGTGAGCACTAACATTCCTAACAACATCCTTTACTAATACCTTTCAGCAAAGCAAGATGACAGAAAAGCTTTCATTATTGACACAATGAATTTCACGTTCTATTCTAAGACTAGAACACACCATTATTAGACAATGTATACTGTTTGAAACAGTAATTAAGGTTTTGTTATCGTCTTCCCTCTTTTCTATTGACTTTTTTTTTTTCTTTTTTTTTAGGATGTGCTTTTATGCTGTAATTATAAACTATATCTATTAAGCAGTTTATTTGAAGCTGCTTAACCTGAATAGTGAAGACAGACATCTCTGAGATATTTTAAATACATACAATGAAGAAGAAACATGTATATGTATTATTCTGCCTAAATACCATCTGAGTTGAAAATCTGGTTTTGTTTGTTTTCCTTTTTATTCAGAAAATAAAAGAAAAAAATATATAAATAAATGAAAAAAATAGAAATGTCTTTTTAAGTTTCAATAGAGTACTTGAAACTGATATATTTATTTTATAGTAATGACATTTTTATTTTCAAAAAATGAGTTTGAAACCATAGGTAAAAAATAAAAATCTGTTCTGGTACAATTATTTTAACTATTAATTTTGGCAAAAAAAAAAGGGAAGAGAATGTCCTTAAGATATTGTAAATATTATATTAGGAAGACAAAAAAAAATTACTTGCCAGTAATGTTTATTGATTTGGTGTTCCTTCAATAAGAATAAGCAGAAAGGAAAAGAGGGAGACAGGGAGGGAGACAGGGAGGGAGATAGGGAGGGAGATAGGAAGTGAGGGAGGGCAGGAGAGAGGGAGGGAGGGAGGGAGGGAGGGAGGGAGGGAGGGAGGGAGGAAGGAAGGAAGGAAGGAAGGAAGGAAGGAAGGAAGGAAGGAAGGAAGGAAGGAAGGAAGGAAGGAAGGAGATCTGCTTATCTTTTGAAAATTAATTCAAATTTGTTTGTCTTTGTTAAAGGGACATTTAATTAGAAACACACAATTCTCTTCATAAGCTAATTTAAAACTCATTAACAGTGAAGTCACAAAATAAAAACTGGAGTTGCCACTGGCTGAAAATTCTTAGATAAAGATACCAGGATATATATATATATATATATATATATATATATGTACATAAAAGTTAGGAAGATACAAAAACAATGTACATTGAAAGTTATCTTCAGTGGGTACATTGTAATTGCTCTTTGAAACATTGATACTGAGCATGAAATGTATTCTTAATGCCTACAAATATACTAAAATATTTTTTTTCTTGCAAAAACAAAAGATTGCAATGAAATTTAAACACAAACATTTCAAATAGAGAAATTTTTCAAACTTGCATATTGCCAGATCACCAGCATGGGCATATAACTATATCTTTTGTCTTCTTTTCTTATTTTAGAAACAACACGAACTACAGTAATCAGTCAATCTAAGTTTCTATTAGCACCTTTAAAATTTAAATTGTTTTATTTAAAGAAAAATATGATATATATTTTAATCTTGAGGATTACATTGGGTGTTCATGGCAAGGTTTTTTTACCTGGTGGGGGATGCTGAACAAAACTTCAAATGGCAGGTAAAACCTGCAGCCTTATTAGCCTTATTATGCACTGACTTGCAATTTCATATTTTTCTTTGATAAAAAAATATGTCAGGGTTAGATTACCTGATTTAAGTGATTCTCCCAAATAATATAGTGCTGTCATAATGAAAAATGTTATTTTGAATATTCTGCTTTTAATTTACATATCCAGAACATAAGATTTTTAGATAGAATAGCTCACTGATATTGCAAAATTTTGCATTGGCTGTTAGGGGTTATGAATTGTTGTTATCACCTCAACATGTATCCATATTCTGCTGTAGTCAAAAAATGAAAGACCTGTAAAATACTACCTCAACACCATCCAACCTACCTACTGAACTGGCATGTGACTCAATAGGCTTTGCTGGGGAAGTGGGTAAAGTGGGTAAAAACTAACCTTGACATGCCACCTTTTTTTTTTTTTTTTTTTTTTTTTCCCCACTCTTAAAATAAATAGTTTTATTTCCAAAATATGTGAGAGGAAAATGCATGTAGAAACATATGTTTTCCTGTTTCTCATTTTAATAAAGACTTGCAACCTAAATAATTGTCAGCAGCAGTTCTGGAGTTGTAAATGAATCCTAACAGACTATATTAACCAGATATCACAAGTCTAGCCTTCAGGAAAGGCTTCAGTATTCTGCAAGAATACGATTAACATGCCAGTGTCCACTCTCTCAAAAATAGTCTTGGTGTTTTTGAATGCTGTAGTTGTTTTTATCTGACTGCAAATGGTGTAGTTCCATACAGATCACAAAATCACAGAATGGTTGAAGTCGGAAGGGACCTCTGAAAATCATCTTGTCCCCCCACCATGCAGAGCACATTGTGCAGGATGTCATCCTGGCAGGTTTTGAGAATCTCCAGAGAAGGAGAATCCACATCCTATCTGGGCAACCATATTCCAGTGTTCTGTCACCCTCACAGTGAAGAGTTTTCTCATTCAGATGGAACAGATGTGAATCTGTTTGTGCTTATTGCCTCTTGTTCTGTCACTGGTCGCCACTGAAAACAGTATGGCCCCATCCTCTTGACACCCTCCCTTCAAATATTTAAACACATTGATAAGTTCCCCTCTCAGTCTTCTCTTCTCCAAGGGAAACAGGCCAAGCTCTCTTCTCTGTGCAACAGGTGCTCCAGTCACAGTCCACATAAATGCTGTACATTGCCCAGCTCACTAATCTTATTTTACATATAAAAAATAAATAAAAACCTATATTAATAATATGATAAGTGCAGTCAAGAAACACAAAATTTAGTATAGAAGATAAAAAGCTGCAGGAACTGGACAGAAGCTAGGGCTTATATTGTCAGGTATATAATGGTTTTCTGTCATTGAATTACTGCATCAATTGAAGCTGACCAAAGGTTTTTGGTGCTTTGATTTTTCTTCCCTTCTGTTGTTTTTATTCAGTGTGAGTATCTGTGAGAATGTCTCTTTAATGTAGCTGAGGTTTTATTTGGTCTTTTTGCATATAGACACTGATGTGGATAGGGGACCTCTTGATGGAGTACTAGCATCTGCTTCTGTGTATTTACTTATTAGTTGAGTACCATAATTATTTAGATATCTTCTTTTGGGGGTTATTTTAAATATTTTCTATGTTTATGATTTCAAGACAATCATGCTATTTATATACAGAAGTGCAACCCATTGTTTTGTTTTTGATAGACTTACATACAACTACTCAGTTGTATTTCCTTTCAAGTTTAATTCATAGAAATTGACTATATCGTAGTTGTTGAACTTTGTATGGTCTGTTGCTGACCAGATTATACACGTGTGGCTCTCATCTTACCCTTACAGAATGAGTTATATTTGTTTTTTTTTTCCTTAATCATTTCACTTTCATTCAAAAGTCTGATATATATATTAATTTTTAGTCTTTGGGGGTCTGCTTATACCTTACCTTAAGTTGGTGGAAGGTGAATAAAGCAAGATTTTCAGATATTACACCCTAAGAACCATTGATTCATAAAGATTATGAAAGATCTGACCAAAATGTTGTTTACATCACGTGTTGTTTACATCGCCTGTCTAGAACAAACAAACAGATCTGACATTATCTGTGCCTGTATCCCCATATTTATTCACGTAGGGCATCTTAGCCAGCCTATGTGGAGGAATACATCTTGGGGCTTTCCAATATGTGGATATGAGTATGAGTGAAATTTGTGTGAGAAAATATATGAACAGTTTTTTATCACCTCCCCTAATTTTCTAAAACACAATGCCATGTCATCCCAAGAAGCCTTAATATTTGTCATTCCAATTCAGTCTACTAGTCATTTTCAGAAATTTTCAGAAATTTACTTTTTTCTCTTTATTGTGATAATAAACACATTATCAATGTTAAGTTTGTTGTTTAAAAATATGTGAAGATCAAAACTCAGAATGCATGTTTTGTTGTTGTTGTTGTTGTTTATTTGTTTCATGTATGCTCAGGACTCTGATAAATGCAAAGGAAGTTGAACTGAACTGTTAAGTCCTTCAAAACCAGTTTTCTGTACTAAATTTTCTGAAGGTGAAGATTGATAGAACAGTAAAAAAATAAAAATAAATAAATGAGAACTAGATCAGATCATTCTCTGTACATATGTGAAATAAACATATACATATATACATATAATTGTAGTCAAGAGTCATATTTGACTGAAAAATATTTAACTTAGTATATGTCTTCCAAATTATAAGGTAGGCAGCTTTGGTGATTTTTTATTTCAGCATCCAGGAAATCAATTTGTATATGTGAAAATGAGTTGATAGAACACTGTCCATAAGCAGCAGAAGCTATCAATGTGTCACTGTTAGATATCAGAGCTGTTGCTATCACTTAATTCTTCTATTATCTCTTTTTATATTTCATGTTGTTGTTTTTTTTTGTTGTTGTTTTTGTTTTTTGATTATGCTTTTATGAATAACATGTATCATCATACTGATATTTACTTTTGAAAGGGAAGAACACCTTACATAATTAAAACACTACTTTCTTACTAAATTTTCAGAATACTTTTTATTATTGCTGTCTGTATGAAGTACGGAGTTTTTACATCATTCATGTTATTGTAACATGAAGCCCAAATTATTTCAGCCTTCTTTGATGTTCTTTCATGCTGTTTCCAATAGACTAAGGCTATCAGCTACAGCACATTCACAGGAATTCAGCAGCCATAAAACTTGTTTGTTGGAAATAAATTAATCAGCTCATTGTAAGGTTTAATTTCTACTCTGGATATATCTTTACATACATAAAACTAATGAATGACTGGAAAATATATTCATACATATTTTTAAAAGTACTAGGTGTTGGCACTGATTATCTGTCAGAAGTAAAACTTCCGAGCTCCAGCTTCAGGGGAGTTCAAATACAGTTTTGAATACTGAGATGTCATTCCTTGCAAGATCAGTAATTGACTTGCTTGTAAAATATTTCCAGTGTTTCTTCTGTTGTATCATCCTCTCCACCAGAAGCCTTCTATGCTCAAATTTAGGATTAGTATTTGACTTTCTTCTGATGACTGCTTTATTTTTCCTCCTGCAGGGATCTCAATTATGTCTCAATCAAGTTAGTTTTTCAAGCTTGTTTTTCACTTTTTGTCTTCATGAATGATCTGGAATTTCTGATTTTCTAAGGACTGAAAAGTACTTATATCAGCCAACTTGTGTTGTCTGATAGTAGGAACTGAAAGGTTTTCTCCCTACTCTTTAATGATATTTCACAGAATCACAGAATCACAGAATTTTCTAGGTTGGAAGAGACCTCAAGATCATCGAGTTCAACCTCTGACCTAACGCTAACAGTCCCCACTAAACCATTTCCCTAAGCTCTACATCTAAACGTCTTTTGAAGACTTCCAGGGATGGTGACTCCACCACTTCCCTGGGCAGCCTGTTCCAGTGCCTCACAACCCTTTCAGTGAAGAAGTTCTTCCTAACATCTAACCTAAAACTCCCCTGGCTCAACTTAAGCCCATTCCCCCTCGTCCTGTCACCAGGCACGTGGGAGAACAGGCCAACCCCCACCTCGCTACAGCCTCCCTTGAGGTACCTATAAAGAGCGATAAGGTCACCCCTGAGCCTCCTCTTCTCCAGGCTGAACAAGCCCAGCTCCCTCAGCCGCTCCTCGTAGGACTTGTTCTCCAGGCCCCTCACCAGCTTCGTTGCCCTTCTCTGCACCCACTCGAGCACCTCGATGTCCTTCTTGTAGCGAGGGGCCCAAAACTGAACACAGTACTCGAGGTGCGGCCTCACCAGAGCTGAGTACAGGGGGACAATCACCTCCCTAGCCCTGCTGGTCACACTGTTCCTGATACAAGCCAGGATGCCGTTGGCCTTGCTGGCCACCTGAGCACACTGCTGGCTCATATTCAGCCGACTATCCACCATCACTCCCAGGTCCTTCTCTGCCTGGCAGCTCTCCAACCATTCTTCTCCCAGTCTGTAGCTCTGCTTGGGGTTATTGCGCCCCAGGTGCAGGACCCGGCACTTGGCCTTGTTGAACTTCATACCATTGGCCTCAGCCCACCGGTGCAGCCTATCCAGATCCTCCTGCAGAGCTTTCCTACCCTCAAGCAGATCGACACACGCACCTAACTTGGTGTCATCTGCGAACTTACTGAGGGTGCACTCCATGCCCTCGTCCAGATCATCGATGAAGATATTAAAGAGGACTGGCCCCAGCACCGAGCCCTGGGGGACGCCACTAGTGACTGGCCTCCAACTGGACTTGGCTCCATTCACCACGACTCTTTGGGCCCGGCTATCCAGCCAGTTTCTAACCCAACGAAGAGTGCACCAGTCCAAGCCAAGAGCAGCCAGTTTCTTGAGGAGAATGCTGTGGGAGACGGTGTCAAAAGCCTTGCTGAAGTCAAGGTAGACCTCATCCACAGCCTTTCCCTCGTCCACCCAGCGCGTCACTTTGTCATAGAAGGAGATCAGGTTCGTCAGGCATGACCTGCCTTTCATAAAGCCAGGCTGACTGGGCCTGATAGTCTGCTTGCCCTGCAAGTGCTGCATGATGACTCTCAGGAGGATCTGCTCCATGAGCTTTCCTGGCACTGAGGTCAAACTGACAGGCCTGTAGTTTCCCGGGTCTGCCCTCTGGCCCTATTTGCACATAATCAATAGGAGAAAAAAAAAAACAAAAAACAAACAAACAAAAAAAAAACTCTCAAATCATTTGCACCACAAAAAGAAAAAAAAAAAAAAAAAAAAAAAAAAAAAGCAGTAAATAATGGTATTGCCACAAAACTAGTGAAACTGAAGCTGACTGCATGACTGCAAAATGACTACAGAGAAGAGTATATTTCCTTATATACTTGTATATACATACTTATATATTGGGACTTGCTGCTCCATCTGGAAACATATAAGTCTATTGGCCCCAATGGGATTCATCCCAGGGTACTCAGAGAGCTATCTGATGTAATCAGGAGACCTCTCTCGATTATTTTTCAACCAGCTTGGGAATCTAGAGAAGTTCCAGTCAACTGGAAGTTACCATACATTGTTCCAAATTTCAAAAGGGCAAGAAAGAAGACCCTGAAAATTACAGGCCTGTCAGTCTCACTTCAGTGCCTCACAAAATTATGGAGAAGATTATTCTGGTAGTTATTGAAAAACACCTGAAAGACAAGCAGTCATTCATCATAGCAAACATGGGTTAATGATGAGGAGGTCCTCCTTAATGAACTTAATTTCCCTTTATGACAAGGCCACACATCTTGTTGACCAAGAGAAGCTAGTAGACGTAATCATTTTGGATTTCAGTAAAGCTTTTGATACAGTTTCTTGTAGTATATTTCTGGATAAAATGCCCAGCATACAGCTAGATAAATGCATAATACAATTGGATGAACAATTGGCTGGGTTGGGCTAAAACAGTAAACCTATAAATAAGGTTACATCAGACTGGCAGTGAGTCACTAGTGGGGTTCCACAGTGCTCCATTTTATGACCAATTCTCCTCAATGTTTTCATATATGTTTTCATAAATTGTGTAAAATTTTCATAAACTTGTGAGTAGGACTTGAAAGTGTACTGAGTAAGTTTGTAGATGACAGCAAATTGGGAGAAGATGTTGGCTCCCTCGAGGGAAAAGAAACATTTCAGAGAGATCTTGACAAATTACAGAGCTGGACAATCACCAATAATATAAAATTCAACAAGAGCAAGTGCCAGATTCTTCACCTGGGATGGGGCATACCTGGCTATATGTACAGACTGGGAGGACAAGAGGCTCAAGAACATCCTCACAGAAAGGGATCTGATCATTTTGGTTGGTGGCAAGTTGAATGTGGATTGACAGTGTGCTCTGGCAGCCAGGAGGGCCAACCATATCCTTGGGTGCATGAAGCACAGCATTGCTAGCTGTTCAGGGAAAGGGATTGTCCCATTCTACTCTGCAGGTACAGTCTCACCTCAAATACTATGTGCAGTTTTGGGTGCCACAATATAAGGACATGAAGCTATTAAAGAGTGTCCAAAAGAGGGCTACAAAGATGGTGAAGGGTCTAGAGTGAAAGACATATGAGCAGCAGTTTAAGTCACTTAGTTTATTCAGCTTAGAGAAGAGAAGACTGAGGGACAACTTCATCACAGCCTAATGCTTAATAAGATAAGATAATATCTAATAAGATAGAGTAAAAGTGCTGACCAGTGGTAGGGCCCAAAAGAACAACATGAAGTTATGAGAGTTTGATTGAATATTAAGAACATGTTCTTCACTGGTGGTGGGGCACTGGAAGAGGCTCCCCAGAGAAGTTGTCACAGCACCAAGACTGTCGGAGTTCAAGAACCGTTTGGACAATGGTCTTAGACATATGGTCAGATTTTGGGGTTGTCCTGTGTTGGAGCCAGGAGCTGGACTTGACGATCCCTGTGGGTCCATTCTAAATTAAGACATTCTATGATTCTATTTCAATTGTACTCTCCTGAATACGCTCTTTTAGCAGCTTCAAACAAACAAACAAACAAAAGCAAACAAAACTTTTTCCACATATGACATTGTCTTTAAATTCCATTTGGGGTTTTGGAATATATTTTTCTTTTACTTGAGTCTTTATTAGATATTGGGAGTATGACGTGTGCAAATGTGTGTGACGTGATTACCTTTCTTTCTTTCTTTCTAATTAGAGATGATCTCAAACAAAACCAAAAGAAATGAAAACAGATACATGACTTTAAAGGATGTAAAAATAATTATAAAATTAACTGTCTTACTTGATACTTTTGTTTGTCTGTTTATTTGTTTTTAACTAACTGACTAATGAAAACATCTAAGGAGCTAAAGATGTAAGATCTAAGAACTAAACACTATTATGTTTTTTTTTTTTTTTTCACCATGATTAAATGACAGAATTATTAAAAATCAAGTGTCTAAAATTAAAAACATAATAGAATGCTATGTAAGAAACCACTTCACCTGCATGGGTGAAAATATAACACACAAAATAGCAAAGCAACCTTTGAAATATTATTTGGTCCATATATTCAAGAAAAGTGATGAAAAACTGAAACTTCAGATTATCAACTAATCTATCTGTGTCATTAAATTCCTACAGGTTCTTAAAGCTACTCCTAGCATATTCCTAATTTGCATATAAAATTTAAAGGCATGAAACATGTATAAACAATTTTAAACCAATATAAAAATGTGTATTGTGTTTTATCAACTTTTTTTTTAATTGAAGTTTAATTGATTTGATCACATTAAGCAAGAACACAATCTGTGTTTTCACAAAGTGTTAGAGAGATATAAGCACCTTCTAAAGACAGTGCATCTCTTTTTCTAGTAGATAAGTCAGATGGAGTCATATGGAAACTTCTCATGGAATGCAAATAAAGTGGTTAAGGTCTAATAATGGATTTCAGAAATGTAAAGTACTAAAAAATTTGATTATTTTTTTCTATCTATATTTCATTTTCTGGGGGGGGAGATGGATGGACAGATGGACAGACAAGACACACGTTTTATGAGACAATTAATTCATCTGCACTTTTCTGTCTTTTTTTTTTTTTCCACCACTGTCATTGTTGTCAGTTAAAATAGACAACTATAAGGGGAAGAAAAGACTTTTAAATAGACAAATAACTCCTTCACTTGCATATCTATATAGAAAGAAGTCATATATCAAGAGTTGGTTCTAATACCAGTACTTAAACCTTTTAAATTTTTAGTATTTCTAGGTAGTTGTATACACTTTGAAGTATATGAACCAGACCAGAAAAAGCTACAGGAACATCTTCACATCTTTAATGAAAGTAACAGGGCAAAGCTCCTCCTGTTTGTCTTCTTGTAATAATACATTGTTAATTTTTACATATATGAATTTATTTACATATTAAAAAAAAAAAGAAGAAAGAAAAAAAAAAGGGGGGTTGTTGAACCGGTCTTAAACATCTCAGTTTGAACCCTAAATGCAAATTTGGTGGAGAGCCCTTTAGTATGAGAATCTTCTTCATTAGTGTTCTCTGAAGGAAGAAAGCATGCCTTCAAACAGAATAAGTAAGGAATAGATGATTCATGGGACACGTGCCTCTAATAAGAAATGGTTACTGAGATAGCCTAAATAAAATATTGACAATTTTTTTTTTTCTGAAGTCTTAGTTTTGAAGAAAAAATATATATATGTATTTTCAAAGAGAGTGAGAGCCAGTGACTAGAACTAATTTGTTGAAATTTCTTTGCACTGCATACACAAAACTATTTAGTACCTCATTTTTAAATCTTCTATTTTGATTCAGGTGCTTGTTGTACATATTTTTCATTCCATTTTTACTAGGCAAAGAATCAATATACATTGATTTGACAATCAATTCTAGTAACTGTTAACTGTAAATCTTGGCAAGCATCAGATGTTGATTTCTCATTCTATAAAACCCTGGATTTCAGATTATTTTTATTTGCTTATGCATAAAAACTGCATTGACTAGCAATACTTGTTCTCATTTTGTGTGTCATGTACGTTTAAAAAAAACCTTGACTGAGTCGGGGAATGCAACAAAAGGAGGAGGATGTTGTTTTCTCTTCTGGTGAGATCTTCTGGTGCTTCAGAGGTGGAAAAGAAGATTAAAGATCATCAATTATTCTAGTTTACATTTTATTTACATAGGAGTTTTGAGTTAAAATAAATAAATAAATAAATAAAATCATTCCTGTCTTGGAAGACAGGGCTTGGAAGACAGCTCTGATCAGCTTTGGTCCTGCTATTCCTCATTCTGAGGGGCTTTCAGCGGTTTCTTGGAAGACAGAGATGGTTGATAGAAATAGGTAACAGTGAACATGGAATAGGAAGGTGGTCAGGCCACTTTCATTAAAACATTTCCAATCAGTTCCAAATGGAGTAGATATGTGGGCCATGGTAGGTAATTGCAACATTTAAACATAATTGCAACTACTGAGTACTGTTTTATACTTCCCGGGTTTTCAAACCAATCCATTCACAATCGTACTTCCCCTTTGTTTGTTTGTTTCTCCATCAAGGTATTTTTGTTTCAGACAAAAGGCATTGCATTTATCATATTACACTCAGATGACACTTATTGCAACCAACATGTTTAAATTTACTCTTAGAATAGTACAATAGCCATATGTTGGACCCTACTCTTGACATGAGTTATTTTTGTACAAATGTTTTTTCTCAGTGGGTCAGAAAGCAATTGTTTATTATCAATCATATGTGTTGTTTTTTACCACTAAGGTTTATGATTGATAGGGTGAAACTGCCTGAAAACAAAGTATTATTTCCTTTTTTCCCTAACTTTACATTTGCTTCTTCTGTGGAAGATTTATCTGACTAGCCAGTAATTTACCTTCATAATTAAATTAAATGAAATGAATTTTATTTCTAAAATCTACTTCACATGTTGAGGAAAATACACATAGTAACTTTGAATGGAAGATACAATGACTGTAAAATAAGCATAGACAAACAACAAAAACCAAGCACGCACACACACACACACACACACAATAACACTTGACATGTCTTTTTATTTTTGTAAAGACTTCAAATTTTTGATGATAAATAAAGTGAATGTGTAGGGAGATATTTAAAGTTTAGCAGCTGTTCTAAGCTTCTTCTGTAACCTGAGAAAGGAAAAAGGAATTTTCAGAGGACAGTTCCTCCTGAAATTAGTTAACCAAAATACTTTCTGGTAAATAATAACAACATAAAAAAAATAAAATAAATAAAAATAAATAAATAAAATTAAAATACCTGTTTTTGATTGACTATGAAGGAAACCTGGTAAACTATTTAAATTAGAAAATTACATTTTAGAATTAAATTGGTGCAAGTAATCATTACTATATGTCAACACTGTACTGGGTCTGGCTGGAATGTTAAATTTCCCTGCAGCAGCCCATACAGTGCTGTGCTCTGCACTTGTAGCTAGAACAGCAGTGGTATCACACCAGTTTTGTGTCTGCTGCTGAGCAGTGCTGGCACAGCATCAGAACTCTCTGTAACCCTCCTAGGGGGTGGGCAAAAAATGAGAAGAGAAACATCACCAAGGCAGCTGATCTAAACCAATCAAAGGGATATTCCATACCATGTGATGTCACGCTCAGCAATAAAAGGTGGAAACAGGAAGAAGAGGGGACGGGTGGGCTCTCGTCGTGAAAACATTGGTCCTCCTCCCAGACACTGTCTACATGCATTGAGGCCCTGCTTCAAGGACGTGGTCAAACATCGTTTATTTGTGGGAAGTAGAGAGTAATTTCTTTCCTCTGCACTTCCACATAGCCTTCATTTGTTTTTTTTTTTTGTATGTTTTCCTCCCTTTTTTTTTTTCCTTTCACCCTCCCTTTTCCCCTTTCCTTTTTTTTTCCCTTTAGTTAAATTGTTTAGTTCATAATAATCTTTTTTTAATTATTATTATTATTATTTCCCTTTAATTAAATTATCCTTATCTCAACTCATGAGTTGTTCTCTGCTTTACTTCTTCCTCTCCTCATCTAAGGAGGGGGAGTGAGAGAGCGGTTGTGGTGTTTAGCTGCCCAGCACAGTAAAACCACCACAAACACATATTCAGAGAAAGCCTGGAATAAGTGGTCATAACCTAGAAATTCATGGTGATCTTGCTTTGGATAAAGAATCTGTTGTAACAGTTACTGGAAAGGAAAAAATAAATTTTGTACTAGCCTGGCCTCTTTTTGTTGTGTTTATAACTTGACATACATGTATACCTGCAGCAATTGAGTTCACACAAATCTTGAATTCAGTTATTTCTACTATATTGCAATTTTACATCAGTTTATTCATATTATGCCATGTCATTCTAGTTTTCAAACAGCATCAACTGATATATATATACACACACACACACACTTTCAACATATATGGGAGCTGCAATATGTAGTTCTAATGCTCTGTGTAAATACAGTGATCAAAATTATATTTCTACCTTATGAACACTGTTATCTTGAAATATATATTTGATATATTTAAACATGCCTCAATATATCTTAAGTCTTTTGATCTTAATGAGGTTCAGCAAGTATAAATGCAAGATGTTGCAGCTGGGTCAGGGCAATCCTATATACATGTATGAGTACAAACTGGGAGAAGACCACACTGAGAACAGCCTTGCAAAGAAAGACTTGGGAGTTCTAATGGGAGTTCCATCTATCACCCAGCTCTATCTCCCAGAGAGGGCTGGGGCTGTTCAGCCTGAGGAAGAGAAGGCTCCAGAGAGACCTCATTGTAGCTTTTCAGTACTTAAAGGGGGCTTATGAAAAAGGTGGAGAGCAGCTAGCTTTTTCCTCAGTTAGATAATGACAGGATAAAGGGAAATGCTTTTAAATCAAATGAGTGGAGATTTAGATTAGATGTTAACAGGAAATTCTTCATGCAGAGGGTGGTGAGGCACTGCAGTAAGTGCCCAGAGAAGCTGTGGATGCCCCATGCCTGTAGGTGTTAAAGGACAGGTTGGATGAGGCCCTGGGCAACCTAATCTAATGGAACCTGATGATATTTAAGGTATTTTTAACGTTAACAAACCATTTAATTCAGAGAGTGATTTCAAGTCCTATTTCTACCTGTGATGCAGCTAAAAGTGGATACGTTCCTTTGCTGATCAAAGCAGATGAATTTCAAACTTCTTCTAACACACAGATACTTTCCATTTATCACAAGAGCTTTGTTCTAACAGTGGCTGGGAGCCCATAATCCTGTACCAAAGATGTACACAATGGAACAGTTGATGTTTATTAGTAGAAAACTTGAAAGAAAATCAACCAAAATAAATGTATGATATACACTGCATTTTTCCTTGAGAGTAGCTGTTGGGGGGGGGGGAGGGAAAAGGAGGGTTACTTCACATGGATTAGAACTCTTGTGCATCTTCACACTATACAGTTTATGTTTTCTGACATTGGTCCTGGTGTCAGGTTTTTCCTGGTGCCTTTAGAAGGGCAGAAATACAATGAAGTTTTAATTAAGACATGCTGTTCCAATGAAGTACAATTTAAGGCAGTTATTTGCAGTCCAAACGGTTCCTACAATGCATTGAGGACAATTTTCTGATGCAGGTGGTAGAGGAGCTGACGAGGCGTGGGGTGCTCCTGGACCTCGTTCTTACCAACAGGGATGGCCTTGTTAGGGATGTGAAGGTTGGGGGCAGCTTGGGATGCAGCGACCATGAGATGGTGGAGTTCCAGATGGAACTAGGCAAAGGAAGTAAGGCTAAAAGCAGGATTGCTACCCTGGACTTTCAAAGAGCCAACTTCGTCCTCTTCCTGGACCTGCTTGGGAGTATCTCAGGGGATAGGTTGCTAGGAGGCAAGGGTGCTTGTGATTGCTGGGCTACATTTAAGCAGCACTTCTTCCATGCTCAGGGTCGGTGCATCCCGAAGAATAGGAAATCAGGGAAGAGGGGCAGGAAACCCATGTGGATGAGGAAGAAGCTCATCAATAAGATCAAAAGGAAGAGGATGGTCTATGAAATGTGGAAAAAGGGCCTGTCCTGTTGGGAGAAGTATAGATGGGCCTGCAGGGCCTGCAGGGACGCGACGAAGAATGCTAAAGCCCACCTAAAGATGAGGCTTGCGAAAGAGATGAAGGATAATAAGAAGGGTTTTTTCAAGTATGTAAACAGCAAGAGGAAGACTAAGGATAATGTGGGTCCCTTGCTGAATGAGGGGGGTGTCCTGGACATGGGAGACGCTGAGAAGGGAGAGATACTGAATGCTTTCTTTGCTTCAGTCTTTGCTTCAAGGACACTCCCCCGGGACTCCTCGCCCCTGGCAATAGGACAAAGGGTCTGGGAAATGGAGGGCTCCCGCCTGGTGGATGTGAGAGTGGTTTGGGAGCGTCTGAGTGGGTTCAATGTACACAAATCCATGGGTCCCGATGGGATGTATCCACATGTGCTAAGGTAGCTGGCAGATGTGATCGCCAAACTGGTCTATAATCTTTGAAAGGTCCTGGAGAATGGGTGAGGTGCCTGAGGACTGGAGGATAGCCAATGTCACTTCGATCTTCAAGAAGGGAAGGAAGGAGGATCTGGGTAACTAACTACAGGCCAGTCACTCTCACCTCTGTCCCTGGAAAGGTATTGGAGCAGCTTGTTCTGGATGCCATCTCCAAGCAATTGGAAGAGAAGAAGGTCATGAGGAGTAGGCAGCATGGATTCACCAAGGGGAATTCGTGCTCGACCAACCTCATTCCCTTCTATGATGGCAACACCAGCAGGGTAGATGGGGGGAGAGAGGTGGATGTCATCTACCTTGACTTTAGCAAGGCTTTCAGTACTGTCTCCCATGACATCCTACTAGGAAAGCTGAGAAAGTGTGGGATAGATGAATGCACAGTAAGGTGGGTTGAGAACTGTCTGACTGGCTGAGCTCAGAGGGTGGTGATCGGCAGAGCAGAGTCTGGCTGGAGGCCTGTGACTAGCGGTGTTCCCCAGGGGTCGGTGCTGGGTCCAGTGTTGTTCAACATCTTCATCAACGACCTTGATGAGGGAATAATGTCTGCCCTCAGCAAGTACGCCAATGACACAAAGCTGGCAGGAGTGGCTGACACGCCAGAAGGCTGTGCTGCCATTCAGTGAGACCTGGACCGGCTGGAGAGATGGGCAGGAAGAAACCAAATGAGATTTAATAAGAGCAAGTGTAGAGTCCTGCACCTGGGAAGGAACAACCCGAAGTATTAGTACAGGCTGGGGGACGACCTGCTGGAGAGGAGGTCCGAGGAGAAGGACCTGGGGGTCCTGGTGGACGACAGGTTGACTATGAGCCAACACTGTGCCCTTGTGGCCAAGAGGACTAATGGGATCCTGGCGTGCATTAAAAGGAGCATGGCCAGCAGGTCAAGGGAGGTGATCCTCCCCTTCTACTCTGCCCTGGTTAGGTCTCACCTGGAGTACTGTGTCCACTTCTGGGCTCCCCGGTACAAGAAAGATAGGGATCTCCTGGAAAGAGTCCAGAGGAGGGCCACAAAGATGGTACGGGGCCTGGAGCATCTTCCCTGTGAAGAAAGGCTGAGAGACCTAGGTCTGTTCAGCCTGGAGAAGAGAAGACTGAGAGGGGATCTCATCAATGTATATAAATATCTGAGGGGTGGGGGACAGAAGGATGTAGCCAACCTCTTCTCAGTGGTTTGTGGGGATAGGACAAGGGGCAATGGCTGCAAGTTAGAGCACAGGAAGTTCTGCACTGACATGCGAAAGAACTTCTTCACGGTGAGAGTGACGGAGCATTGGAACAGGCTGCCTAGGGAGGTTGTGGAGTCTCCTTCTCTGGAGATATTCAAGGCCCGTCTGGACGCCTACCTGGGCAGCCTGCTCTGAGGAACCTGCTTTGGCAGGGGGGTTGGATCTGATGATCTGTCAAGGTCCCTTCCAACCCCTTCAATGCTGTGATTCTGTGGTTCTATGATTTCAGAATTTTATTTTTTTCCCTTTATCTTTTCCTCTTAGCCCTCTTTGTCACACAAGAAAGTACCAGGTTTGAAAGTGATCTGCACTTATCTTTGTATGTGTTGCCATGTGTACAAGAAATATGCCCTGCAATGACATTTTAATTTGCCTCGGATACATTTTTAAGTGAATCCTTTGATTATTCTCAGTTTCATTACTTTAGCTTGAAACACAATGAAGAAGCCTGTCCTGGTTTCAGCTAGAATATAGTTAATTTTCCTCCTAGTAGCTGGTAGGGTGCTGTGTTAGGATGAGAAGAATGTTGATAACACACTGATGTTTTAATTGTTGTAGAGCAGTGCTTATGCTGAGCCAAGAACTTTCTGGCTTCTCGCTCTGTCTTGCCAAGGGAAAGGCTGGGCATGCAGCAGGATCTGGGAGGGGACAGACCCAGGACAGCTGAGCTGAACTGGCTGAAGGGGTATTCTGTACCATATGGCATCATGATGGACAATTGATATGGGATGGCTGGCCGGGGTGGGGAGAACAGCTACTTGGGGATAGGCTGGTAATTGTTCAGCAGGTGGTGAGCAATTGCATTGTACATCACCTGTTTTGTATACATTATTATTAGTAGTAATACTGTCATTATTATTATTGTTTTCCTCTCTTTTCTGTCCTAATAAACTGTCTTTATCTGAACCCACAAGCTTCATTTTCCTGATTCTCTTTCCCACTCCAGAGAGGGAGGGGGAAGGGTGAGCGAATGGCTGTGTGGTGCTTAGCTGCCAACCAGGTTAAACCACAACAAACCAAATGTATGGGATAAATAAATCTGGAAACTACACCACAAGACCTCACTTAAAGTGTTCTTCAGCATTCGTTCCATGGGACTACATTAAAGCTAATGTGAAGCAAAACTCAAAAATTTCTAGTGTGCATACTGGTTTCTTTGAGCTGCTTGTACTGTATTTCTGCCTAATGTAAATTTAATTAATAGTGATTAAAAATCAAAATTACTTGATATTGTTATAACCTAAACTGCTAAAGATTATATATCTCCACCAACTTGTTGCACAACTTTATTAGTTTGTGGGGGCAAAAGAAAAAAATTTCACATGCACTGTCAATATCGTTGAACTCAAATTCAAATCGAAGTCAAAGAACCATTCTTGCCACAGATTTGATTAAAACATTAAAAACAAAAACAAACAAACAAAAAAAACCACTGTAATAGACATAGTACAGCAAAATACAGTGTGAACATGCTTCCTATTATCCTATTTTAGTTGTACCCAAGAAGAAGCAAAGGTGTTTTTAATATGTCATCAACATCCTGAGTTCTTCACAACAGAAAGGATGATGTTAGGAACTGTTTTTTTGTTGTTGTTGTTTTGTTTTGTTTGATTTTGTTTTTGTTTTGTTGTTTTTTTCCTCCTCTTTTTGCTTGGAATTTACAGAGCTGATAATTGTTTTTTGTTTGTTTGTTTGTTTTTTCCTTCAAAATTTAGGACCCAATTAAAGTTGTTTTAGATTTGTTTATTTGTTTTTTAAATGTTCTGCATTTTTCGCTTTCTTTACTGGTTCATACTTCCACGTCTTCCAAGTTTGCTGTGTGTTTTACATATGTTGGATATCTGTTCTTTCATTTTTGTTTCTTTGCTATCCCTAAGAACAGTATTATTCAGGAGCCAGTGATACGTTATTTTGATAACAAGTTATTGGTAATTGGTGAATGTTTTTTTTGTTTGTTTGTTTGTTTTTCATAGCCTAGGTGTCTCTAGTATCATCCTATGCCCGTTCTTTAAGGTCTTTGCCATCATCTCATGACTGTACTCCTCCATTCTGCTTTTCTTCTTTTTTTCCTAGCGTCTTTGACAATTCATTCAATGGATTATGACTAATTTTTATTACCTATGAACTACAACAACAAAAAAATCATAGTAACACTGTCATTATGCTACACAACTATACAAAGGTTAGCTAAAACTAAAACAGATTAAGTAATACATGGTGGATAAGCAGTTGTTTTTGTTAAGTGAGATAAAATGAATGAAGTCACCTCCTCCAGCTGCTGTAGCCCAGCACTGCTCCTTCCCAGCTACCAGGACCTAGACTGGTTCCCAGGGTTTCAGGGTCTCTGCTCAGGCTAAGGGTCACAGCTGCTGCTTTCTCCTTTGCAGGTTCAACCAGTAGCAAAACTAAGCATGTACCCGAAGATAGAGGCATAGAGCAGAAGACTCCACTCACTCTAGTAGCTTATGCCATGACTTTACTCACTCCATTTGCTGGCACCACTGGCTAGGGGTACACACATGCCCAGTCTGACTCCAGCAATTGGCACCCAGTCCACTTATGCCAGTCAACCCAGGAATCGGTAGAATTGGCTTAAAGTCTGTAAGACCATTCCAGGTATAGGGAGCTATGGTCCCTCTGGGTACTGAAACTAGGACAATCACTTACTCCAGTAGCTGGCACCACAGCACACAGGGTTCAACACCCAGTCTGAATCAGCAGCTGTCACCAATTCTACTCACACACACAGGTCCCACCAGTGACAAATGCTAAGACTCCTGCACTTGATACTGTAACTGGCACCACAGTACAGGGGTGCCAGCTCCCCAGCCTGGCTCCAGAAGCTGTAACCAATTCTTGTTCACACATACATTGGTCTCACCAGTAGTTGGTACACAGTCCTTGCAGCACACATACACATAGAAGAGAGGGTACAAATACACAGAAAGAGTTAACAAATTTGATGAGAAAAGATAAGATAGGACAGACTGCAGTGATCAAGAACTGGCCTTAGCCAGACGAGCATACTGACCAGCCCTATTTTACACACAACCACCTTTTCCATACCATTTTATGCCTATCTATTCCCTTTGTTCCCTCTGGGTTTGCAGAGCTCTGCAGTTTCCTGCACCCTCCCTGTTCACCTACTGCCCCAGTTTATAATCTTGTCAGATGCAAAGTCCTGATTAATCTTCCTGGAAGCAGCACCTGCAGCTTGTTAGCCCACTGGGAGGTTTGTTTCCTGCCATTTTCTCCAGTTTTACTTTGTCAGGTCTGTGTCTCAGCATTTTGCTTATTGCTTCCCTTGTTTGACTTCTTATCATCCCAATCCAGAAATCCTTAATCAGTCAATCGTGCTTCAGTCAACATCCCCACATTCCATTTCTTTCCTTACCTATTACTACTATTGACCAGGTTGGTATCTGACTGTCTCCTAACAAAGAAGTCCTCAGCCAGATAAGACTATTGGAATAAACATTCCTAGACTCTCACATGCCCTCTTTGATTAGCATAACTGACCAGACTTTGTTCCTGTCACTGATTCCATTTCTTCTTATCCTTTTTTAAATTGGAAAAGGTTCTTGAACTCTTAAAGGAGCAAATACTCTCCTTCTACATACTGTTATACATGTATTTTTTCAGCTAAAAAAAATGAAAATAGAGCTCCAGACAAGCCTTATAACAGTAAAGAAAAACAAACAAACCAACAGGAAAAAAAAAAAAAAGTTCAACATGGTCCAGTCCTGAAGTGTGACAGAGCTGATACAAAGTCTATAAAACCATTGTTTTGTTAGAAGTGGTTCAAGCTTATTTATGACTTTATGGTCTGCCTTATAACCATTTATTTTTTTTTTGTAATATTGCTTGGCATAGTCATATAAAAATAATAAGACTATGATAACGATATCTAGCATCTACCTACCAGACAGAATGAGATGGCTAGCACTCAGCTGTAAACACACATCTGAATGAGTTGAAACAAAGCAGATCACAGAAATCAGAGTGATTTTGTTTTAGCCTACGGAAAGAGGAACTTATTATTCAGACTAGACTGATCCTGACCCATGGATAAGTGTTTACAAATGCCAGTGATACATACTGGAGTCTGGGGCACAGAGAAGATAACTCTTTTGTGTTTTGGCTTCCTTCAGCCTGGCTCCCCTGAGACTCATTCTCTCAATCTTGGAAATTATGAATTACTCATATTATCATATGTCTAGTGATTTACTAGTATGTTTGCTTAATACTTGTTTATCAGTTGTTAAAGATAGATTAACAATTAATCAAATGTAACAAATAAATGCTTATTTAGCATCCTGAGATTTGGTTGGTGTCTCAGTTGCCCAGACTTTTTTCATCACAGTGTTCCCCAATTCCCTGTATTATCAATTTCAACAACAGTAACTTTTCTTGAACAACAGGCTTACAAAAGCTTATTCCCTGCTGTGCCATTCATGAGGGAATATATAGCAAGAAATCATAAATATTCATCACAACAGATAAGAATTAGAATCTAGGAAGTATTCTTCACTGTAGAAATAGTCTTCTAGGATCCTGCAACAGAGATACAAAACTTGAATGATCACTGGATCAATAAACTTATGTCCCGTTAGAGATTTTCTAGTTTGGCCTTTCTGGTACAGTTTTTACGATTCTTTTTCTTCTCAGCAGAAAGCTATGATTCCCCTGACTGCTACCAGAAAACAAATATCTTTTGCACTTAAGGGCTGGCAAAAATGTTTTGAAGAGATATTTGAACTAGGGAAGTGTCTAAAATATTGGGTCATAAAGCAACCCATGCTGATTAGAATTTTCTCTTATATCTCAAGACAAGCCTTTGCCAGAAAAATTATGAATATATAAGTGATATATGCAATACTAGAATTTTGCAACTATCAGTTAGAGCTGATAGTTGCGGATAGTTGCAGTTACAGATGTAGAAAGGGAATAGTGAATTGAAAGCCCAAAATTGAACGCCCACGTTTTTACTTTTTTTTTTTTTTTCTTTTGTTCTTCAGGCAACTGGTATATTACATCATCTTTCCAATAACAAATAAACAAATAAATAAAGCCTATATGTCGGCAATATCCTTGGAAATTAATCTATATTTTACTTGATTTATACTGATGATTTTTTTTTTCTTCAGTTTTAGAGAATAACAGGTTTTATGATTCTGACTCTGCATGGAAATGGAAAACAAAGGGAAAAGAAATCTAAAGGCACTCAAAATCTCTACTGAAGGAGGGTGGAAATTAATGGAGCAACATGAGGAAAAGGCTATCCAATTGAAGCTTTGGGATGAAACACCACACACTTGATTTTTTTTACATGTATTTACTTTTGTTTGCAGCTTGTTTTCTTTTTGTTTGTTGGTTTGTTTGCTTTAATGAGTAGAGAAAATGACTTAGTTTTATAACTATCACAAAGTTTTCTTCTGTTCTCTGACAGAAGACATTGGAGTAACTGGTGAAAGAATAAAGGTCAAAGATATATCTTTATTAATAATCGTTACATAAATACATATCTCTTCAATGTTTTCAGAAGTAACTTGCTTGCAGGACTAGCAGGTATACTAAGTTTGCTGATGATACTCCTCAACAGAGCTGTTGATTCCATCGAGGGTAGAGAGGCCTGGCAGAGAGTTCTTGACACAGTAGAGTGCTGGGCAATCCCCAATAATATGAAGTTAGACAAGAGCAAGTTCTATATTCTGCACCTGTGATTGGGCAACCCTGTCTATGCATACAGGCCAGGGAACAAGAGGTTGGAGAGTGGCCCAGCAGAAAGGGATCTGAGGATTCCAATCGACAGCAAGTTTAATATGAGTCAAGAGTATTTTTTTCCTGGCAGACAGGAATGCCAATCATATCCTGGGATGCATCAAGCACAGCATTGCTAAACAATTAAGGGAAATGATTGTCTCCTTCTATTCTGCACTGGAGTGGTCTCATCTTGAGTACTGTGTGCAGTTTTGGGAGCCACAAACTAAGAGGGACATAGAACCATTAGAGAGTGTTCAAAAGAGGGCTACAAAAAATGATGAAAGTTCTGGAGGGGATGCTGTATGAGGAGCTGCTGAACTAACTTTGTTCAACTTAGAGAAGAGGAGACAGGGGGATGACCTCCTCATAGTCTACAACTTCCTCACAAGGGAGAGCAGAAAGGCAGGTGTTGATGTCTTCTCTCTAATGACCAGCAATAGGATCCAATAAAATTGTATTCAGGCATTCCAGGTCAGGCACTGGAATAGGCTTCCCACAGAAGCATTCTCAGCCTGTGAAAATTCGAGAAGTATTTAGACAACCTTCTCAGATATGTGGTTTGATTTTTAGGTGGTCCTATGTGGGGCCAGGAGTTGGACTCAATGATCCTCGTAGGTCCCTTTCAACACAGAATATTATATGATTCTGTGATTCTATAGAATATTAATTACAAAGATATTTTAAAAAATGCAAATATGTTTGCCAACCAATAACATGGTCGAGGAGTTTTGACATTAAATTTCTTGATTTTAGGGACTGTATGCTGTAGAGTTCAAATACACTAATGGCATATTCGAGTGTTAAATAAATTTGTTATAAATATGGTTATCTGTACCCATACTTTAATTTCTAAAGAATTTCCAAGGTCACTCCCGATTCCAAACTAACTCTAGCACATGGTGTTTGTTATAAAATTAACAGCCTGATAATACATCTCATATACTTTCCATATTGCGATGTCAAAAAGCCTCTAATGAGAAAGTATTTATGATCATTGTTACACTTTGAAGGTTAACCTAGAAGTTCTGTACACATTAAGTGTCCCCAGGTGCCTCTTAAGCAGATCATCACCAGCATTCTGTAGCTAACCTCAAATGTTCCTGAAATCAAGTAGTTTGCCTGTTCCACTATTTTTCATACAAGATTGTTTTGGATGCTCCTATACATAACGTGTGTTTAATGCGCTGAACATTCTATCATTCTATTTCAGTGAATGGATTCCCTTTAAATAGTTTGTATTACCTGCAAGATATACTCAATGCTCTCAATAAATAAATAAATAAAATTAACAAAATCTTTCACTTGAAAACATAACTGATTTTACCCAAGGAAATATTTTTGTATAAGGACACTTTCTAATCTATGCCAACAAACTTTAAAGGTACAATAATTCATTGCCATTTACCAAGAATATCAATGAATATTAAAAACTTGAGGGTGATTTTTATATGAGAAACCAATTTTATAAAGAAGTTAAAGGTCAGAAACTTATGTTTCAGGAATACCACACAGAATCTGAATAGGAAGAAAGTAAAAAGCTAAGAAAGACTTCAATTTATTTATTTTCCTTTATAAAATAAAATAAAAGGACACAATAGAATTAAAAGTAAACAAAACAAAACAAACAAACAAAAACACTTCTATTAACTGAAATGTTTTCCCTGGCTTTGCCTGTCTTTCAATCATGGTATGTGGAGGTGGTAAGCATCAAGAGTCTTTTGTTTATGAATCAAATAAATTTACCAATAAAATGAAATAGGACTATATACTCTTCAGTTTCATTTTACATTGTTTTCATCACTGCAATGAATGCATGTCATTATTTCAGGACTGGTAGGAGGACAGAGTTTATTAAAATACTGTCATGTCTGTTCCACAGTATGTCCCCTTATGTGACTGGTACTATTTTAAAAGCAAGAAAATAAAATTAAGGAACAAAACAGTTAACATTAAGGAAGTGAAGGATCCTGCACCTGGAGAAGAATGACCCCAGGCACAAATACATGCTGGGGGCCACTAATCTGGAAAGCATCCTTTCAGAAAAGAACCTCGAGGCACTGGTGGACACCAAGAAAAACATAAATCAGCAGTGTGCCTTTGATGCTAAGAAGGCTAATAGCATTGTTGGCAACATTAGGCAAAGTATCTCCAGAAGGCTGATGGAGGTGATCCTTCCTCTATACTGAGCACTGGTGTGCTGAGTCCATTTCTGGGCTCCCCAGTATGAGAGAGACATGGAGATATGGCAGAAAGTCCTATGAAGAACCATGACGGTGATTGGGTTCTGTTTATCCTAGATGAGAGAAGGCTGAGGGAGGATCTTATCAATTAATATAAATACCTTCAGGGAAAGTGCAAAGAAAGTGGAACCAGGCTCATTTCAGTGGTGCCCAGTGACAGGAAAGGGGGAATGATCACAAACAAAAACACAGGAGATTCTGTCTGAACATCAAGAAACATTTATTTTCTGTGTGGGTGACTAAGCACTGGAACAGATTACCTGCAGAGGCTGTGGAATTTCCCTCCTTGGAGATCTTCAAAAGCCGTCTGCTTGAACAGGGAGTTTGGGCCTGTATTTGTGATAACATTTTCAAAAGGTTTTATTGGGTTTTTGTGGCAAGGCTTTAATATCTGGGGGCTGCAGGAGTGGCCTCTGTGACAAGAGTCCAGAAGCTGCCTCATGTTAGATAAAGGCCAGTTTCAGCCAGTTCCAAAGGCCCCTGCCGCTGTCCAGAGCCAAGCCAATAAACAAAGCTGTTTGCACCTTTGTGAGAGTAAATTTAATAAAATGAGGAGAAAAAAAAAAAAAACAACAACAACAACAAAAAAAAAAAAACCACTGTTGTGAAACATCAGCTGGAAGAGTGAGGAGTGTCCCCTGTTCAGATTGCTTGGAGAGATGTTCATGAGTCAGTTACCACAGTAAGATTAAGACATGAAGGAGGTGGTCAAATGTTGTCCTCCAGTTTATTACTTTTGTATAAAAATATCAAAAGAGAAGTGAGAGTTAAGAATGGAGGAGTGACAGCAGAGGTACCAAAATATAAGTTAAGGTGTTTTATAGCTTGCGAGAGACAGTCACCACCATGAATCCAGTGGTGTCCCATTGGACCATTGTCTTCAAAGATGCAGTGGGGAGGGTTCTTCATGTCTTGAAAAGGCACTGTCTTTTTATAATGTCTCCTCATCTTTTAACCTGGTTTTCAACGTAACAGCTCACATCTAGTACATCAATATGCATGTTCTTATTTCCAATTGGTCGAGTCTGCTGACACTGGGGATTGAGTGTCCCAGTATATGCTGAGCACATACCTTACTGTCAGCCACCAGACAATCAAGAAAAGATGTGCTAGCTATAGGGATAGGTTGGTCTGTGTTGCTAGGCAGGAAACTCTGCAAACAACGTCTGAGACAGAGCATAAATGCTATCTTCTACAGAGTGAGAAACAGCCCTGCAGACACCAAAGTCAGTGCAGAAGGAGGACAGGAGGTGCTCCAGGTGCTGGAGCAGAAGTTTCCCTGTGGCCTGTGGAGAGGCCAATGGTGGAAAAGGGCTGCTCCTTGCAGCCCATGGGTCCCACATGGAACAGATCTCCACATGGCAGCCCATGGAGGAGCCCATGATGGAGCAGGGAGGAGAGGGAGTGGGAGATGTTATTTTTTGTCTTTGTTCCTCCCCATCCTTACCTATTTTAATTGATTATTAAGTATATTAATTTTATCCATGTTAAGTCTGTTCTGCACATGTTGGAAATTGGTAAGCAATTTCTCCATCTTTATCTCAACCCGCAAGGTTTTCCATCTTTTCTCCATATGACCTGTTGTGGAACATGACAGAGAAGCTCTCACTGGCAGCCAGCCAAGGATAATCCACTACTTACAATTAGAAAAACTTTCATTAACTGCATTATATTTCCTGTTATTCATTCCAGTGCACTCTAAGACAAATTAATAAAGTTTTAGTACAACTTCCTTCTGCATATTTTGGAAAGACTTGGAATCAAATGGGATCATAGCTGAAAATGAATTGGACTTACATTAAATGAAGAGAGAATGTAGATCTACACTGTCCAATTTTGGAAAAGATGTGCTCAGTTTTAGTGGAATCACTATGTTGCATGTATGAAATACAAGAGTAGGTATACAGCCTGAAATACTACCTAGCAATAAAGACGAAATGTCTACAGGATAAACTGAAAAATATTATGGTAACTTGGATTTTAATGAATTTATTAGGAACTTTATTATTTCACATATATCCCAATAAAGGTAAGTTATTTTATAACTTTGTGTAGGAATTAAATTATCAGCTAGATGATAACTACATTTTAAATCTGATAATCATTAAACACTTGTCCATCTCTGTCACTAATTCGTGATAAAGAAATTTAACTTTTTGTTCTGTATTGAAAATGTGGTGTTTTTGCTCTGCTGGGCAGCTGATCTCCACCACAACTGCTCTTTTACTCTGCATCCTCAAAGGGAAAAGGGGAGAAAATATGATGGAAAAGGGTTCAACCGTTGAGATAAGGATAGGGAGATTACTCACCAAACACCATCATGAGTATAACAGACTCAGCATAGAGAGATTAATATAAATAGTTTCTTATCACTAGCAGACTAGAACAGTGAGAAACTAAAAGCAAAATAAAAACACCTTCCTTCCTTCAACCCTCTTCCATCTCCTCTCCCTGAGTGGTGTAGGGGAATGGGGAATAGGAGCTGCAGTCAATCTATAGTGCTGCACTGGGTCTGGCTGCAGCAGCCCATACAGTACTGTGCTCTGCACTTGTAGCTAGAACAGCAGTGGTATCACACCAGTTTTGTGTCTGCTGCTGAGCAGTGCTGGCACAGCATCAGAACTGTCTCTAACCCTCCTAGGGGGTGGGCAAAAAATGAGAAGAGAAATATCACCAGGGCAGCTGACCTAAACCAACCAAAGGGATATTCCATACCATATGATGTCACACTCAGCAATAAAAGATGGAAACAGGAAGAAGAGGGGAGGGGTGAAACGAGGGCTCTTGTTGTGAAAACGTCGGTCCTCCTCCCAAACACCAGCTACGTGCATTGAGGCCCTGCTTCAAGGACGTGGTCAATCATCACTCATTTGTGGGAAGTAGAGAGTAATTTATTTCCTCTGCACTTCCACATAGCTTTTGTTTTGTTTTGTTTTGTTTCCACCCCTCCTTTTCCCCCTTTTTTTTCCCTTTAGTTAAATTGTTTAGTTAATAATAATCTTTCCTTAATAATTATTTTTTTCCCTTTAATTAAATTATCCTTATCTCAATCCATGAGTTTTTCTTTACTTCTTCCCCTCCTCCTTTAAGGAGGGGGAGTGAGAGAGCGGTTGTGGTGTTTGGCTGCCTAGCATGGTGAAACCACCACAAGTGCTTCTCCTCCGCCGCTCTTTCACAATTACTTTCTTCCCCTGCTACACATGGGTTCCCTCCCACAGGATGCTGTCCTTCCCAAACTGATCCTTCAGGGGTGTCCCACAGGCAGCAGCTCTTCAGGAGATGCTCCAATATGTGTCTGTACCACAGGGTGCATCTATAAGTAGTAAACTGCTCCAGCATGGATCCCCTGTTCCTGCGTGGCTCCTCTGCTTAGTTGATAGTCCAGCCCAGAGTCTGCTCCTGCAGGCATTCTCCATGGGTCACAGCCTCCTTCAGGACAGCTCCACCATGGGCTTCTCCACAGTGTGGAGATCAGCTCTGCCATGGTACCCCATGGGCATCAGGGGGACAACCTTCTCTGCTATGGGCCTCTCCACAGTCAGCAAAGGTTCTTCGTCTCTAGCACCTGGAGCACCTCCTGCTCTCCTTCTGCACTGACCTTGCGATCTGCAGGGCTGGTTCTCACTCCTCACTATCCCAGGTGTTGTTGTGCAGCATTTTTTTTTTTCTCTTTCTTAAATCTGCACAAATAGAAGTACAACCAGCGTCAGTCATTGTCTTGGCTCTGGCATAAGTGGGTCCCTTTGAAGCCAGTTGGAACTGGCTCTGATCTGACATGGGGAAGCTTCTGAACTTCTCACAGAACTCACAGAACTCACAGAAGCCACCCCTACGGCCCCGCTGCTACTAAATAATTGTCATGTAAGCCCAATAAAGCAAGGAATGTTTTTTTATGCCAAATTTATTCATCACTTTTTATTTGTTGTTTTAACTATTGGTCTTTTTTTTTTTTTTTTTTTTTTTTTTTTTTTTGGTCACCTTTAATAGTTCTTGTTTCTTCATTCTAATTGCAGACAATGGAAAAAGAAACTCATTTGTATTTTATTGGGGTTAAACACTTATTCAGTGTTCTGAATACAGATCTTCAAGGGGTATGCAATTGCTTGGTTTCTGATATCATCAGACTACAAACAGCAACCAATAGCTTGATCCAGTACAATCCAGTGATTTCAACTGCAAGTGCAGTTTAAGTATTGTATCTTCACAAAACAAGTGATGATAATAATAATTATTATTAATATTGTGATATATGTTCATCTGATTCGTATCAGTATGGAACAGTATGGGGCCGCATGGTATGATGAATGTGACCTTCTGTCTTACATACCCTTGTATAACCACAAGTCTAAGAAAAACAGAATGGTTAATGTATATAGTTCTTGTACCTTGCAAAGGAATATTTTAACAATTTGTGTCAATAGAGAGCAGTTCTGTCTGTCTCTGGGTCCTGCACTGGCAATTTAATTCTTCCACAGATGTGGTTTCTTCCCTTTCCTCCCAGTGTCCCAGTCTCCCCCTCATTACAGTCAAATTATCAAATCTTCAGAAATATTTCTCAAATCCATGAGCCTATTTGCCTTTGTTATTCCAAACTCTTATTCCTAACAGTTACAGCCTTTTTGCCTTCTTTGTGGTTGATTTAGCACTGCTATAGATGTGACTGGAGTGTCCCTGTGAATGACCTGTGAGGAATGTTTTAACAACACGTGAAGTGTCAATAGAGAGCTATTTGTATTTGTATGTTCTTTCTTTGAAGTCTCTGATGTCTGGGGGTTTCAGAACAACTGCTAACAACTTGTAACTGTTCTGGCTTCTAAATGGGACACTATGCAAGCCCCTGATATCTGGCCAGGTGGCCAGGAGATTAAGGAGAAGAAAGAAAGAAGCTGAAGGACGGCTAGAAGACAAAACTTGTAGGGGATGCTGCGTAAGCTTTTAACATGCTGCCAACGAGTACAAAGGGGAAGGACAAGAAAAAAAACCTGAGAGGAAGACTACGAGCCTTCAACATGAAAGACCCCCAGAGACCCCCAGGGGGATGCGCATGCTCCAGTAGGAGGGACTGGACCCCGGAAGCTAATTATAATAATCTATTTTTTTTAGAAGTAGTAATGAATATGTATTAGTCTAGGAGCATAAAAATCAGCTACTTGATGTAACTGGTGTGCATCCTGGTGGAGCAGAGACTCCCGGCACACCCAGCGCTATTTGCTTACCTCTATTCTTTTAATAAATCCTATTTTAATTTAATCCTATTTTGGGACTGAGCGATTTATAACAATATTAATGAGAGGAATATTTTAACAATTCACATCAATAGAGAGCTTGAAGGGAAATGTATTTGTAGGTTTTTCCTTGAAGTTTGAGATATCTGGGGGGGGTTCAGAATAACTGCTAACTATTATGACTATTGCATGGGACACTATGCAAGTCCCTGATATCTGGCCAGGAGATTAAGGAGAAGGGGAAAGCTGAAGGACAGCTAAAAGACAAAGCTTGCAGGGAATGCTGTGCAAGCCTCTGGCATACAGCTAAGATGGACAAAGGGGAAGGACAAGAAAAAAAAACCTGATGAGAGGAAGACTATGAGCCTTCAGCATGAGAGACCCCCAGAGACCCCCAGAGGGACCACTAGAGACTGATACGCATGCTCCAGTAGGAGGGTTTGGATTCCAGAAACTAGTTATAATAACCCTGTTTTTTTTAGAAGTAGTAATGAATATGTATTAGTCTAGGAGCATAAAAATCAGCATCTTGATGTAACTGATGTGTCTAGGTGGAGCGGAGACTCCCGGCACACCCAGAGCTGTTTGATTACCTCTATTCCTTTAATAAATTGTAAACTTTGATTATAAACCAATTTTGGGATTTAGCCATTTATAACAATTAATAATAATAATAATTTCACATGTTAAATGTTCAATATGTTTTCTGCATTATTTTAAAATATGAGTAGTGCTCTCACTTTTATTCCTGATGTTTCATTAAACATTTCTTTCCAGTGTAAGTACAAACTTACAAGGAGTAACACATAACATCACACATCACATTTCAGAATAATATAGCACTTTTCATTAAAGTATGATCAATTTAATCTTTAATTCATTAAAAGTATTAATAGTTGTTCCACAGGAAGAACAGGTAATAACATACAAAGGATTGCTTGAGCAAGAGCACTAGGGGAGTAGAATGTGACAATTGCATAAATAAAACTTTTTAGTATTTTTTATATTACGTAACATATAAAATGCATAGTTAGCAAGCTTTCAGCAAAAATGAGTATCATTTGATACCCATCCCTCTCAGATTCACTATCATCTTTCTTTTCCTTCTCTTCCTTTCCTCTCCCCCTTCCCTTCTCCTCCACCTCCACTTTCTCCTTCATTTTCCACATCCCTTCCTTTTCTCCTTCCCTTTTTCCTGTTTCCCCTTTCCTTTCTCCTTTTTCCCCTTCCTCTTCCTTTTCTCTTATTTCCCCTTCTTATTCTCTTGTTTCATTAATATGGAAATTACTGCTGCAGTTTTGAATCATAATTCTGTTCCTGACATTCTAGTAATTTGTATAATTGTGAAAAATTACAAGCAGTTTTGGTATTTCAAATCAAATATGTTATTTTCAAGGATGTCTGTTTCCCATTTTCCCATTGTCCCAAATGATACATCAATAATGTGGTATTGTCAGAAATTTTATTACCAAGAATCTGTTTCCACAGAAAAAAGCACTGACACTTAAAAAATAAGGGGGAAAAAAATAAAACTGGTAATCTGTAAAATTGCTGTATTATTGTATTTTATAATGCATATGGATTCACATAGATTGCTGAATCTATATCTTAATTTTAGTGGAAGCTGTAATGAGTATCCATTGTTTTCAGCTACAATAATATTCTACTGTGGGAGTTACATAACACAACATCTGCATAGATAATTGTCCATAATTAACTGTGTATTACTATCTAAATAATATTCAATTTTTTGATACAACTTTTTGTCATATTACTATATTCTTCACTGAAAATCTTGACAAATTCTGTAGTATGGAATGCAGTGTAAAGTGATTAAATAATATTGTGTAAGAGACAGCCAAACCATTAAATTTATTATGGAATGATTTTTTAATTTATTTATTTTTTTTAATATTGAATGACATATATATATATATAATGGAAAATACTAACTATATGATATTCTAATTAAAACATAAAATATTTATTTTCAACAAAATATATCCATAAAATTTCTCAGTTTTTCTCCTTAAATGTGTCATCTGTATATGTCTATCTATCTGTCTCTGTCTCTTCTTCTACCTGTCTTGTCCCTGTCTATCTATCCACCTATTTATCTATCTATTTCTTCTTTTTACACATATGCAAATCTACCAAAGTAATTCATATAATTTGTGGTAATCTCTGCATATATCTACTATACCTTTATTAAGAGTAGTCATCTACCTTCATTAACAGTAGAAAACTTTCTTTAAAATTCCAATTAAAATATGAGTGATACACTTTGTATTTACTTTTTCATCACACATTTAGCACATATGTGATCTGTGAGAAAATAGCTCTGCCAGTTTACTTTTTTCATGGACAGTCTGTCACCTGAGTTAATGTAAGAATACAGTAATATTTAATAGTGAAAAATGTTGCAAAGCCAACAGTAAAGTATGTCTCCTATTAATGCAACAGTACATTAAAAAAAAATGTTTCAAAGGATATACTTCAGGCTGCATTTCATCATTGGAGTTTGTTGTCGACAGAAGGAAGACAGGGACACTCAATATGAGTGATCAGCAAGCTTCATCTTATTGCCCGAATAGCCTAACTTTTATAGTGAACTTAACAGGGGTGGACAGTGTTTCACACAAGATTATTGGTCAAAAGCACTCAGACAAACAACTATAAGAAAAAAAAAAACACCTGCAAGAAAACAATCCCTTGTGATTAGCAGTCACATAGACCTTGTCCTTGAAGCCAGCTACTGGTAACAATATTTTTCTGAATTCCTCAATTGGGCGATGTGGGAACACTGTCATGGGAACTTCTCATAGTTGCCCTGGTAGCTTGGTTTGCTCAGCTACAGCAAGCTATGGGATTCTTACTGTTTCAAAAATCCCTCAGCTGTTTTATGTCTACGTGACCTATTTCAGTTAACCATTCCTCTACAGAACTTACTTCTGAAAGTCTTTTGAAATTCTGCAGAAATGAATCTGTAGACCGACTTGTATTTATTATTTTTAAACAAAGCTAAAAACAAGGGAAAGGCAGGATAAGTCACTACTGAGTTAGGATACTATTCAGAATATATGCCATTTCTAGAGTCTCTTTCATCTTACGCTGATGTGCCTGCATCTGATTTATCAGTCATCGTAATTTCTTTGCCAACGAGGCATTTTTATGTATTTCCTAGTTAAGAAAGCTGCTATTGTTTCATTTAAGTAAAGAAGACATCACTGAAAGAGTTTTTCTCACATAAAGCTTTTGTTGCACAAAACTTTTGTTGAAGATTGCATAAGTTGAATAACTGGAGACAAAAGTTTGTAGAATTTTTGTTTGTTTGCTTGTTTTTTGATGTCAGTAGTTTTCTGTATGCCAGCAGAAAAATTTTTTTGGTTGGTTTTGTTTTCTTATTTTTTCCTTTTTAGCTGTGATTAATATTATTATATATTTTAATTTAGAAATTCAAAAGGACAAGCCTTAATATCTTAATGGAAGATGGACTGAGCAAAGACTAAATGCTCCGAAAAAAAAGAAAAAAACTCTTTCAAATGTTTCTCTCAATCTTCCACTGTCATCTTAAACCAATCTGAGTTCAGACTCCATCTATTATTGAGTAATAAGTAAATAATAGAAAGGGAAGTCTGAAACATTTGATAATCTATGAAAAACAGGCTACTAGTTAAAGCAGTAGGCATAACCACAGTGGCAGGGTGCAGTCTGATGATCTGCTGAGTGTGTTTTTGGAGGCAGATTACAGAATTGTTCTGTTTCTTTAATACTCAGAAAAGACCAGTGTGATAATTGAATGCGTAAAATTTATCTGGGCAAGATATTTTCAAAACATGAATTCATAGGAAATGATGAAAAAGAAATCTGGAATTTAAATGATACTTTAAGAAACTGGTTATCTACTTGCATTCTACAAGGAAGTTCTCTGTCCCTTTCAGATTTAGAGACAAGTTTTAGTGGCACTTGAACTTTTCTTTCAAAAAGAACAGAAGAAGATGTGGCATCACCTCAAAGGTAAATGTACTAAATAGAAATATTAGAGCTTTATGCAAGAATGGTTATTTGAGATCAATATTCCACTTCTTTTTTGTTAAATATTATAAACCCTACTCAACTTTCATTGAGTTTCTTTCAATACTTCTTGCAAAATTGACTATGTGAAATAACAAAATATTTTGTAGAATATTTGAGGATTTATGTGTCTGGACTTTCCTATTGAAACATTTCTCTGTATTAACCTCCAGTTATCCATATCATAAACTTTAAGGAACATATCACTGTTTTCCTCAGGACTTAGTTAGTGCAGGCAGGGCAAGCAGGGAGGGCCCCTCACTGCTCTCTTGCAGCAGTCTTTCCCTTCAGTACTGGTACCGGTAGACTGCTTGCGAGAAACCTGGCCACGGTATCAACCAGGCAGACAACCATGGCCTCCGCATCTCTTGCGGCCTCTCCAGCCACAGTCACCAATGTGGCTACTCAGACGGAGGGCTCAGGGAAACACACCACCATCCAGGTTTTGGGCTGCAGGGTGTGCCCGAGTCTTCTGTCTGTATCCAACAGCAGCAGTGAGGAGTATGCCTGTGAGAGGTGTGCCCAGGTTGAAGAGCTGCTCAAACAGGTAGCAGAGCTTTGGGAGGACATGAGCAGGCTCAAGAGCATCAGGAAGTCAGAGAGGGAAACTGACTGGTGGAGGTGTACTCTCTGAGACAGACTCAGGAGCCTGCCACAGCACAGGTGCCTCCTGCTGTGCAGAAGACAAAAGTCCCCTCATCCCACCAGGCAGTAAGAGGGGACCTAGGCCACGGGGGGGGGGGGGGGGGGGGAATGGAGGCAGATTCCTGTTCGAGGTGGTAGGCGAGCCCTGTCCCTGCCCACCTCACCTTCCCCTCTACCTTTAAGTAACAGGTACTAGGCTCTAGAACACCATACTCAGAACAATGAAATAGACAAAAGCCCATCCCAATTGGAGAGGGTGCCTAAGGCAAGACAACCTACCCCCTGCATTGTTACATCATCTTTCGAGAAAGACAGAAGGGTTGTTGTCATGGGGAACTCCCTTTTGAAAGGGACAGAGGGTCTGATATGCCAACCAGACCCAACCCATGGGCTTGGGTGAAAGACTTAGCTAAGAAAGTAAAACGCCTGGTAAGGCCCACCGACTACTACCCGCTACTGGTCTTTCAGGCTGGTAATGATGAGGTAACAGTGAGAAATCCAAGAGCGATCAAAAGGGACTTCAGGGCTTTGGGGCGACTACTTAAAGGATCAGGGGCACAGGTTGTGTTCACCTCTGTCCTTCTGATAGGGGAGATTGAGAGACTGATGCTGACAAGCGGGCTTACCACATTCAGACGTGGCTTCGGGACTGGTGTAACTGACAGAACTTTGGGGTTTTTGATCATGGGAAGGTCTATATGATGGCAGGCCTGCTGTCACCAGGTGGCATGCACCTCTCTCAGAGATGGGTAAGGATTTTGGCTCAGGATTTGGCAGGGCAGATAGACACTTTAAACGAGAGTTGAAGGGGAAAGGGGATAAAAACAGGCATGCCGGTGATGAGCTAACGGATGATGCACTAGAATCAGAGGGACTGTGTGCCGGAGAGGTCCTTCAGTCAGCTCCACAAGGGGCTGTGTGTAGGGAAAGGCATTTGAAGTGCTTCTCCACAAACACACGCAGTATGAGGAATAAAATGGATGAGCTAGAAGTCTTGGCCCAGTCCCACAGCTATGACATCATTGGCATAAGCAAAACCTGGTGGAATGAGTCCTGTGGCTGATGTGCTGCAATAGATGGTTACAGGCTCTTCAGGAGGGACAGACATGGGAAGGTGAGGTGGCAGGGTGGCGATGTATGTGAAGCATGGGATGGTCTGTGTGGAACTTCAAGTTGGGGATGGCAAAGTTGAGAGCCTCTGGGTTAGGATTACGGGATGAACAAATAAAGGGGATGTCACTGAGGGAGTCTATTACAGACCACCTGTCCAGGATGACAATGCCGATGAATTATTCTTTGCAGAACTAAGAGATGCCTCCAGATCAACCCCCAATTTGTCCTTATGGAGGACTTCAACTTGCAAGATGTCAACTGGGATCACCACATGGCTGACACAAGCAAGTCTAGGAGGTACTAGTATAGCACCTAGATGATAACTTCTCGGTGTAGGTGCTAAGGGAGACAACTAGGAAAGGTGCCCTCCCAGATCTATTGCTGGAAAACAGAGAGGGTCTTGTGGGAGACATGGCAATTAGCAGCCGTCTCGGTCATAGTGACCATGGTTGAGTTTAGAATTTATGGTGACAGAAGGAAAACTGCCACCAAAATTTCAGCCCTGGATATGGGGAAAGCAAACTTCAGGCTGCTCAAGGAACTAGTCTGTAAGGTCCCTTGGGAAGCTGCTTTTGAAGGCATTGGCATCCATCAGTGCTGCCTCCTAAAAGCACAAGATCAGGCAATTCTAAAATATTGGAAGGCAGGAAGGTGGGGCAGAAGGCCGGCCTGGCTGACTAGGGATCTTCTACTGGAGCTTAGACGGAAAAAGAAAGTGTACGGCTGCTGGAAGGAGGGTCAGGCGACAAGGAAGGAATATAGGGATGCGGCTCGTGTTTGTAGGGAGAAAACTAGTGTGGCCAAAGCCCAACTAGTTGAAGCTGGTTGTCCATGGGAGACAATAAAAAAGTTTTTTTTTTTTTAGATATGTGAACAGAAAAAGGAGAACCAAAGAAAATATAGGTACACTACTTGATGGGGAAGGTCTCCTCACAGACAATGACATAGGCAAAGCAGAGACGTTTAATGCCTTCTTCACCTCTGTCTTCAATGTTGATGTTGGGCTTCGGGACCCAGGGTGCCCTGAGCGGGAGGACAATGACGGTGGGAATGACAAACTACCAGCTGCCCCTGAGCGTGTGCGGGATTTGCTGCTCCAGCTGGATCCATACAAGTCCATGGGTCTGGATGGGATCCAGCCCAGGGTGCTTAAAGAGCTGAATGGTGTTATTGTGGGACCTCTCTCAATTATTTTTCAACAATCTTGGGAATCTGGAGAAGTGTTAAACTATGCCAGGGGAAGGATAGGCATGGCATCAGGAAGAGGTTCTTCATCGAGAGGGTGGTTGCACACTGGAACAGGCTCCCCAGGGAAGTAGTCACAGCACCAAGCCTATTGGAGTTTAAGAAGCAATTGGACTGTGCACTTAGGCACATGGTCTAAACATTTGGGTAGACCTGTGTGGTGCCAGGAGTTGGACTCAATGATCCTTATGGGTCCCTTCCAACTCAGGATATTCTATCATTCTACGATAGTAAACAAAAAATCACTTTTTTACTACAAGGGTGACAGAGCAGTGGAATAATTTGCCCAGAGAGGCTATGGAGTCCCCTTCTCCAGAGATATTCAAAACTCATCTACATGTGATGTTCATCATGCTCTATGTGACTCTGTTTAGCAGGGGGGTTGGACCAGATGACCTCCAGAGGTCCCTTCCAAGCTCAGGTATTCTTCGATTCTGTGAATTGGACCTATACTTTAGCTCATGGAAGAGGTGAAAAATTAGAAAGTTACACTTTCTTTCATATGTCAGATACCCAGATCTTAAGTTTATTCAACTAGATACTGATTATATTATATGTCCTGATATATGTTACTGTGTTGGGTCTGTCTGAGCTGGAGTCACCTTTTCCCTGCAGCAGCCCGCACAGTGCTGTACTCTGCACTCGTAGCTGGAACAGCACTGGTATCACTCCAGTGTTGTGTCTATTGCTGTGTAGTGCTGGCACAGCATCAGGACTCCTTCCAAGCCCCCAAGAGCCAGCAGGCTGGTGGTGGGCAAGTGATGGGGAGGGGACATTGCCGGGACAGCTGACCTAAACCAACCAAAGGGATATTCCATAACACCTGATGTCAAACTCAGCAATAAAAGGGGGGACTCTCGTGGGGGAGGGGGCTGTTCCTCCTGAACATCCACTACACGTCTGAGGCCCTGCTTCCCAGGACGTGGCCGAACACCACTCGCTGATGGGAAGTAGAGAATAATTTTTCCTCTCTCTCTGTGCTTCCGCGCGGACTGATTGTTTCTTTTGTTTCTGATTTTACTCCCCATTCCCTTTCCTTTTAATTAAACCTTTCTCATCTCAAACCTCAAGTTCTCTGTGTTGTATTTTCTCTCCCTTCCTCTTTGAGGAGAGGGGGAGTGAGAGAGCAGTTGTGGTGGAGCTCAGCTGCCCACCCGAGTAAAACAAACACAGTTACATATCTACAAGAAGAGCCGGAGGGTAGACCCAGCAAACTATAGGCCTGTTAGTTTGACCTCAATGCCAGGGGAGCTCATGGAGCAGATTATCTTGAGTGTCATCACACGGCACTTGCAGGGCAAGCAGGCGATCAAGCCCAGGCAGCATGGGTTTATGAAAGGCAGGTCCTGCTTGACGAACCTGATCTCCTTCTGTGATAAAGTGACATGCTGGGTGGATGAGGGAAAGGCTGTGGATGTGGTCTACCTTGACTTCAGGAAGGCCTTTGACACCATTCCCCACAATATTCTCCTCAATAAATTGGCTGCTTATGGCTTGGACTGATGTACGCTTCGTTGGGTTAAAAACTGGCTGGATAGCCAGGCCCAAAAAGTTGTGGTGAATGGAGTCAAATCCAGTTGGAGGCCGGTCACTAGTGGCGTCCCCCAGGGCTCAGTACTGGGGCCAGTCTTCTTTAATATCTTCATTGATGATCTGGATGAGGGCATTGAGTGCACCCTCGGTAAGTTTGCAGATGACACCAAGTTAGGTGCATGTGTCGATCTACTAGAGGGCAGGAAGGCTCTGCAAGAAAACCTGGATAGGCTGGACCGAAGTATGAAGTATGATAGGCTGGTCAACTATATGAAGTTCAACAAGGCCAAGTGTCGGGTCCTCCACCTGGGGCGCAACAACCCCAAGCAGAGCTACAGGCTGGGAGATGAGTGGTTGGAGAGCTGCCAGGCAGAGAAGGACCTGGGAGTGATGGTGGATAGTCGGCTGAATATGAGCCAGCAGTGTGCTCAGGTGGCCAAGAAGGCCAACAGCATCCTGGCTTGTATCAGAAACAGTGTGGCCAGCAGGGCTAGGGAGGTGATTGTCCCCCTGTACTCGGCTCTGGTGAGGCCGCACCTCGAGTACTGTGTTCAGGTTTGGGCCCCTCACTGCAAGAAGGACATGGAGGTGCTTGAGCGAGTCCAGAGAAGGGCAACGAAGCTGGTGAGGTGTCTGGAGAACAAGTCTTATGAGGAGCGGCTGAGGGAGCTGGGCTTGTTCAGCCTGGAGAAGAGGAGGCTCAGACCTTATTGCTCTCTATAGGTACCTTAGAGGAGGCTGTAGTGAGGTGGGGGTTGGTCTGTTCTCCCACGTGCCTGGTGACAGGATGAGGGGGAATAGGCTAAAGTTGCACCGGCGTGGTTTAGGCTGGATGTTAGGAAGAACTTCTTTACCAGAAGGGTTGTGAGGCATTGGAATGGGCTTCCCAGGGAAGTGGTGGAGTCACCATCCCTGCAGGTCTTTAAAAGACGTTTAGATGTGGAGCTTAGTGATGTGGTTTAGTGGAGGACTTGTTAGTGTTAGGTCAGAGGTTGGACTAGGTGATCTTGGGGGTCTCTTCCAACCTAGACTCTTCTTTGATTCTGAAAATGAGAATGAACTGCTATTTGTTTCTATTGATATCTTTAAATACTTAAAGTGCTTATGAAAATATTTAGTACAGCCAGTAATTACTCTCAGAAGGAAATACAGTTTTGAAATAAGTGTTTTTGTTTGTTTGTTTTACATATAAAAACATTTTATTTCATTTCATGAAATGTACACTTTCTTCTGATATACTGTCTGTTCTTTTATAAAATACACCTAGGTTGTCAGATGAAATGAATTTTCTGTTCAATGTGTGTTCTTTTCAATCAGTGGTTTACACAGTTCTTTTTAGGAAGAACTTCATATAAACAGGATTGCAAAAAATAAAAATATATATATAGTCTGTGATGAAATTTCAGCATTAGAACAACCCAAGCAACATCATCTGTTTCTGAATGTATATTGTCATTTTGTTTGTAGATTTATTTTTCAGAAATCTAGAGTTTTTTCTGTGTTTATTCCAGTCCAAAGTATTTTGAAATCACTTACTTCTATATCATATTCGTGCCAATCTCTATGATAAAGGTTAATTACTGGCATTTCTCATCTATTAGCAAGGTTGTAGTCAGAACTCCATTATTCACTTAAGCTCTGTACATCATGTTTCTAGCCACAGAAGTATAAAAACATGCCCAAAGAGGTGAGACATAGCCACATAACCCTCATGTTTCGATATTCCCTAGCAAAGTTGTCCCTTTTTATTTATGTATTTATTTATTTATTTATTTTAATGTACTGCTGCACAGTTTTGGTAAGCCATAAGTATTAGTGAAGTATGACATCAAGGGAATTAGCAGCTCTGTGAGAGCACTGTCTGTTGTTGTTGATTGGGATACAATAATCCCAACTGAGAGAATTACAAATTCACAGTAGACCTTGTACATGCCTGGGGTAATTTGAACAATGTACGCAACACATCACTACCTATAATAACAAAGAAAAATCTTTCGGTCCTCATTTCAGTGGGAGCTGGAGGTTCTGTGGAGAGGAGGAAGGACCATTTAAATCTTCAAGAGAGAGCTACGGTAGAGATCACTGAGATTGCTTACTGAACCAGCCTGAAAATCACCTCAACATACAATAAAAATATGAAAATAGGAACTTAATGTGTGTGTGAATATTTGCAAAGTAGAAGGATTTAAACTCCAAATCAAGAGGTCTATAAAGAAATAACAATGAAAAACAACACAATATAATATTAAGTAATGTATCTATTAGCATTTATTTAGGTCAAATCAACACCAAAGCTCTCTCTTAGCCATCTTATAAGTGATACAAAGGTGTTTTGAGTTTAGAATTTGCAGTAATCCTAAGACTTCTCTTCCTTTTGTCACCTTCCAAAAGGGGAAAGCTTGTATCTTTTCTCTCTTATTTATTTATTTATTTATTTCAGATTTGATAAAATTTGAAGGTTATAAAACTGCCTGAATAAATAATCACAGATTTATTTATTTGAAATATAAATATTGAAACTGAAATACCAGCACAAGCATAGTTAACAGCTTCATCTAAACTTTTTTTTTTTTTCCTCCTAAATAACTTGGAATTCAAAACAATGGAAGGATACATTACCATAATCAGTTTCATGATGTTGTTGCTCATGGTCAATTTATTTTATGGTAATGTGATGAGGAAGGTTTAATATTATATATTTACTTGCTGAGCTTGGAAATGTTGCAATAAAAATTTGTAAGTCTGTGACAAAACTAATTTTTGTTTTGTTAATATCGTTATAAGATCTTTGTTTTCCAGCTCAGCTGAGGAAAGAACAAAAAAAAAAAAAGTTATCTGTAAGCTAGTAAAATTCACATGCCAAGTTTTAATACCAAAAATATGTGAGCTCTGAATTGAAATGACTCATTAGTATGAAATAGTTTAACATTGTCATAAGTATTGAGCATAAAACAGAAAGTATAAAAATACAATTGTTGAGCTATTTTTATAGATCCTTGTACTGATGTTCACATATGGACTACTGACAGGGATGATTTCACATTTGCCCTGACATCTCAGATCATACATGACTCTGCTCAGTTGTGACTGAGATATTGTTTCTAATGAGAATGGAAATAATGGATTGTTAAGACATGACCTCACTGTAAGATTTACAGTTAGTAATAAATTCATACACCAGATTCTGAAATCATGAAAAAAAAATTAGAAGCAACAAGATAAAACACTGCCGAAGAGACAGATGTTTAACTTTTATGTGGCTTACTAAAGGAACAAAGAATTAATTTCAAGATATATCAGCCTATTTTCAGTAGCATATTATTTTTTTCTTTATTAATCTAAAAACAAAACTATAGGCTTAGACTATTAAGTAATAAAAAAGCAAGTAAAACTAATAAAAAAAGTTTAGAATTTATTTATTTATTTTTTTTAATATTTCACAAGTACTGCAACTTGGCTTTGCAGATGGTTACTTCACTAAGATTCATTCTGCTGAGCTCTTTTCTTCAGGCCAATTGGCTCAATATTTATTTCTGAACTGAGCTAGATCATCAACACAGATCTCTCTCCATATATTTTTATTATCTATTATTTATAATTATATATAATTATTATATTATATTATTTAATTATAATATTTATTTATTTATTCAGTATAGTGCAATGCATCCTTGAAGATTCATATTTGGCTCTCTGGTCTCCAATCTCTCGCCTATAATTCCTACTACGCCTCTCCAGGTCATTCTAGGCCTACCTCCAAACCAACCCTACAAATGCTACAATGCTCATTTATCTTAGGTCATCATCTATAACTCTTCCAGATAAGTCATCTCTTTCCAAAGGTATCAGAGAACATTTTCACTCCTTTTCCAAAAGTGCCTTTATCTAACCTGTTTTTTATTTTTTTTATTTTTTGAGTCCTTTGCTTTTCTCCTACATTATTTCTTATGTTCCCGTTTTTCTTTCCCTTCCTTCAGTACGCTTTTTCCCACAAGCTGTACATACCTCCTTTTGCTCTAGAAAATGATCTCCTACCTTCTATTTCACTCCCACTCCCCTCCTCCCCCCCCCCCTTTTTTTTTCCTCCTGATTTAGTAGTTATCTTCCCCCACTTTAAAATGCTAGGGATTTTTTTTTAATATATATTCCCATCAGAACACCAACATATACTTGTGAAAACATACTTGTGAATCATGAAGCAAAGCTAAATTTATTTATTATCAACTAAATTTTTTTTTATGTGTTTGCCTATTTTTAATGTGATTACATTGTTATTGAAGCTCATGTAGCAACTGTAGAAATAAAAGGATCTATATTCTATTATTTTTCAGTCAGATAAGAGCTTTCAGATTTTTTTTTTTTTTTTTTTTAATGTGTCTATGGTTCTAAAATCTGTTTTTCTTGTTAAACACTGAATCTGAAGTTATATTTAAATCTTCTGTTAATTCTACCGGAATTTTGTCATTTTCCCCTCTGAATTCACTTTCACTTATTTGTTGCTTTCCATAGTTGATATGGTGACATGTATAGAGTCACAGTATATCTAAAAATAGTTAGGACAAGATGCCCTTTTCCAGACTTTTTTTTTTTTTTTTTTTTAATTCCAAAACCAAATTGTTCATTTTTTTATGGTTTCAACATTCTATGTCCAAATATACAAACTCTAAACCAAAATGAAATGTTCAACTAAAAGTCAAATACAGAGAATACAGAGATGCTTAGGTTTCATTCTGAACTACAATGAAACCAGATTTAAAATCTTCTCCAGAATTTACTTTTTTTTTTTTTTTTTTTTTTTTCAGTTTTACTTAATAGAAGATGAATTCAGAATGCTCCTAATGTAGTTGTAGAGTCATGGTCAAGATTAATTTGATCCAATAACCATCTAATGTACTTTACATCAGAATCTTCTGTGATGGAAATAAGTAAATACTCATTGGTACAAATGCAGGTATAATTTACAAGTAAGAATTTATATGTGACTCTCCTCTGTGAAGAAAAAGGCCTTTGGCTGTTTCAGAAATTAACCTAATTCTTCATACACAATAACTTTGATACAAAAGTTCCATGAAAAACTGTTAGGCCAGCATAACTGCTGTAAATTTTCCTTAATGAATAGTGCCTCAAGTTAAGACCTTAGTTAATTAAACATTAATCTCTTCATTTACTGTATGTGTAACTCAATTACAGAACTAGTTTTAGAGTCATTTATCATTTATAGAATATGAAATAAAAATAAATTGGTTTAATCATACTTTAATCAAACAAGAAATTCATCAATTAATTCAGCATATCACACCTACTCAACAGTCTTTAAGATCTTTAATTAAGACCTTACATTTTGCAGTTCAGAATAAAATAACAATGTTTTTAGGGATATCTTGAAGTCAAACTTCAATATCTATGTTATATTTTGACAAACACTACATTTCACAGTTTAACTGACAAGGCTTTTCAAATAGCATTAGGATGATTTTTTTTTTCCTTAAGAAATTAACCAGAGACACCCATATTTTATATTTTGTATGTTTTAATAGCACCTTAAACTAAGCAATCACTTCCTTCTGCAGCTACTGTTTATGTATCTATTTCTTCTCCTGTAGATATACCATATTCTTGTATCAAAAACATAAAGTTCATGGATAATGGTAATCCATATACCTGAAAATACAACTGGCAATATTTTGTTCATATTCTGGAAAATTATAACCCCACTTTTCAACTCCAGCTTAAAATATTATATCTCTGAGCAGGAATCTTTAGTGACATTTCATAACATGCTGATCTATTTTCAAATGAACAGCAATAACAAGAAAACACAATATAGATAGAGGGCAGAGTAAAAATGTTATTTTGAATAAATCAGACACTTCTAAGGACACGAGTTAAAATAATTACAAACAAACAATGACAACAGCAACAAAATTGCAAACATTATTTCTCTGCTTTTGTGATATTTTGGGATAACTCTTGACTTCTGCAGAATTTGCACATTTTCCGTACCAGATCCTGCACTACATAACATTTGATTTCACTAAATACATTGCCTAAAAGTTTTATTTCTCTGCTTAATACTTTAAAGTCTACCTTGAATTGGGGCTGTGCATGTTTTTGTATGATTCTGATTATAAGAAAATCCATAGGAAATCCAAAAAGCCTACAAATAATCTACATATTTTCTTTAATCCTTCATGTTTCTTGAAGTCATTCTTGAAATCTACATGTGTATATCAGAACACTTCAGTTGATGAGGAGGATTTTATTTATTTATTTATTTATTTCGCAATAGGTGGATATCAAAATTAACTGGAAAATTTTATGGTGGTGTATCTGAATTCTGAAACTACAGTCAAATAAAAACAGTTGTTTTGAAGTTGTTTTGAAGTTGTTTGAAAGCAAAACACAAGATATCTCTTATATGTCAGAAGAAATTAGTCTATTAATTTTCATTTGATGTGCTTTGTTTGAGAGAGCAGCACAATGATATGCATCTGATAAAGGTGCATCTGTCTAACAGACTCAGCTGAATTGAGACTCATCACTAGAGCACAGTTATATAAACTATTAAAAATCATTACTTATAAGATAATACTTTTACTACTCTTGCTATTTAAGAATCATAAATTAATTGATATACATAGCTTAAATCACTAGCCTGTGTTTTTGTATCAATATAGCTTTTTGTATTCTGAAGTGTACTCTCATTTGCCTTGCCTATCCAGATCAATCACATCAAAGTTATCAAGTCTAAAATACTTGTTATGAAAATGGTCAAGTATTATGCCTATGTAAAACAGGATAAAAATATATTTGGTATGCACACCAAAAAGTGTTATTAAGATTTATAAAGGTATTCTATTTTTTATTATTATGTGATAAGAATCAAAGATAACGCAATTCCTGTATAGTCCTATTATTACTAAACTCTTACTACTAATTCATTTATCAGTAAATAACTTAATTCTTGAAGAAAAATAATATCAGATAATACTGTTTGAATGCTTGTATATGATAATTGCAAAATTATCTGCAGAGTAATGTACTATTTGTGATGTCAGTAACACACCTTTAGTGTTGTGGTTTTATTATACATTTTTATGGTTTGCTTCTATTCCATTCAGTGATCCTATTATGCATTTTGAAAATGTGCTGTTGTAACGAGAGTTGAAGCAATAACAAAACTTGAGGTAATAAAGTTTAGCTGATATACTTCTTTGCCAATGGAAGTTGAAAAACTATATTATTTCAATGTTCATTTGCATTCAGTCTCTAAGTTTATCTAAGATGGAAGAGCTTCCTTTTTATCTTTTTTATTTTTTATTGGGTGGGGAGACAGATAGTATTTGTGGTAAGTTAATTCTGATGTAAATAAATAATAATTTTAAAAATGAGTTAAATTAACAGGTAATACAAATAAAAGTTCAAATAGATTAGCAAAACACTCAACTGACATTTTCTCTTAAAAATTTACCAAGATACTGATGCCTCAACTGGTAAGTGATTCTCTACTTCTGTGGAACTGTTATTTTCAAACTTTAATCGTAACTTTGACTAAATAAGAAAAACTTGAATCTGCATTTCATATACATAAGAAATTGTTGTATTTTAGGCCTTCCTTGGAGAAAAGGAATGAGGATAATATAGTTATAAATTTATTTTGAGGATAATATGGCTATACATTAATACATACAATTATTCTGAATTATGCTGAAGGCTTTTTTTTTTTTTTTTTTTCTCTGCTTCAATCTCTACTTCTAAGATCAGCCCTCAGGAATCTCAGACCCCGGCCCCAGAGACAAGAGAGAAAGTCCAGAGAAAGGAGGATTTTCCCTTGGTCAAAGAGGATCAGGTGAGAGATCATAAGCAAACTTGACATCCATAAATGTCATCGATGGCTCTGATGGAATGCACCCACAGGTGCTGAGGGCACCGGCTCACGTTATTGCTACACAACTTTCCGTTATCTTTGAAAGGCCATGGAGAACAGGAGAGCTACCTAAGGACTGGAAGAGCGCCGATATTGCACCAGTCTTCAAAGCAGGCAAGAAGGAGGACCCTGGTAAGTACGAGCCAGTCAGCCTCACCTCCATCCCTGGAAAGGTGATGGAACAGCTCATCCTGGAGATCGTCTCCAAGCATGTGGAGGATAAGAAGGTGATCAGGAATAGTCAGCGTGGATTCACCAAGGGGAAATCATGCTTAACCAATCTGATATCCTTCTATGATGAAAAGACTAGTTAGATAGATGAGGGGAGAGCAGTGGATGTGGTCTACCTTGACTTCGGCAAGGCTTTTAACAGTCTCCCATGTCATCCTCATAGACAAGCTTAGGAAGTGTGGCCTAGATGAGTGGATGGTGAGGTAGATTGGCAATTGACTGTACATCAGAGATCAGAGTTGTGCTTAGTGCTGCAGAATCTAGTTGGAGGCCTGTAGCTAGCTGTGTTCCCCAGGGGTCAGTACTGAGTCCAGTCCTGTTCAACTTATCCATCAATGACCTGGGTGATGGAACAGAATGCACCCTCAGCAAGTTTGCTGATGACACAAATCTCGGAGGACCCAAGAGGGCTGTGCTCTCAGAGGGACCTTGCCAGACTGGAGGGTTAAGCCAGAAGGAACCTCAGGAAGTTCAACAAAGGCAAGTGGAAGGTCCTGCACCTAGAGAGGAATAACCCCAAGCACCAATAGAGACTGGGGGCTGACCTGTTGGAGAGCAGCTTTGCAGAGAAGAACCTGGGAGCCCTGGTGGACAGCAGGGTGACCATGAGCAATGTGCCCTTGTGGACAGGAAGGCCAAAAGTATCCTGGGCTGCATTTGGAAGAGTGTTGCCAGCAAGTCAAGGGAGGTGATCCCCTCTACTCAGCCCTTATGAGGCCTCACATGGAGTATTGTTTTTAGTTCTAGGCTCCTCAGTACAAGAGGGACATAAAACTACATAGTGCAATAAAGACATAGTACAAGTCCAGAGGAGGGCTACAAAGATTATTAGAAGACTGGAGCACCTGCCGTACCAGGGCGGGCTGAAAGGACGGAGTCTGTTTAGCCTGGAAAAGAGAAGACTGAGGGGAGAACTTATTAATGTATATAAATATCGGAGAAGAGGGTGTCAAGAGGATGGAGCCAGTCTCTTTTCAGTTGTGCCCAGCAAGAGGATGAGAGGCAATGGGCATAAACTGAAGCACGGGAAGTTCTGGCTAAATATGAGGGGGCACTTCTTTACTGTGACAGTGAGAGAGCACTGGAACAGGTTGCTCGGAGAGCTTGTGAAGTCTCCTTCTCTGAAGCTATCCAAAACCTGCCTGGATGCCATCCCACACAATGTGCTCTAGGTGATCCTGCTCATCAGAGGGATTGGACTGCATGATCTTCAGAGGTCCCTTCCAATCCTGCACATTCTGTGATTCTATGATTCAAACTAGGACAAATTCAGGCCTTGAATAAAGACTGATTTCAGTAGAGCTGCACCTGCGTATATTAATCAGATATTATGCTGCATTTGCCTCTTGCAAAGACTACAATTGTGGTTTAATATGCAATATGTGTTTAATGAAACAAAAATTTAAAGAAGGTAGAGACTAACATTATTTGTAACTAAAATATGAAAAACTGCTGTGTTCTACTTTTCCCTACAATAATAAATTATTTGAGGTTTTACTCAGATCTAATGACCTGTTTTCCCCACTGTACTATCATTGAAAAGTCATAAAAAATAGCTCTACAGACAGCTGGCCTACTCAACAGAAAGGTCAATATTCTAGAAGCTACTTCCTTTTCTCTGCTATGTCAGGAGGGCAGAATCCACTAAAAAATGTACTTAGTTACAAGCCTTCTAATAAGTTCACTGTTGACATTCTAAGTTGGCACTTTTCTTTTGGTGCCAGAGGCAGATTATAAACTTTCCCTTCCTAGAATGCTTTTGGTGAAGCTAAACTAAGTATTGCTCTGGTTTTGGCTGAAATAGAGTTAATTTTCTTCCTAGTATCTGGTGGTTTGGATTTATGAAGAGAGTAATGCTGATAACACACTGATGTTTTCAGTTGTTGCAGAACAGTGCTTATACTAAGTTAAGGACTTGTCAGCTTTTCATGCTGCCCTGCCAGCAAGGAAACTGGAAGCACATAAGAAGTTGTAAAGGGGCACAACCAGAGTAGCTGACCCAAACTGGAAAAGGGATGTGGCATCATCATGAACAATAAAACTGGGGGGAGCTGGTTGGGGGTCTGTCACTGCTTGGTGACTGGCTACACATTGGTTGGTGTGTGCTGAGCAATTGCATTCTGCATTACTTACATTGGTTATTTGGTTCAGTTTGGTTTGGTTTGATTTTGGTTGTTTTTTGTTGGTTTTGATTTGTTTGTGGTGTTTAGCTGTCTGCTACCTTAAACCACAACAGCATATAGGAAGGGATTTTTACACATAACTTGTAGTTATTTAAGCAATGAACAAAATATAACTTAAAGTTGTTTTTTGTTTGTTTGTTTGTTTGTTTGTTTTGTTTGTTTTCCCATCATACAATTATATGAACAGCAAACATAAAAGTCAAAATTTAAGTATCTATATGTTCAAAACAGCAATTTCAAAGAGTTTGCTTAAAATTTTAGAAATAGAAGTACAAGTCTATGGGACCTGATGACATTCATCCTTGGGTCCTGAAGGAATGCTGATGGAATTGCCAAGCCTCTCTCCATTGAAAAGTCCTGGTAGTCAGGTGAAGTCCCTGGTGACTCGAAAAAGGGAAACATCAATTCCATTTTTAAAAAGGATAGAAAGGAGGACCCAGGGAACAACAGACCAGTGAGTTTCACCTCTGTGCCTGAATGGAAAAGATTCTCCTGGAAGCAATGTCAAGGCACATGCAAGACAAAGAGGTCATTGGAGATAGCAAGCATGGCCTCACCAAAGGTAAATAATGCCTGACAAATCTGGTAGCCTTCTACAATGGAGTGACTGCATCACCTGACAAGGGAGGACCAGTGGATGTCATCTGCCTGGACTTCTGCAAGCCTTTGTCATGGTCTCACACAACATCCTGATCTCCAGAATTGAGAGATATGGATTTGATGGCTGGACCATTCAGTGGAGAAGGAATTGGCTTAAAGGTTGCACCCAGAGAATGGTGGTCAATGTCTCTATGTCCAGATGGAGGCTGGGGATGAGTGGTATACCACAGGGGAGTGTCCTAGGACCACTATTGTTTAATATTTTTATCGATTACATAGACAATGGGATTGAGTGCATCCTCAGCAAGTTTGCAGATGATGCCAAGCTGAGTGGTGCAGTTGATAATACAAAAAGAAGGAATGCCATCCAAAGGGACCTGGACAACCTTGACAAGTGGGCCCATGTGGACCTCATGAAATTCAACAACTCTAGGTGCTGCACCAGGGTCAGGGCAATCCTGAACATGAGTACAGACTGGGTGAAAAAAATCATCAAGAGCAGCCCTGCAGCAAAAGGACTGTTGGTTTCTGGTGGACAAAAAGCTCAACACGAGCCAGAAGTGTGTGCTTGCAGCCCAGAAGACCAACTACATCCTGGGCTGCATCAAAAGAGGAGTGGCCAGCAGGGCAAAGGAGGTGATTTCCCCCCTCTAATCTGCCCTTGCCAGGCCCCACTTGGAGTACTGCATCTAGGTTTGGGGTCACCAGCACAAGAAGTATATGGATCTGTTAAAACAGGCCCAAAGGAGGACTATGAAAATTGATCAGAAGGCTGGAGCACCTAAGCTATAAAGTAAGGCTAAGAGAGCTGGAGCTGTTCAGCATGAAGAAGAAAAGATTGTGGGGTGCTTATTGTAGCATCTCAATACTTAAAGAGGGATTATAAAAAAGATGGAGAGCAACTTTTTGCTCAGGCAGAAAATGACAGGACAACGGATATAAACTAAAAGAGGGGAAACTTACACAGAATCACAAAGAATCACACAGAATTTCTAGGTTGGAAGAGACCCCCAAGATCACCTAGTCCAACCTCTGACCTAACACTAACAAGTCCTCCACTAAACCACATCACTAAGCTCTACATCTAAACATCTTTTAAAGACCTGCAGGGATGGTGACTCCACCACTTCCCTGGGAAGCCCATTCCAATGCCTCACAACCCTTCTGGTAAAGAAGTTCTTCCTAACATCCAGCCTAAACCACGCCGGTGCAACTTTAACCCATTCCCCCTCGTCCTGTCACCAGGCATGTGGGAGAACAGACCAACCCCCACCTCACTACAGCCTCCTCTAAGGTACCTGTAGAGAGCAATAAGGTCTGAGCCTCCTCTTCTCCAGGCTGAACAAGCCCAGCTCCCTCAGCCGCTCCTCATAGGACTTGTTCTCCAGACCCCTCACCAGCTTCGTTACCCTTCTCTGGACTCGCTCGAGCACCTCCATGTCCTTCTTGCAGTGAGGGGCCCAAACCTGAACACAGTACTCAAGGTGCGGCCTCACCAGAGCCGAGTACAGGGGGACGATCACCAACCTAGCCCTGCTGGTCACACTGTTCCTGATACAAGCCAGGATGCCGTTGGCCTTGCTGGCCACCTGAGCACACTGCTGGCTCATATTCAGCCGACTATCCACCATCACTCCCAGGTCCTTCTCTGCCTGGCAGCTCTCCAACCACTCATCTCCCAGTCTGTAGCTCTGCTTGGGGTTATTGCGCCCCAGGTGGAGGACCCGGCACTTGGCCTTGTTGAACTTCATACCATTGGCCTCAGCCCATCCGTGCAGCCTATCCAGATCCTCCTGCAGAGCTTTCCTACCCTCGAGCAGATCGACACACGCACCTAACTTGGTGTCATCTGCGAACTTACTGAGGGTGCACTCGATGCCCTCGTCCAGATCATCAATGAAGATATTAAAGAGGACCGGCCCCAGTACTGAGCCCTGGGGGACGCCACTAGTGACCGGCCTCCAACTGGATTTGATTCCATTCACCACAACTTTTTGGGCCCGGCTATCCAGCCAGTTTTTAACCCAACGAAGCGTAAATCAGTCCAAGCCATGAGCAGCCAATTTCTTGAGGAGAATGTTGTGGGGAATGGTGTCAAAGGCCTTCCTGAAGTCAAGGTAGACCACATCCACAGCCTTTCCCTCATCCACCCAGCATGTCACTTTATCACAGAAGGAGATCAGGTTCGTCAAGCAGTACCTGCCTTTCATAAACCCATGCTGCCTGGGCTTGATTGACTGCTTGCCCTGCAAGTGCCGTGTGATGACACTCAAGATAATCTGCTCCATGAGCTTCCCTGGCACTGAGGTCAAACTGACAGGCCTATAGTTCCCTGGGTCTGCCCTCTGACCCTTCTTGTAGATGGGCGTCACGTTTGCTAGCCGCCAGTCAACTGGGACCTCCCCCAATAGCCAGGACTGCCGATAAATGATGAAAAGTGGCTTGGCCAGCTCCTCTGCCCGTTCTCTCAGTACCCTCAGGTGGATCCAATCTGGCCCTATTGACTTGTGCACATTCAAGTGCTGTAGCAGGTCGCCAACCATTTCCTCATGGATAGTGAAGGCCACATTCTGCTCCCCATCCCCTTCCACCAGCTCAGGGTACTGGGTATCCAGAGAACAACCTGTATTGCCACTAAAGACTGAGGCAAAGAAGGCATTAAGCACCTCAGCCTTATCCTCATATTTTGTAACTAGGTTTCCCCCCTGCATCCAGTAAAGGATGGAGATTCTCCTTAGTTCTCCGTTTTGCACCGATGTATTTGTAAGAACATTGTTTGTTGTCTTTAACGGCAGTAGCCAGACTGAGCTCCAGATAAGCTTTGGCCTTTCTAATTTTGTCCCTGCACAGCCTCGCAACATTCTTATAATCCTCTTCAGTGGCCCACCTTTTTTTCAAAAGATTATAAACCCTCGTTTTTCTCCTAAGCTCAAGCTGCAACTCTCTCTTGAGCCAGGCCAGTCTTCTTCCACGATGACTTGTCTTTGGGCACGTGGGGATGGACCTCTCCTGTGCCATTAAGATTTCCTTCTTGAAGAGTGCCCAGCCTTCCTGGACTCCTCTGCCCTTCAGAACCGCCTCCCAAGGAACTTGGCCAACCTGAGCAGCTCAAAGTCAGCCCTCTGGAAGTCCAATACAACGGTTTTACTGGTCCCCTTCCTGGCCTTGCCAAGAATAGAGAACCATTTCATGGTCACTCTGCCCAAGACAGCTTCTGACCACCACATCTCCCACCAGTCCTTCTCTGTTTGTGAAGAGAAGGTCTAGCAGAGCACCTCCCCTGGTAGGCTCACTAACCAGCTGCATCAGGAAGTAATCTTCCACGCCCTCCAGAAACCTCCTACATTGCTTTCCTCGGGTTGTGTTGTACTTCCAGGATATGTCAGGGAAGTTGAAGTCCCCCACGAGAACAAGCACCGACGATTTTGCAACTTCTGCCAGCTGCCTGTAGAACTCCTCTAGAGTTAGATTAGGTTTAAAGAATAAATTCTTCACTCAGAGAGTGATGATGCACTGTAATAGGTTGCCCAGAGAAGTTGTGGATGTCCCATCACTGGACATGTTCAGAGGCTTGGGACAACCTTCTGTAGTGGGTGGCATGGCAGCGGGGTTAGAACTTGATTATCTTTAATGTCCCTTTCAACCTGAACCGTTCTATGATTCTATGATTTTGAAACATCCCCACATTTAAAAATTCTGCTTGGCTGTCTTTGCTATATCTACATGTAGGTCATCTGCTGCCTAATATTTGGCACTTTTTGAAAAGCAATCATCACTTAGATTTTTAATGAATATTGTACTGTTTGTTAAGTAATAGTAAGAAAAAACAATGCTGTAATTTTATCAGTAATACTAGCATTACTAGCAGACATTGCATCATCATTTATACACTTTTTTTTTTTTTTTTCTAGGATTACCTGAAAAACAAAAATAACAACAACAACAAAAATCCTGTCAATATTCATGGAGAAGGCTTGCTTTATCACCGTAAAATATTCTAGCCAGTTTTCGGAGGAGTATTTTCCCTTGTTTTGGCCACTTTTTATATACAGCTTTTATTTTACTGTGATCTGCTTACTTCAGCACCTCTTGACCACAAAGAACTACCAAAATTACAACACAGGCATTTTTTATGAGGCTGCCTTTTCCTTCATTTTTCTGTTACAGTAGAGTGTTGCATTTGCTTCTTACGTTTGTTGTAATCTTTTGCAATGATGGTGTTTTACTTTTCAAACACCTTGACCCTAATCTTGATATTAGTACCGTACATGGTAACAAAACACAAATGCTGCTATGGTAACTGTAAACTATGGGGTATGGGACTCATCTTGACACTATTAAATTCTCTTTTTAATACATGTCAATCTTTCCAGTGATGTTTTCAAAATGTTTTCTCATGTTTTCTAGATACACATTAAAGACAATAGTGTTAGGAGATACTTTTTAAAAAAGATGAATAAGCTGTAGAGTTATAAACTGTAAATTATAGTTACACGGGGAATGAATTCTTGGTGCATTTTCAGATAGTTATATAGTTATAACTTATCTCACATACCCAAATTTGCAAAACTTTCCATAATTTGCAGCAATCTTTAATGAGATGGGCTGGTTGTGCTTCTGAAACATATATATATATATTTTTTTTAAGCTTTGATACATGGCACATTATTGTGTAATGATCTGGAAATTTAGCCCTGCCAACTCAGGACAAAGCTGTTTACTTTGAGTAGCACTCATTTGCCAGTTTTGTACATCTAAAATACAAATATCACATCTGATTTAGACAACTGTGATATATCTAAAATTTTTAAGTAAACAGATACCAGAAGAAAAATCAGACACTAGATATGTGGCCATGTCTTATGATTAATTTCTTCCATTCAAGCACTTCAATTTTTAAAACATTTTTTCACACTATTTTGTAAGTTCACAGCCACTGTAAGATTTTAAAATGTTCCTGTATACATTTCACTGTTATAGATTTCACTGTATTATAATTGTTATCATAATCGTTATTATTATTTTTAAGATGTCCAGAAAACATGTTCAAATCTCAGTGAAAAATTAACAGTTAGGCAAGGATTCACTGCCTCCTGAGGTATTTGTCTAAAACAGATTGAAGGAAGAATAGAATTTCTTATTTATCTTCATTGATTATAAAGAAAATCTAAGTGACTATTTCAGATACAGGTGCCTACATATTAGATGTTCAAAGGTTGGTGAAACAAATCCAATATGTAATTCCTTGCAGAGCATCCAAGCCAACACACTGTTATGGAGAGCAGAGTCCCTCTTCTGGGAATTACAGAAAGTTATTTGCCTTCAAGAGAAATAGAATTCTCTGTGCTCTGGATTCCAGATGAAGGTTATGAACCTTGGAAGTTATTCAAGCATATTTACAGAATATTTAGATATACAATTTTTCTGCTAGTTTAGTCATGATGTAATGTTGCTCCGAACATAAATTATCAGGAGGGATCTTAAAGAGCAGGAATCTAGCACCCTCACTTTGCTACAGTGTGGCTGGAGCAAAACACTGAATAAATTCTGATGCTCAGCCAAATGCTTTGGATTGTACTCAGATTTTTGCTCCAGGAAACCAAAGAAATACCACTCATAATTAATTATGCTTGTTTCTATTTTATTTTCAACTCTATATAATTCAGACAATGTGTATAAGTCTAATTGGATCACAGGGTTCTTCAAAACCTTTTAATTTCTTGTATTATGCTTATAAAATATTGTTTAATGGTAGATATAGCAAATTTTGCTGATGAAATGGGAAGTTTAATGTCCACTTCAACGTGCAAAAGTGGAATAGATTATCCATAAAATGTATGAAATACAATTTATTAAATGGCAGGAGTTCCAAAAATAACTATGTATCATGAAGAAATTGTATACATTTATTTTCTATGAATTATAGAAATATTCCCACTATATATGATCTTAAAACATATAATTTATTTTATTATTACTTTAAAATTAAATATACAGGTAATTTCACTTCCTATTAACTATACAATATAGATAATTTAAAATTAATTTATTTTTTTCCATGCAAAAAAATAAAAGTAATGATAATGCTTCAAAATTAACTAAGAGAACTTTGTTAGAAAAATCAAAGATTTTACAATTTATAGAGTCAGATATTATGCACACTACAGAGCATTCTGAATTTCAAATGACTTCCAACTTCATACTAATACTACCTGACAGAAACATATAGCTCAACCATTATAACAGAGCTGAAAACCTTTCCTCATTGAAATCATTAGAAATTTTGATTTCAATTTTATTGGAGGTCAGTATTTCATGCATCATAAGTAATACCATGAGAGATCCAAGCTAATATTGAGGCACAGATTATGACTTTGTGATGATAAACCTGGTGGGTCAGAAGTTCACATAGACTGTTTTCTGCCTCCTAAAGTGAGGCAATTCATGAACTTCACACTTCAGTCATTGCAACTGTTTAAGAAAGAACAAATAGTGTCAGACATGGTTAGTTCCTTTCTCTCCAACATCTCAGAGAAAATTTGAACTTTTTTTCAGCAAGAAACAAACTGATACTTTTTTTTACTACTTATAAACAGACATTTCATGTACAGACATAACTCCAAGATGAAACCTACATTTATTTTTTTTTAATTACTATTTTTTGTAATTTATCTTCTGTATCCCTCTATTCCATAACCTATAGTGTGTCCAGGTATCTTGGAAAGAATAGAGCTGCTTCATCTTGCCTGTTGTTTAGCTGACTATCAGATTTATCACCGCATAGTTCAGAGCATATTCAACATGGCATCATGGCATTAAAATTGTTCCTCTGTTTCTCAGTCTCAGTACAGGTTATTCATATAGAACTAATGCTAAGAAAACAGGAATATTTATTGTTGTACATTGGAAATCAGAAAAAAGAAGGCAACACATGTAAACGGCTAATTCACAATGGATTAGTCTTTACAAGAGTATGCTTTTCTTATCAATATCTGGCTGTTTCCTATAAAAAAAAAAAAAAAAAAAAAAAAAAAAAAAAAAAAGAGATGCCCATCTGTTCTTGCAAGAAACACAGAGACTTTGTGCTGAAGTTCAGGGTAGATTTCTAGTTCGTCTAGTTCGCCTAGTTCTATCAACAGCCCTACGAGAGCACAGAGCTTTTCCAAACCTACTGTGTTTCTGAAATACACTTTCAAACATTTCAGTATAGAGAGTAAAATTTCTTATTCCTATATTTTCATGGCAGTTGTGATAATAATTTAAAGATTTTTTTAAATTTAACTGAAAATTTACATTATGTTGTTTTGACTTAAAGGAAACATCTGTGATGTAATAAAGTTTAAATCTTTTTGAGAGCTATGTGCCTGTATAAAATATTAATGTGTCTTCAATTTATTTTTTCCTACAAACATATAACATTTGACTGAAGTATTCAATTCATCCAGGAAAAGGGTACATAAATTCTTCATCAGTCTCTATTTGCCATGTGGATAATTACTGTATCACAGGCATTCTTCATTAATCAGCTAAAGACAGTCTGTATTACTCTTCCTGCTTTCACTGAAGTGTAAGTGAGGTTGTGTCATGGAATAGATTTTTACACAACTTTAACATAGCAGCAATTTAGGATTTATTTGGTAAATAACAAGGTTGTATTTTGATTGATTTTAATAGAATTTAATCAGCAAATGTTGCTTATTTTCTGCTACAGTAAAGTTATTACATGAAGTAATAACATAAAGTATTACATGATAGTTTTTTTATGAAAAGAGCTACCAATTCATTGGGTTGCTCCAGGTTACTTATAATAACATTTTTGAAATTTGATATTACATTATTCACCTTTTATATGTCTATATTTCCCATCTGTAGTGATTAGTACAGTATATTCACATCTAGCATAAAGAGGGAAGGGAAGGGAAGGGAAGGTGAAGGGAAGGGAAGGGAAGGGAAGGGAAGGGAAGGGAAGGGAAGGGAAGGGAAGGGAAGGGAAGGGAAGGGAAGGGAAGGGAAGGGAAGGGAAGGGAAGGGAAGGGAAGGGAAGGGAAGGGAAGGGAAGGGAAGGGAAGGGAAGGGAAGGGAAGGGAAGGGAAGGGAAGGGAAGGGAAGGGAAGGGAAGGGAAGGGAAGGGAAGGGAAGGAACCATTGATCAAGGTGAAGATCTGATTCAAAAGGGTACGTGGCTAGCATGGACATAGCAGCAATGCAGCTGAAGTGTGGCTCCGACAAGGATTAGGTGTGACAAATTCAGTTTAAAAATTACTCCTGAATAAAAGCTGTACGGAGCCTTCCCTTAATATAGTCTTAACAGACAGTGTACATACAGTTCAATAATACATTCTGATTAGTTTTTGATGTCCCCTCAAATTCAGGAAAGATATGATAATGTCTTAATGATGAATTCTCAGATACTATGTCAAACACTGCCTGTAAAGTTCCTGATTTTAAAGATTCAGATGACATTCTTGGATACTCCATGTTCACGTGAAATAAAATATTTTAGGACTAAAATGTTCTTCAGTAACCTGTACTGGTTCTTAGCACCTTCTTGGCTGTGGTGTTGAATTTTCCACTGGTGTGTACTATTGAACTTTTTGTATATTGGAATTTTTTAAAAGTAACAACAAAACAGCTTTTTTTTTAATGAGATGCTGAGATTTTCATGTGTCTTTCAGACAAACATTTTAAGTCTTCCTACCCTTACTCAGCCCATTTAGTATTGCCATGAAAAAAGCAGGAGCAAACAAGAAGGACAACAAAGATTCTTCCTTATGTATATTGGCCATCAATCACAATTTTCAGCAGAATTGCTTCTGATGAAGTCTGAGCTTACTTTTTAAGTATCTCAGATTTGTTTTTGTTGTTGACAAGAGCAATGACAGCAGGTTGATGTGGTCCTACTTTATTACCATTTATTGTTCAAAAGTCATTATAGTGAACCTACTTTTCGGTACAAAAAAAGATCTTCCTTTCATTTCTTTATTAAAAGGAAGGTTGAAGTCATATATACATATGTACATAAGTCTGCATGTAAACTTATACAATTTCTCACCACACCTCACAACTGAAACTAAAGGATCCGAGACAATGGAATTTCTCACTTTCTCCTACAAGCCACTTTCTTATTCATTTCATTGCTCTACATGTATGTCATTCTCAACACCTTTGATTTATTCAAAGAACCATGCTGTTGCCTATTCTGAACATGTTGCATATTTAAATTTCTACATTTTCTGATCTGGTATGCTGTGATGTTGGGCTTGGTACACCATCCAATGCCTATAGAAAGAAAAAAAAAAAAAAAAGAAAAAAAAATTAGAAAGATTTTACCAAAGTTTATAAATCTTTGGTGGGGATGGATTCCATTATTTTCAGCATAAGAGTTGTCCCTAAGGATGACTGTGCATTAGCCACTCTCTACTATACTCTGTTTCCAGGGAAAAGAAGGGAAAAACAAAACAAAACAAACAAAAAGAATCAGGAAAAACTAACAAAAAAGCAAACAAAAACTTAGTCATGAAGTCATAGAATGATAGAATATACTGAGTTGGAAGGGACCCATAAGGATCATTGAGTCCAACTCCTGACACCACACAAGTCTATCCAAATGTTTAGACCATGTGCCTAAGTGCACAGTCCAATTGCTTCTTAAACTCCAACAGGCTTGGTGCTGTGACTACTTCCCTGGGGAGCCTGTTCCAGTGTGCAACCACCCTCTCGATGAAGAACCTCTTCCTGATGCCATGCCTAAACTTCCCCTGCCTCAGTTTAACACCGTTCCCGTGGATCCTATCACTGGTGATTACGGAGAATAGGTCAACGCCTGCCTCTCCATTCCCCCTCGCGAGGAAGCTGTAGACTGCGATGAGGTCCCCCCTTAGCCTCCTCTTCTCCAGGATGAACAGGCCCAGTGACCTCAACTGCTCCTCATATGTCTTCCCCTTTAGGCCCTTCACAATCTTCGTCACCCTCCTCTAGACACTCTCCAACAGTTTAATGTCCTTTTTTTACTGTGGTGCCCAGAACTGCACACAGCATTCAAGGTGAGGCCGCACCAGCACAGAGTAGAGCAGGACAATCACCTCACTTGACTGACTAGCAATGCTGTGCTTGATGCATCCCAGGATATGGTTGGCCTTCCTGGCTGCCAGGGCACACTGCTGGCTCATATTCAACTTGCTGTCAACCACAACCTCCATATCCCTCTCTGCGGGTCTGCTCTCCAGCATCTCGTTGCCCAGTCTGTATGTAAAGTCAGGGTTGCCCTGTCCCAGGTGCAGGACCTGGCACTTGCTTTTGTTAAACTTCATGTGGTAAGTGATTGCTCAGATCTCCAATCTGTCCAGATCCCTCTGCAAGGCCTTTCCACCCTCATCAGAGTCCACAACTCCTCCAAGTTTGGTATTGTTGGCAAATTTGCTCAAAACACCTTCTAGACCTACATCCAAATCATTTAAAAAATATTGAAGAGGACTGGCCCTAAAATGGAGCCTTGAGAGACCATACTAGTGACCATCCGCCAGCCAGATGTGGCCCCATTTACCACAACACTTTGAGCCCTGCCTGTCAGCCAATTGCTCACCCATCGTATGATGTTTTTGTTTAGTTGTATGCTGGACATTTTGTCCAGTAGGATCCTATGGGAAACCATATCAAAAGATTTGCTGAAGTCCATAAAGATCACATCAGATGGTTTCCCTTGGTCAACTAGGTGGATGATCTTATCATAAAAGGAAATCAAAATTGTTAGGCAAGACCTACCCCTCATGAACCCATGTTTGCTGGGACCAATGACTGCATTGTTGCCCAGGTGCACTTCAGTGACTTCAAGGATCATCTTCTCCATAATTTTACCAGGCACTGACGTGAGACTGGCCTGTAATTTCTAGGGTCTTCTTTCTTACCCTTCTTGAAAATTGGCACAACATTTGCCAGCTTCCAGTCTACTGGGACTTCTCCAGATTCCCAGGATTGTTGACAAATAATTGAGAGAGGTCCCACAATAACACCATTCAGCTCTTTAAGCACCCTGGGCTGGATCCCATCCAGACCCATGGACTTGTATGGATCCAGCTGGAGCAGCAAATCCCGCACACGCTCAGGGGCAGCTGGTAGTTTGTCATTCCCACCGTCATTGTCCTCCCGCTCAGGGCACCCTGGGTCCCGAAGCCCAACATCAACATTGAAGACAGAGGTGAAGAAGGCATTAAACGTCTCTGCTTTGCCTATGTCATTGTCTGTGAGGAGACCTTCCCCATCAAGTAGTGTACCTATATTTTCTTTGGTTCTCCTTTTTCTGTTCACATATCTAAAAAAAAAAAAACTTTTTTATTGTCTCCCATGGACAACCAGCTTCAACTAGTTGGGCTTTGGCCACACTAGTTTTCTCCCTACAAACACGAGCCGCATCCCTATATTCCTTCCTTGTCGCCTGACCCTCCTTCCAGCAGCCGTACACTTTCTTTTTCCGTCTAAGCTCCAGTAGAAGATCCCTAGTCAGCCAGGCCGGCCTTCTGCCCCACCTTCCTGCCTTCCAATATTTTAGAATTGCCTGATCTTGTGCTTTTAGGAGGCAGCACTGATGGATGCCAATGCCTTCAAAAGCAGCTTCCCAAGGGACCTTACAGACTAGTTCCTTGAGCAGCCTGAAGTTTGCTTTCCCCATATCCAGGGCTGAAATTTTGGTGGCAGTTTTCCTTCTGTCACCATAAATTCTAAACTCAACCATGGTCACTATGACCGAGACGGCTGCTAATTGCCATGTCTCCCACAAGACCCTCTCTGTTTTCCAGCAATAGATCTGGGAGGGCACCTTTCCTAGTTGTCTCCCTTAGCACCTACACCGAGAAGTTATCATCTAGGTGCTATACTAGTACCTCCTAGACTTGCTCGTGTCAGCCATGTGGTGATCCCAGTTGACATCTTGCAAGTTGAAGTCCTCCATAAGGACAAATTGGGGGTTGATCTGGAGGCATCTCTTAGTTCTGCAAAGAATAATTCATCGGCATTGTCATCCTGGACAGGTGGTCTGTAATAGACTCCCTCAGTGACATCCCCTTTATTTGTTCATCCCGTAATCCTAACCCAGAGGCTCTCAACTTTGCCATCCCCAACTTGAAGTTCCACACAGACCATCCCATGCTTCACATACATCGCCACCCTGCCACCTCACCTTCCCATGTCTGTCCCTCCTGAAGAGCCTGTAACCATCTATTGCAGCACATCAGCCACAGGACTCATTCCACCAGGTTTTGCTTATGCCAATGATGTCATAGCTGTGGGACTGGGCCAAGACTTCTAGCTCATCCATTTTATTCCTCATACTGCGTGTGTTTGTGGAGAAGCACTTCAAATGTGCTGGGACTGTTTAGCCCAGAGAAAAGAAAGTTCAGGTTGGATCTTATCAATGTATGGGAGGATGTAAAGAGAATGGAGCCAGCCTCCTTTCAGTGGTGACTGGTGACAGGAGAAGACACACAAACTTAAATACAGATTCCATCTGGACATCAGGAAATGTTTATTTTCTGTGTGGATGAATGAACACTGGAAATGGTTTCCCAGAGAGGCTTTAAAGTTTCCATTCTTAGAGATATTTAAAAGCCGTCTGGACATGGTCCTGGGCAACCTGCTCTAGGTGGGCACCTCCACTGGCAGCAGTCTGGACATATGCTGTGGCATGGTACACCATGGGCTGCTGGACACAGCCAGCTCCACCAGGGACCTCTCCACAGGCCACAGGGAAACTTCTGCTCCAATACCTGGATCACCTCCTCAGCCTCCTTCTTCACTGACCTTGGGGTGTGCACAGCTGTTTCTCACTCATCTCTCTCCCAGTGGCAGTTGCTCAGCATTTTTTCCCCTTCCTTAAACCTGCTGTCACAGAGGTGCAAACAACATCACTTACTGGCTCAGCTCTGGCCAGCGATAAGTCCTTTTTGGAACCCGCTGGAGCTAGCTCTTGTTCTAACATGGCACAGCTTCTTGATTCTTCTCACAGAGGCCACCCCTGCAGCCCTCCTGCTACCAAATCCTTGTCATGTAAACCCAATACACTATTTTATTCACATATTCATATATATGAACCAAATATATATATATATTTACATATATATATATCTCCTGTGCTATTTCTTCTTCTTTGCTATTAACTTTGTTTAAATTTTTAGTATAGACAGACAGAAAGTTAGCTGAATGCACAAAAATTTAGTTTGGAAAAGTCCCAGAGAGAGTTTGAAGGTCTTTTTAAAATCTATGATATGATTTTGAAGTGAGTGGAGAGTGTGGGGTATAGAGCTATAAGGTGAGATTTATGTTGTTGTATTTTATTTACACCTGGAAGAATATAAAACCCTTCAATTCTGTAACAGAAAGCTTGTAAATACAAGGAATCTTGGACTTCAGTGGAGAAAATAGTTATAATGACAACCAGATATGATAAAACAGTCAAATCACAAAACATAATGTAAGATAAGAGGAAAAGAAGGGCTGGATGAAAAGTTCTGCTGGGGCTGAATCAAAGCAGTTACAATCATGTGTCATTCAGATGATAAGGGATATCTCGTGTAACAAGAAAAAGGAGATTAAGAATTTAAGACTGAAAATAAAAAACAGGGTACATCCTCACTGTTCAATGAGCTAAAGTTTGACCTCTGTTTATAAAAGATCCACATCTGTACGGCAATACCCACATTGTACCAAAAACTCATGTGTCAGAACTAAAATTTGCCTTATATTTGGAGAGCTGAAATATCCTGTCCTACAGGTAATCTGTTCAGTCCTTAAAACTGTACTGTGAAGGATAAGTTTTCCTTACTGGACAACCCCTCTGAAATTATTCTTAGCCCTTGCAATCTGGCACATCTGTATCCTGTTCCATTTACCTTTTCTCACTATGAATGTTGAAGAGTGGAAGCCATTATGAGAGCCAGTCGTATTTCAGACTGAGAAAGACAACACAAAACAGAACCTGTCAGAGAACTACAGATGAGTTGCAGCACTTTTTGTTTCCTGAGAGAGGTGGCAGCATGACTTAACTGAAATCACATATGAATTTACTAAGGTCAGACGTAAATGAAGGACAAGAATCCTTTGGTGTTTTCTTTCTGAAGCAGGAATGAAAACATAAAATTTTGTGTTTGCTTTCTACTGCCTGCCCCAGATGCCTGAAACTGCATCTAGAAACTCTAGTTAGCTTCTCAATACTCTCAGAGCTCTAACTCTGCGCCAGGTGCTGCCAGATGAGAATCAGACTTCTGTTTTTCCCGCTGCACAATTGTAGTTAAACAGATTGATTGAATGTGTCAATTGTTGGGCCAATGATTTGCAAAATAAATATTGTTCCCTATAACTGTGAGCTGTGAAAAGGCCTCTTAATTATCAATGTGTTTATCAAGGGTGTGCACTCTGATTTAGTGTTTTACTAAAGAATGTGAAGATTGGAGAAGACATTATCTTCTAGAAATTCATTAAGAACATTTTTATCAGTCAAGGAAGAAGGATAAGAAGCTCCATGATGGCAACTACAGCTGTATGGTAATGCATCTTTAAGTAAAACATGTATTTACAAAAGTTTCTTTCTATTTGTTTATTTGTAAAACGATAACAGAGAAGTGCTTATCAGAACAGGATGTGGATTTGGCTGAGTGAAATCAAGTTGACAGCTAATAGGAAATAAGTAATAGTTTTGTACTAACACTGTTTTGTTGAATTGTAACCATCATTTTGTATGTAATCAGTGCACTGGATCAGTGTACCTGTGTGTCTGAGTGCTTTTCTCATCAATTTTACCATCATGAGAGTCTGAGATTTTAGAAGCTATGCTTCACAATTTCTGTTCTTTATTGTTGCTTTACTTTAATACCTATATAGGAAAGGGACAAAAAGAACATAATCTTAACCATAAAAATCTATTAATGTAATCTTATAGTCATCTAGTTTCCCTCTCTATTTGGAAAAGAAAGATAAGCACTGTCAGAGGATGGTAAGTTCCCCTTTGAGACAGGTGTATCAGACAGCTCTGAGGAATCTTTCTCTGGTGGTATTCGTAGTAATAAAGAGTCTAAGTGATAAGTTCAGGTGAGATCCCTAATATGGAATGACAGTAGCTGTTCAGGATTTTAGAAATGATGTGAAAGTCTAGCACTGCTCCTGCTAGAATTTAAACAACTAAATTAAAAATAATAATAATAATAATAAAATAAGATATCTGAAAATGAGAAATAAAAATATACACCCAAAATGTGATAGGATTTTTTTTTTTTTCAGGCTAATAATTCACTTTCACCTGAGAAAGTGGTTTGGTTAATGCATATGCTTACAAGTTTCCATTCTTTGAACTTCATCAACAAAGTAATTATCCCTTCGTAGTGTTTCAACGTATAACAGAAATGGAGGAGGAAAAAGACTGAAAATGGGCAGGATATTGACAAAAATTTTAGCCACCTACTGTGGGGAAGGAAGAGATCTTTGAAGAAGTGATTAGACAGAACTACTCTGCTCCTGCTCTACTCTACATTGGTGCAGCCTCACGTTGAATGCTGTGCGTAGTTCTGGGCACCACAGTAAAAAAAGGACATTACACTGTTGGAGAGTGTCTGGAGGAGGGTGATGAAGATTGTGAAGGGCCTAAAGGGGAAGACATATGAGGAGCAGTTGAGGTCACTGGGCCTGTTCATCCTGGAGAAGAGGAGGCTAAGGGGGGACCTCATCGCAGTCTACAGCTTCCTCGCGAGGGGGAATGGAGAGGCAGGCGTTGACCTATTCTCCGTAATCACCAGTGATAGGATCCACGGGAACGGTGTTACACTGAGGCAGGGGAAGTTTAGGCATGGCATCAGGAAGAGGTTCTTCACCGAGAGGGTGGTTGCACACTGGAACAGGCTCCCCAGGGAAGTAGTCACAGCACCAAGCCTGTTGGAGTTTAAGAAGCAATTGGACTGTGCACTTAGGCACATGGTCTAAACTTTTGAGTAAACCTGTGTGGTGCCAGGAATAGGACTCAGTGATTCTTATGGGTCCTTTACAACTTGGGACAGTCTATGATTCTATGATTCTATGACACCAAGTTAGGTACGTGTGTCGATCTACTAGAGGGCAGGAAGACTCTGCAGGTGGATCTGGATAGGCTGCACCGATTGGCTGAGGTCAACTGCATGAAGTTCAACAAGGCCAAGTGTCGGGTCCTGCACCTGGGGCGCAATAACCCCAAGCAGAGCTACAGACTGGGAGATGAGTGGTTGGAAAGCTGTCTGGCAGAGAAGGACCTGGGAGTGATGGTGGATAGTCGGCTGAATATGAGCCAGCAGTGTGCTCAGGTGGCCAAGAAGGCCAACAGCATCCTGGCTTGTATCAGAAACAGTGTGGCCAGCAGGGCTAGGGAAATGATTGTCCCCCTGTACTCGGCTCTGGTGAGGCCGCACCTCGAGTACTGTGTTCAGGTTTGGGCCCCTCACTACAAGAAGGACATGGAGGTGCTCGAGTGAGTCCAGAGAAGGGCAACGAAGCTGGTGAGGGGCCTGGAGAACAAGTCCTATGAGGAGCGGCTGAGGGAGCTGGGCTTGTTCAGCCTGGAGAAGAGGAGGCTCAGACCTTATTGCTCTCTACAGGTACCTTAAAGGAGGCTGTAGCGAGGTGGGGGTTGGTCTGTTCTCCCACGTGCCTGGTGACAGGATGAGGGGGAATGGGATAAAGTTGCGCCGGGGTGGTTTAGGCTGGATGTTAGGAAGAACTTCTTTACCAGAAGGGTTGTGAGGCATTGGAATGGGCTGCCCAGGGAAGTGGTGGAGTCACCATCCCTGCAGGTCTTTAAAAGACGTTTAGTTGTAGAGCTTAGTGATATGGTTTAGTGGAGGACTTGTTAGTGTTAGGTCAGAGGTTGGACTAGGTGATCTTGGGGGTCTCTTCCAACCTAGATGCTTCTGTGTTTTTGTGTTTCTGTTACTTAAATCAATTACACAGAAAAGTATAAGAATACATGTATATCATAACCAATGAGAAACATAAAAACTCAGAAGAAATCTAAAAAAAATACATAGAAGAGTGTGAGGGCAGAACAGAAATAAGAATGTGTGAATTTAGAGAGAAGATTAAGATGGACATAACCAAGATTCAAGAATCATGAGAACAGAAAGTCATATGTACATAGATATGTACATAGATGACAGAGACAAGACTGTTCATCAACGTATTAGAAAGTATGGGAAACTCACTAGAAGAAAGAAAGTTGTCCTTTGCAGTACTGAGCTAGGAAGAAGCTAGGAAAAAAAAAAAAAAAAAAAGTTGAATTATCTCACATAAATTTATGCTTTTAACTCCCTATTAATTTCAATACAAACTACCTGTGAAGAGCAAAAATTAGAATACTATATTTATGCAGTAAAGAATAATTTTAAAAGTTAAATGTAAACACATAAATGGTCATAAATATAAGTTGGTTACATGTTAAGTTCACATAAAGGAGACAAACCATTGTATTTTTACATTTGTCTGGATAAGTTATGACAATAAGCATGCTTTCATTGTAATTTATGTCTCTGAGTTCAGTTACTTTCTTTCCTAATAAGAGTGACCTTATCTTCTGGGTCATTTATCCTGCATGAGCTCATACTTTCAAGGTGAATGGATTTCAGTTAAAGAGAACAAACATACTGCTTTCAGATATGTTTCATAAATGTTGTCTGGTATTTTGTCAGTGTTTTAAAAGTCAAGTTATAAATAAAATGGCAAAGGTTGTTTTAACTGATGAGAACAAAATGTTTCCACTTTATTAGACACATGCAAAACATAAAGCTATTGGAGAAGCTAAGGTTCTATAAGGTTCTATATCTTTATGAAATAATAGCAAAGAAAAGAGAAGAAAGAAATTTTGTGTTTGGAAGAATTTATTTCAAAGAAAAACTACAGGGGACTAGTTGATGTTATCTAAATTCACTCACAATTGTAGCATTCACATTAAAAGTGTGATGAATTAAGTTTATGACAGAAGTTAATGCTTATCATCATATAAGCAAATATTTTCCATATGTATAATAAAGTTGTTCTCTCATTTTGTCTTTTAAATAGAAATTAAATAAAAATTTTATTCTGAGTGGTAAATCATGACAAGTGATGACTCCTTGATGGCAAGAGAGGAAAAACTAAAATAGAGAATGAGACTGGAAAAAACAAAAAAAAAAACAAAAAACAAAAAACAAAACAAACAAACAAAAAAAAAAACTACAACAAAAAAAAAGATATACATAGCCTATGTCCATTATGCACAGAAACTGTACGAAGGAAAATATGAGAATTACCACGGGGCTATTTTTTCTTGGAATACAAAACTTCTGAATCTGAAAATTCTGGATATACTAATAATATGTCCGTTAGAAGTCAACTTCAAGGTGGGAATGGTGCAGTTGAAAGGACTATTTAGTCAAAATAAATAACAACAAAAAATCCCCAGGATAACAGCAACAGAGATTCAAAGCTCTTCCTTGCTGAAAACCAGCCACAGAATTCTGTTTTCTTATATTAACAGAGTAAGTAAGTAAGAGTAACTTCTTTTGGTTTTGTATGTAGTTAGTGGGCTACACAAGATTTTCCAGAGGAATAAATATCTAATTTATGTTAGGTGTCTGTTTGTTGGGACAAACAAACAAAACAAACCAACAACCCTCTTCACCACAACCACCACCAAAATAAAAAACAACAACAAAAAACACCACCACCACCAACAACAACCAAAAAAACACCCAACCAAAAGTTTCATGTTATATAGCTCTAAAAGTACTTAGCTAAGAAGATGAGTACAAATTAGTCCTTCTACTGAACTCTGACAGATTTAGGCATAAGAACAAACATCCATAACTATTTAAATGAGTTCCAGTAAATGACTATTCCCAGTCTGACTGCAGCAAGTAAAATTTTTTGTATACTATCAGTAACATATACGATATAATCTTGCTTCCAAGATCTTAAGCTTTATCTCTACTGACTGAATTAATTCATTATGAAAAGACTATATAATATTTATTGGAAATGGTTTGCATATTTGCTTTCACCTAAACTTTATAATAGCTGTATAGAAGGACTCTGAAATGCGTGTTTGCATCTTTCTGGAAAATTTTACGCAGTGATCAATGTTTGGAAAAAAAAGAAAAAGAAAAACAAGATAAAAAGAATGTTATCACAAGCACTGCTTTTCACTGAATATGCTGAATTGCAACAAAAGAAAATGAGGCTTGTTTCTCACATCATAAAATCCTCTTCTATAATATTCACACTTTTATTATAGGATTGCTATTCTCCATTTAGTACATGTAATTTTGTCTGTGGGGTGCTGTTTAACTTGTGATAGAATAAGAAAGTAGGCAGTACTTTGCATACAATAATTTAAGGTATTCAGTGGAAAAATGTTTATCCTATTTTTACCTTAGTAACTTCTTTGTGTATGTTGATAACACTACTTGGTTTTAAGGGAGAGTTAAGAAAATAAACATGTTACTATCTGGGAAGTACCCATGTCTTGTAACAAAGACCTCTACTGAAAAAAAAAAAAAAAAAAAAAAAAAAAAAAAAAAAAAAGATTAGTACAAATATACTTTTATTTATTTATTTATTTTTCACCCAGAATAAATACCAGTATGTATACATGTATTTTAGATATATAGGTAGATAAACTGATAGACAAACAGACAGAAAGAAAATGGCACAGAGCCCAGAACGAAGCAATGAGATGACAAAAAAATAACTTGCAGCTAGTACAGGAACTGGTATTACAAACTTTTGCATTTTTTTCCTGTTCCTCTCCTAACAATGAAATGCTTAATTTTTCACTCTTAATGTACTTATTCTTTATTTTATTTTATTTTATTTTGTTTTGTTTTATTTTTTCCCTGTGCAACCAGTATTTAAGACAGCTGCATGATGTACAATAACTATTCTTTGATGCAGACGGGAATCCTATCTGAAAAATTTTGAAAGCTGAATTACTGCGTTTCTTCAAGAATCCCTCAGAAGTAGCACTGGCTTGGAAACTTACATTTATGTATGGAAACTTATTAGGTCAGCTAAGATATGAAAATTAAATAAAGTAAAAATTGATCCTGATGCATAAAAAAAATCTCCAATACTCCTGGCTTATGAAAGCAGAGTTTTATTATTTTATAAAGACATGATAAATTCTCCCTGTAACAGGAAGTGTTCTCACAAAGAGTAGTTAAGCTTGTACACATTTGCTGTTGATGGGCAGCTGGCATTTCTTCTAGCTATCTGATAATTATCTCTCAAAAAATTCAGTATTTCCTTACTTTATTTAAATAATTTGATAAATGACAATAAAGTAATAAAATAACAGAACTTAATTTCCTAACAACATATATATATATATATACACACACAATATATATGATATAGACAATATATATACATATTATGAGAAGAATGGACTAGTACTTCTCTGCTTGTGGTTGCCTCCAGCAACAAAAAAGGAGAGAAGGCTTTGTAGAGGTTCAGTTAAAGGAAGCCTCTAGACCCTTGTATTTGTGCAGAAGTAGAAACACATTCAAACAGCTATCATACTGGTTCCAGGAGTTGGACTTGATGATCCTTATGGGTCCCTTCCAACTCGGGATATTCTATGACTCTATGATTCTATATTTTTACAACTGTGTAATTTTAAAATATTAACATGAAATTAACATGAAATTGTATCAAATATAGACAAAAGCAAAGTAAGAATACTATTATGTAATAAAAGTTTAAGGATTTGAAGGATATGCTTCATTTTAATGAAGCATAACATGAGCACGGAATTAAACAGAACCAAACCAAACAAAAATCCCCAGTATTTGAACATATACATGAAATATCTATTATTATTATTACTATTACTTTTTTTTTTTTTTAAACTACTGCATTAAGGTTTATGTGGCAAGGTTTTGGTAGCAGAGGTGCTGCAGGGGTAGCATCTGTGAGAAGAGTCCAGAAGTTGCCCCATGTCAGATCAGAGATAGCTGTAGCTGGCTCTAAAAGTGACCTGCTACTGGCCAGAGCTGAGCCTGTGAGTGATGCTGGTTCAGACTCTGAGAATATATTTAATAAAGGAAATATTTGCTGTGCAAGAGCAGCTGGGAGAGAAAAATAAAACAAAATGTGAGAGAAACAGCCCTGCAGACCCCAAGGTCAGTGAAGAAGGAAGGGGAGATGGTACTCCAAGTGCCAGAGCAGAAGTTCCCCTGCGGCCTGTGGAGAGGCCCCTGGCGGAGCAGGCACCCAGCAGCCCATGGTGTCCCATGGCAGAGCAGATCTCCATGCTTCAGCCCCTGAAGGAGTCCCTGGTGAAGCAGGTGTATGTGGCCTGGAGTAGGCTGCGGCCCATGGAGAGCTCCCACAGGAGCCAGAGCTGTAGCCCATGGAGAGGAGCCCACACAGGAGCATCGGGTCTGGAGGGAGCTGCTGTCTGTGGGGAACTCATGCTAGAGTAGTTTGCTCCTGATGGATAGACCCCATGATACAGACCCATATTGGAAAAGCTCCTCAAGAGCTGCTGCATGTGGGAAACCCACGCAGGATCAGTTTGGGAAGGGAGGGACCCCACGTGAACAGTGTGACCATGAAGGAGTGGCAGAGATGAAGTGTTAGGGAATGACCGCAGCCCCCATTCCCCCTCCCCCCTGTTCTTCTCGGGATGTGTGTGTGGGGGGGGGGGGGGCGGGAGGTGAAAGAGAATGAATGGTGGAAGGTGTTTTTAGTTTGCTTTTAGTTTCTCAGTTCTCTTGTCTGATAGTCATAGGCAACACGTTATGTTAATCTCTCTGTGTAGAGTCTGTTTTACCTGTGGTGGTGATTGTTGAGTGATCTCCCTGTTCTTATTTCAACCCTTTCAACCTTTTCATCGTATTTTCTTCCCCATTTCCTTTGAGGAAGGGTAGTAAGAGAGTGGTTATAGTGGAGCTCAGCTGCCCAGCTGGGTAAAACAACAACTATTTGTAAGAAAATAAAAATAAAAATGTATTAATGAAACATTTGAAAAGAGATTGAAGGAATTAGTCCTCACTCCACAATCCACCTATGGCTTTGTATATATCTGTTTACTGCAGTTAACTTCTTGCAGTCTTCTTCCTGTAAAATCTTTATAATCCATATGAGAAACTGAATGAAGTTTGAAGAGAGAAAGTGAAGTGATTTTTCTGGCCTTTACTTATTTATTTATTTTTCTAAAATGGATCTGTCTCCATTTTTAGACAGTATTAAATAATTTATGACATATAATCCATACATGGGGCACACTAAATAAAGAGATGAACATATTCAGTTTTATTTTTTATTTTTATTTTTGAAACATACTGTCTTGAGTCAAGTACAGTCTGTTCCCAATCAATAATGTTGTATCTCTGCTCCTTTCCTCTGAGACCAGCATTGAAAGGTTGTATTAGATACGTTGTACAATATAATTCTTCATTAAAATTAGAGATATATTAGAGATATATTCATGGAAGACTGAAGATATGAGCAACATATATTTCAAGAAATAGAGGGTGTGAGTTTTGATGAGTGAATATCCTTTTAAGGCACTGTAGTGGGCTTACGTGGCAAGGTTTTGGTAGCAGGGGGCCATAGGGGTGGCTTCTGTGATCTAGAAGTTGCCCCATGTTTGGTAAGGGCCACACTGGTGACCAGAGCCAAGCCAATAAGTGATGTTGTTTTGCTGTGAGAGCATATTTAAGACAGGGAAAAACAAAACAAAACAAAATAAAACAAAACAAAACAAAACAAAAAAAAAAAAAAAAAAGTTGCGACACACAGCAGCTGTGAGAGTGAGAGGAGTGAGGAACAGCCTTGCAGGTGCAAAGGTCAGGGAAGAAGGAAGGGAAGAGGTGCTCCAGGCGCTGGAGCAGAAGTCCCCTGCGGCCTGTGGTGAGGACCATAGTGAAACAGGATGTCCCCCTCAGCCCATGGAGTACCACGGTGGAGCAGGGTTCCACATTGCAGCCCGTGGAGGAGACAACAGTGGAGCAGGTGGACTTGCACTGACAGAGGCTGCCGCCTGTGGAAGACCCCTGCCGGAGCAGATTCCAGGCCAGACCCGTGGAGAGGAGACCACAGTGGAGCAGGTGACCTGGCAGGAACTGCTGCCCATGGGGGATCCAGGTTGGAGCAGTTTGCTCCTGAGGGATGGACCCCATGGTATGGACCCATATCTGGAGCAGTTCTGGAAGAGCTGCTGCCTGTGGGAAGCCCACGCCGGATCAGTTCAGCAAGGACTGTATCTTGTGGGAGGGACCCCACAGCACAGGGGACGAGAGTGACTGAGAAGGAGCGGCGGAGAAGAAGCACTATAGACTGACCATATACCCCATTCCTCCGCTCCCCTGTGCCACTCGGGGGGTGGACATGGAAGAGGGTGGTTGGGGGCGAAGGTGCTTTTGGTTTCTTCCCTTTGTTTCTCGCTTCTCTAGCTTGTTAGTAATAGGCAATAAATCTTACTATCTCCCTATGCTGAGTCTGTTTTGCCCGTCACAATAATTACTGTGCGATCTCCTTGTCCTTATCTCAATCCTTGAGCCCTTTTCATTGTATTTTCTTCCCGTTCCTTGTTGAGGAGGGAGAGTGAGAGAGCAGTTGTGGTGAAGCTTGGCCACCCACCTGAGTAAAACCACCACAGGCACAATTCATCTTGCCTTTTTTTTTTTTTTTTTTTTTTTTTCTTTTTGTTGGTGGGGGGTGGGATTCTTTAAAATGAGATGAACCATGCTTTAAAAATGACTATTTATCTCAACTGTTTGTGAGTGATTTTAGGGTAGTTTAACAGAGGTACAGTCATCTATATGCATTCAGATGAGCTCTGCATTATACAACTACACTGAAAGAGTGAAAGCCACTTAAACAAGTGTTCAAGTAGTTTACAGTTGAAAATACATATTTTTAAATATGAATTTGCTATTTCTGTAATATACATTCAGAAAATTGTATTTTATTGATTAGTAACCTGAATTTATTTTCTGTTTCTTTTAAAATTAATCATGAATATTTTCAGTTAATAATGTTTTACTTCCCCTCAAAACTCATGTTTGATGCTTTGGAAACTGGAAAATATATTATGTAATTCTTTCTTGAAGTTTTGAATTTTAATCATGAAATACTTTAGTTGGAGGTAACATTTTTTTCAATATTTTACTTAATTTTTTCTCCACAGAATTCAGGAATTCAGGATGAAATCTTAATATAAACTGAATTCTGGTAAGAGTTCAATAGCCCTAACTCTGTATACAAAAATAAATGATACTATATTTTTTATTAAATTTTAAAATAAAAGAATACAGTGTTTAAAAAATAAAAATATAATAATAATAATAATAATAATAATAATAATAATAATAATAATAATAATAATAATAATAGATTCCTAACAGAATTAAACCTTGAAAATAATATATATATGTGTGTGTGTGTGTATTTCTGCTTCTGAATATCAGGCCACTAACAAAAGCTCAATATTCTAACAAGATCCAGATGTCTTTGATCCATCTATATATTCCTTCTACAATCTTATCACACTTTCTCTCAGCCTCATACTTCATTTCATTGTTTTGGTTGCTCACATCTGAGCTTCTGACAATATCTCATATTTAGCACTAAACTCAAATTTTATTTTATTTTATTTTATTTTATTTTATTTTATTTTATTTTATTTTATTTTATTTTATTTGTTTCCTTCTAGCAGCAAGTCAGCACTTCTTTCTATATTTTCCAAACACTCCCACATCTCTGATGTTGTGTGGTCAGGTATTTAACCTGTGACTTATTTATTCAAGTTAGGACTTAAGTTCTAGCTTAAAAGGTAAAATTAAAGGGAACGAAAAGATGAGTAACTTTCTTCCCCCCTCCATCTCTGGTGTTAAATTTATCACCTAGCACTGCTCATAAAATAAAACAAAATACATAAAGCCTTTCATCCATAAATACACATAAGAAAACAGCATACAGAACACGTTTCTGTTCTACAAATTCGTCCTCAAAATTCAGATGTAACAATTGTATTGAAAATTGTATTTTATTGATTAATTTTATTGATAAAATTGTATTTTATTGATATTTATTTTATTGATTTGGAACCTGAAATTATTTTCTATTCATTTTAAAATTAAGCATGAATATTTTCAGTTAATAATGTTTTAGCATTTTGCTTCTTCTAAAAAGTCATGTAAGGAAAGTAAATACTAAGTAAATAAAGTCTTCTTCATCTGGTAAAAATCCTGTATGATAATAAATAGCATTGTTTCAATAATCATAAAGATATTTCAAATAAAATACATTAGGAAAAAAAAAAAAAAGATAATTGTATAGATTGTCTATAGGTAGATTATCTATAATCTATAATTAAAATTACAATTAATTTATAATATAGATTATATTATAATTTATATTATATTATATATTAAATTATATTATAATTATATTATTTATAATATAGATTATATATAAATTATCGATTGTAGATAATCTACCTCATCTATATATTATAATCTATGGAGAAATATATATATTTATATACACCTATATATATATAGGTAGATTATAGAGAATAATAAATATAAATCAGAGATTGATGAGGGTAGCGCTCTGATATATAATTGTTTTTTCTCTAACTGAAAGCATTTGTTTCAAGAATAAAGAAAAAAATTGTGTTATGAAATAGATTCTGTGACACAGACCTTCCTATCTTATAGAGGTTAGATTCAAAGGCTAGAACACATACCACATGATCCATCATTGCACAGTTTTTCTGAGTCAGCTTTCTCAGTATGAATAGAATCATACAATTGCAGAATGACTAAGGCTGTGAAATAACCTCTAGAGGTCATCGCGTTCACCCTATCTGCTCAAGAAGGGCAAAAGCTATTTGCCCAGTACCATGCCCAGATGACTTTTCAAGATTTTTAAGAAGGGAGGTTACTCTACACTGGTACCTTGTAGGCACCAGACACAGCTAACAGCAAACTACTGTGATGTTTCCACTCCTTTTATGCATTTGTAATTGTCTTTATTTATCAATCAATTTGTTTCTGTTCACCATCATTTCCCTTTTTGTGTAGCTTTGTTTTGTTGGATTCTTAATTAACAACAGACTCTCTTCTTAGCTGATCAAAATGTCCCCTTTTAAAACAAAAATACATTCTGAGAAGAGATGAAAGATCCCATACTTTTTTTATCTTGTGCTGTTTAAAAGTATCTGCATTCTAAGCAACATCAGTCTAATTATTGAGAATGTCTCATAAATAATACACTAGATTATGTAGCAAATCTAAAAGTGAAATAAAAAGGTTTGTGACAATTTCCTCTTCAAGCATACCAAAAGGAAAAAAAATGCAGTTTTAAAAAATATATGTCTGTTCACTTAATAGATTAGTAGAAAATAGTAGAAAAGCCTCCAAATACATAACTCAAGTAATTGTATTATAGGAAGAATACAGTGGAGATAAAGGGAAATATGTTGTCTGTTTAGACACAGACACACACACACAAAAGCAGACATTGTCGTCTGTTTTTCTATTCTCCCTGTAGTTCTAATACTAAATAAATAAATAAATACATAAGAAAAAGGAAAAGAAAAAAAAAAAAAAAAAAAGGAGAGAGAGAGAGAGAAAAGGAAATGTACTCATTTTTGTAAGCTTGGATCCTGATTAGGCCTTGGCAGTAGGAATATGCTATAAAGTGTCTGGTATCAAAATAAAATGTTTGTTCGTTCATTAAAAATGTCTTCTGGATTATTATTGTTATTTTTTTTTTTGATACTTTTAGATGTAACAGAACTAATAATAACTAGTAACTAATAATAAGAGACAAAGGATGTCAAGCTCTGACAGGCTGAATAGAATTCAATTGACAATGCAAAACTGAACTTGAGGAGATGCCAAACAACAACCGCTACTTGACATTTATTATATTATATTATATATTAAATTATATTATAATTATATTATTTATAATATAGATTATATATAAATTATCGATTGTAGATAATCTACCTCATCTATATATTAGCTAACTAGCTAACTACAGACTAAACTAGCTAACAACAGACAGTCTTAAGCAGATGTGTCACTAATGAAAAGCTTTAATACTGGTTTACAAATGCACTAAACACTCAGGGTCCTCATGGAATAATTCTGACATGGATAATAAGATTAATTGTTAATTATCTAAATAGGAAGACACGAGTGATATGTATATGGTAACGACAAAAATTTATCAAAATTATTTTTTATCTTAGAAATTGATACATATATTTTCTTACTAGAGTTTATATTAACTTAATTAAAAATGAATTGTTAGTGATGCTTAAAGAAATAAAAGCTTTTCTAAATAAAATTAAAAACAATCATTTTGAAAATAAGTTATTCTGTTCATTTTAGGCAGTCACAAAACTGTAAACACAGATGTAAACTCAGATTTTCAGATTTCTCTGAATTCCATTTGGAAAAAAAATGATTAAGGACAAAAAGATAACTTAAGATCTCAAGGTTCTTATATTTATACCGATTTGTAAGTTGCAGCCATTTGTCATTGAAGGACAGCTTTTCATGTATTTCACATTAGGGAACCATCAGAAGAGAGAGAACAGAAATAACATATAAACATTTTTTATTATTTTTTTTTTAACCTTCAGTGCTTCTGTTTCCTTCTGACTTTTCCAATCACAAACTAGAGATGTTTTTCAGCTCTTAGTTTTAGAGCCCATGTCCTGGCTTCAGGAAATACATCAAATGTTCTTAGAGAGTACTCTACAGCAACACATAGAGTACTTCTCCTGGCCTGTGAGAAATATAAATTTAAATGACCAAAGAAGGCCTTGAATGAGGGTATATCAATCTTTCTAGATACATGCTCTGACAGTCACCACCCATCCTACTTTATTATTCAGTGATTTTACTCTGTCCTGAATATATCTAACGAATAAGACCACACAAATTCTTAGACACAAGTATTTTTGTTTTTAAATTGCTTTGGACAACCTGTAGCTGCCTTGAAGCTTGAATGCTTTTAAATGCTTTGCTAAAATTCTGGTCCTAGTGGTTGTGGGTAGGGAATGATTTAATAATGAAAATAAATTTTCCCATGAGCTATGGGTTTTACTAGCAGAGTAGTTTATAGATCGTTTATTTTCTCTACTTTTTTTCTGTACTGTTTTTTCTGTACTATTTTCTGTACTATTTTTCTGTACTATTTTCTGTTTATTTTCTGTACTTTTATAAGGATCTTAGCTTCCTGAACCATTTCCAAGCTTCATATTTGTGAGTTCAGTACTGTAAACTTACTACTGTAAGATTTTTCTTTTATTTCTAGAAAAATTGTGCAGTGTTATGGAGCTCAATATTATACAATCAGAGGTAAGCATCATATTTTCTTGTATTCCCATCTCTAAGATTATATTTCTTTAAATATTTCCTAAATGTATTCATGACCATTTTATATCTGTCCTTTATTGTGCCAATATTTTCTTTACTTTACATGTCTCTTTGCCAGCCTTTCCTGATGTTTGTGTCACTGAGATATTTATAGAAAGCTGTCATGTACCATACTAAACTAGATTATCTCCTGTAATGTCCTGTTGTAAAAAGAGACTCTCCTTTCCTGTTATCACTCTACAAATTCTTGTCTATTTGTTTCACTCTGAAATCATGTTTCTTGACCACAAGTATGTCCAAAATTATACAAGTGATGTTCCAGATGATTCATTCATTCCATGTATCTTTTTAGTGGGACTGAAACATTCACGGTTCTACTAATAAACCTCTCTGATACATACAAGAATGGCAATTTCCTTTTTAAGGGGTCACTCTTCAGCTTCTTCAGATTCTTCTTTCTCCCTTTATTTTGTCTTTTTTTTTTTTTTTTTTCTGGCCTTTCAGAGACAGTTTCTTACATAGACTGTTACAATTGTGTTGTCATTTGCACCATCAATTAATTAATTTTTTTTCTCCATTATAGTGATTCATACTAATGATAGAAATCATTGGTGTCTAGCTAACATTTTAAATGCTTAAAAATCCTCTTATGCTTTAATGTATTTGGTGATTGGAGAAATTAATCATTTTCCTGGGGATGTTAATCAACACTGTCCAACAAAGGTCATGTGATAAAGAAATTAATGGTGCTGTGTTGTTTTTTTTTTTTTCTTTCTCCTTTAAAAGAAGGAAGGAAGGAAGCAAGCATGGAAGGAAGGAAGAAAAACAAAAACAAACAAACAAACAAAAAATTAGCATAATTTTCTGATTAAATGCTAGTAAGATTACTTTTTCCTTGTAGATAGTCAAAACTATTCAGATTTCACCTCACCATGTAAGTAGGGAACTATAAAGGAAAAAAAAAAAAAAAAAAAAAAGAGAGTTTTTTTTTTTTTTTTTAATAAAGGCTTTCATAAGATAAACCTTGCTGTCATGATTTTGGCTGGGGTTAGTGCTAATTGTCATATTAAGGGTTCACAAAATTCTGTGTTTTTTTGTTTGGTTGGTTGGTTGGTTGCTGTTTTTTTTTGAGCAAAATAGTGACAATAAAACACCAATGCTTTTAGTTGTTGCAGAGCAGTACCTGCAACAAAAGCCAAGGACTCTTCTACTTCTTATACTGCACTGCCAGCAAACAGGCTAGGGGTACACAAGAAGCTAGGGACACAGCCAGGACAAGTGACCGAGACTGACCAAAGAGATATTCCATATCATATGATAAAATGTTCAACAGTAAAGGTTGAGGTAAAGAAGGAGGAAGAGGAGGAATATTCAGACTGATGGTGTTTGTCTTCCCAAGAATCTGTTACATGTGATGAGTCTAACTTTCCTAGATTTCCTACCTGCCCACTGTTGGAAAGTAGTGAATGAAAGCCTTATTTTGCTTATATTTTGCATATGGCTTTTGCTTTGCCTAGTAAAGTGTCTTTATCTCAGTCCCACCTGGTGAGAGTGAGAAAGCAGCTATGTGGTATTTAGCTGCCTGTCAGGGCTAAACCACAAAACCTGTGTTTGAGAAAGATCCCAAAACAATTTTAAAGTATATTATTCTACAGAAAAAATAAATAAATAAAATGTAAACTACAGTAAGAAAAAAAACTTTCAGTAGCTTTTTGTGGGTCACAGAATACTTTGAAATGTTTTTACAGCTTTTCTGTGCAGTGTGCTGCTGACATGGCATCAAATCAGTTGTCTGCTTCAGAAACCTCAGCAGTTCTTTTTTTTTTTTTAGGTTTTACTGGAATAAATAAGACTATGTGCTGTGGCAGTAGATGGGAAGTTAGCATAATAATTTCTGAACCTTTAAACAATGAATGCGACAAATGAACTCAATGCTACGTTTCAACCATATGTTAGCCTTTGCAGTTTGTCAAGATCCCTTTTTTTTTTTTTGGTCTGCTACTATGTTGAAACAGACCTCAGTGATGCCATAGGCAAAATAAGTATTTGTGTAATAACAATTTGTTTTAAAATGCTTCAAAATTAAAGAGAAGAGAAAATAAACCAAGGCAGATTTTTTGGGATAGCAGCAACTATTTGATAAACACTATATATATGTAGATTTTGACATTGTAGTCCGACTTTAAAACTTCTTTAGTGTTACAGTACTAAACAATAGCAATAATTCTACATGATTCATTCTACATTTCTTTTTCTTTTTGTTTGTTTGTTTCTTTATTTCTGAAAGATTTTGGTTAAAACTTACAAAGAATAAATATCTTTTGATTAAGTCACAATATGCATAAAATTTTAATTTTAATAACCTGAATTTCTGAAATTGTCAGAACAATAGAAAGAGAGTAATTGTTATATTTTATAATACTTACCTGTGATTAGCACAATTCCAAAAATATGTTTTTCAGTGGTAATTATCCATTATATATATATAATATTTACTTATATAATATATATTATATTATATATAAATATGTATAATATATCATATATATTTAAATATAAATATATATACTATTTACTGCATATAATAATATAGTATGATAAATATTTATATTTATATTTATATATTTGCCCCATATATTTAGGGGCAAATTAATTTATTTGCATTAGGACAATAAATGTCTTTGATCTAGAGTACACATGATTAAATATATTTAAGATTTTTTCTTCAGAAGCTTTCTTCTCTAGGCTCAAGAAAAAAACAACAAACAAACTAAAAAAAAAAAAAAAAAAAAAAAAAAAAAGAGAGAGAAAGAAAGTGACTTCAGCCTCATATATCTAAACCCTTCACCATATTTGTTGCCCTCCTTTGGAGACTCTCAAAATTTTTTTTTTCAATAACATTATATCATTGTAATTGTCTTAAAATTCTCGTACTTGAATATCATGGAATAGAATAGAATAATACAATATCCCAAGTTGGACAGATCCTCACAAGAATCATCAAGTCCAACTCCTGGTTCCACACAGGTTCACCCAAAAATGAGACAATATGTCTGAGAATATTGTACAGCAACAGGCTTGGCGCTGTGATCAGTTGTATAAGGGTTCTTCACCCTCTTAGTGTTCTTCACCCTCTTAGTGAAGAACCCTTTCCTTATACCACCCTAAACCTACTCTGACACAGCTTCAACTTGCCATTTACCAAAATCCCCAGATCCCTTTCTGCTGGGCTGTTCTCCAGTAGATGGAGTAGAGCAAGTGACACTGTTCTTTTCTCTCTGGTGAACAGAGACAGGACCCAAAGAAATGGCATGAAGCTGTATCTGGAAGGGTTCAGAATGGTTATTAGAAAAGGTTCACTGAAAGGGTGGTTAGGGCACTAAAACAGTTCCCCAAGGAACTGCTTGGTCATAGCACCAAGCATTATGGGGTTCAAGAAGTGTTTGGACAATGTTCTCAGACATATACTTTGATTTTTGGATGGCCTGTCTGGAGCAAGGAATTTGACTTGACGATCCTTGTGAGGATCTGTCCAACTTGGGATATTGTATGATTCTATGATTCTAAGCTTAGCAAAGAGTAGGTTGAGTATATTTTTACATTGCAGGAAAACAGGTTTGCAATCTCCCATAACCTAGAAACATAGGTCTCATGATGACATAGATCTCATGATGATTTCCTGCAAACATTGCTATATTAGTATTTATGAGGAGATAAGACATGAATCTCCAATAAAACAGTTTGAAGACTCTTAATCCAAATAAATTGTTGCTTTTATTTGTTAAGAATATATATATAGAAAGAGAGAGAACAAAAAATAAAAATAAAAAATACAAATGAAACCATGAGAAAATATAAAAAACATCTATATTTGTATATAGTATTGGCCTACATTTGGGGACCAAAAAAAAAAATAATACACATCAGTCACCTTGTTTTACTTAGTAGAAATTGATACCCCAGTAAGTAAGATCATCTAAGACCATCTAAGCCAAAATACATTATTTCTCAGTATCATAATGTATTAGAGAAAATAGGAGAAAAAAGTTCATATTCATAAGTTAAAAACAAACAAACAAACAAACAAACAAAAATTAACAGAACAGAATAGAGATTGTTATCAATAAGTACTGTTGCAGGAGAGACCTAAATGTTATTGCTATATTTTAATACAGGAGTCGTTAAAACAAGACTTCTTTTATTACACATATGTAGAATATATTCTTTACATAGATTGATTGTTTCATGTCACTTACGAGATATCAGGAGGATTTAGTTATTTTCCAGCAGAATAGTAATACATGTAGTTCAATCGTATCATATGTATAGTTACTGTTGGTTCTCATTGTAGGAAAGAAATTCAATGGAGTGTCTTCACTATAGAAGTCACTTCCATCTCGGTGTTATAAGTGTCTTGTAGCTTGAAAAGCACATGACAGGGAATAAATTAAGTCACTTGGTTTACCTTACCCAGTAAAAGTCCATTTATTTTTTATGAACTAGTCAGTTGTGCCACATTTCTGAGTAGTGCCACATTTCTGTTTCATTAATTTTATATTAATAGAAGTTTTGACTTTTAAAAGATGTTGATACTTATACCTGGAAGTTAGTATCTGAAAACAAATAAACCAAAAATTCTTATTGGTTATCAGATTTTCTGTCTCAGAATAGATCCGCACTGAAGATGGGAAAGAGTTCCTTATCACTATTTTGCTATAATAGATGTTTTGATTAAAATAATAATAATAATAATAATATATTGCTATTAATTAAATCATCATACAAATGATTTTTCTCTATATCAAAAAATGACACCAGGAAAGTGCCAAGGAACATGTATGTTCTGGATCCTGCATTTTGGTCATAACAACCCTATGCAATGCAACAGGCTTGGGGCAGAGTGGCTGGAAAGCTGTGCAGAGGAAAAGGATCCGGGAGTGTTGGTTGACACTCACCTGAACATGAGCCACCAGTGTGCCCAGGTGGCCAAGAAGGCCAACAGCATCCTGGCTTGTATCAGGAATAGGGTAGTCAGCAGGACCAGGGAGGTGATCATCCCCCTGTACTCGGTTCTGGTGAAGCTGTACCTGTATTCCTGTATTCAGTTTGGGGCCCTTCACTACAAGAAAGACATCAAGGCTCTGAAGCCCACAAAAGGGCTATGAAGCTGATGAAGAGTCTAGAAGAAAAGTCTTATGAGGAGCAGCTGAGGGAACTGCTGTTGTTTATTCTGGAGAAGAGGATGCTCAGGGGAGGTCTTCTTGCTCTCTACAACTACCTGAAAGGAAGTTGTGGGGAGCTGGGAGTCAGCCTCTCTTCACAGATAAGTAGCAGTAAGACTAGAGGGAATGGCTTCAGGTTGCACCAGGGGAGGTTTAGGTTGGAAATTAGAAGATATTTCTTTTCAGAAAAAGTAATCAGACATTGGATTGGGTTGCCCAGGGATGTGGTGGAGTCACCGTCCCTGGTGGTATTTAAAGAAAGGTTGGATGTGGTGCTTAGGGGCATGGTTTAGTGGGTGACATTGGTGGTAGGGTGATGGTTGGACTAGGTGATCTTAGAGGTCTTTTCCAACCTTAATGATTCTGTGATTCTTTGTTCTTCATATTGCCACTCCACCACATAGACATAAATTTTGGGCAGTGAAAATATTGTCAGGAATAACAATGAAACAGCAGGTTTCATCAGTAGTCTCTGTAAACCAGACTTCATATAGTGTCTTACATCCCAGTCACAGTACATTCTCCTGAGTGCTGTAGATGTTCAATTTAAGACACCAGTTTATTTACAGAAACATAGCTGCATTGGTAATATTACACCAGGTATGTTTGACAAGACTTAATTTCCTTAAAGCCATATTTTTAAAAATACTATTTCTAAAACTCTCTAGTTTTTTATTGTTTCATCCCATCTCTGGTTACTGTCAATCTATTGTGTGGTGTTAATTTGGATTTCCTTATTTTTATTTATTTTTTTTAATTAATTCTAAAGGTATACTTCTGATTCATCCTCACCAAGTTGTATGACATTTCAAAACTTTCATCTAGCCTTTTGCAAACTTTTATATATTTCTAACAGGTCTTGCAAGTTACATGTTTCAGAAACATTTATATATATATATATATATATATAAAAAATATATATATATAATATATAATATATATATAATATATATATATATATATTCAAATTAAAACATTTTACCATCCTCTTTAATTGCAAAAAGAATAATGTTATCTTTACATGTTAAAGTATATATTATAAGGCTTCCTATGGAATATAGGAAAGATACATTTGTCACTATCTGATTTATGACTATAAACATCATTATTTTAATGACCTCAAATATTTGTTTGCTTGTTTCTGTGTGTGTGTTTAAATATATTTTCCCTGCATTAACTGCAAGACTTTTTTTAATGATAGTTTTCTTCCCTAATCAATTCTCCATTTTATTTATTTATTTATTTATTTATTTATTTATTTAGTTATTTATTTATTTATTTTACTGATCTTAACTGCTAGAGTTCAATACAAAATTATAGTTCTAACCTATATGAAATTAATTAATAGGTTTGACAATCTGAATTTGAAGCTTCCTATACTTTCATTATTAATTACATATAAATGTAATTTAAAATGAAAGATGAAAGTGCTGGAGAGAAGTGGAATCCTGCCTAGCTTGACTATATTTATCTTTATTATTATTCAGTGAACAGCCATAGTATATGCTGAAAACTCTTTCATTTTTAGCTTATTTGTAAATCTTTTTCTGATATCAGCTTCATCTTGAAAGGAAATTATTATTTGACTTGGGAATACAGGGGAATTACCTTCAGCTTTATTAAGGTCTTTGTTAAGACCTGAAACTTATGGGATGCAGGAAAATCAGTTACATGTTATTGTTCTAAAACTACAGAAGAAGTTTCATCCTAATATTTCTTCAAGTATTATAAGGCTTAATGATGACAGGGAAAACCATGTATCTGTGAGATCAGCTCCAAACTAAGAGCTCTATTGTAAATAAATTATATGCTGAAGGCGTATATTGACTCTAATCGTAACTTGGGGGGAAACAAAACAAAACAAAACAAAACAAAACAAAAAAAAAACACAAAACAAAAAAAAAAAAAAAGAGGTGTAAAGGAAAGGGAAAATGGTAAGCAAGGAAGCAGTGACAGAATTTTTTTAATATGAGTGTATTCCTCTGGGGGTCGTCTCTAATGCAGCAGGTGGTTGCCTCATAATACTTTCCAGATAATAATTATGGATTTTTTTCCAGGAACTTGACAGAAGTTTTTGTTCCTCTGTGTGTTGTTCCCCATAATGATGCTATTAGAGGTGACTGAAGGATGCTTTATTCAGGTGCAGAAATTACACACCGATTTGTTGCTAAGCTTTGTGAAAGTTCATGAAAATAGCAGCAAAAGAAAAAAATGCATGAGACCAGTAGCAGAAAAATAGTGATACAACAGCTCAGTTGAAAGGATATGCAGTTGCAAGTGAAAGACAGGCTGTAATGAAAGTTAAAAGACAGATTGAAAGTGAAGCATACAGTTTTGCAATACCCTTTGTATTGTAAAACTTAAGGTGCTTAGGACACTGTACAACACAAGAAACATCAAGGCTGATATACTAATTGCAGGATTAAATCCTTTCTTAGAATCATAAGATAAAATCAGTAGAAATGTACGAAACCCTGGTTAAATTTGGGAGTCACCAATATAGTCACTCATAAAGAGAATTTATTTTTCTGTGATTGTGGTAAAAGGAGATAAAAGATCTTTCTGGAACCATACCACCTGCAGCGCAAGCTGGCCTAAATCTCAGCAATATCTTCTGTGTGGTGTAACCACAAGAATGACAAAGAAATCCACACCATGCACAACACCAATATTTAATAAACACATTTAATGATTTCAAAGATCTATATGCCTGAATGCAGAAAGAAGAAATAACAACATGGAAGAGATGAAACAGTTGCCTGAAAGTGGTCAGGTGGGAGAGTGTGGCCATGGGGGTCGACAAGCCACATGGCTGGTGATAATATCAGACTTTTAACAGACACTTGTTTGTCTACTGACATGGCTGCTTGTTCTCCAGCCGTTAAGACAGGTGGAGAAGTTGCTGGGTATTTTTTGTTGCCAGGCAAAATTGTTGACCAATGAATAGTTGAAAAGTACTGCTGTAGAGCAATTGGTATAAGATTGGGATGCTGTTCTCAGTAAAGTTATATGAAGTTATGCCCTCATTAAAGTGGTAACAGTTACTGATCCTAAAAGAACCCTGGTGTCCGTGGGGTCATTACACCACAGTCAAGGTCTTCTGTTTTGTCATTTTTTTCATGCAGAGCACAAAAGCTAAGACAATAAAAGATACAAATACTACACATAAGTAAGAAATATTACAAGTACACTGCATTGAGATTTGAGGGTCACTTATGTGGACATTTCATGCGCTGACTGGGACATATTGTCTTTTTGACCTCCTATGGCTTGCAGCTCAGTCAAATAGCATTAATTGGACTGGTTTATTTTATCTAATGAGTTTAGATCTTTGTTTCTCTTTTAAGAAAAAGAGGCACATGAAAATAGTGTTTTCACAAATAAAATGACTTAAAAATAAAATGATTATGTAATTACTGTACATTTTCTCCTGGATTTAACTTTGTCATTTGTCTGCATAATTACTGAATAAACTAACAAGAGACAATGCTGTGACAAAAAAAAAAAAAAAAAAAAAAAAAAAAATGTTTCTGTTTTCACAGAAACAGTGAAACTAGATACTTGATAAAAATGAAGAATAGCAAACAGTAAAGGACATACTTTGACTGGTGCAATTTGAAACACAGTATCAGTCACACCTCTAAATGCTCTAAATGTTCATTATTCATTTTTGCAAAAAAGTATGCAAAAAAATAGTCCTCATTACTTATTTATATCTTGGGAGTCATTGTGGTAATGTTGTTTCACAGATTGATATTTTTTGGTTATTGTTGCATTATTATTGTTTTACTATCAACATTTACATCCAAGAGATAGATATATGCTTTCATTTTCAACATTTTCTCCAAGTAAAGTTCTATTCTATCTATATTTCACATTTTGTTTTATTTTTCTTACACCAAAAGGTACTCACTAGTTATTTTATTCATATTATCATAAACTATAATGAAGATGTAAATTTTTTTCTCAGAAACTGAAAAATGCTGGGGCCGGTCCTCTTTAATATCTTCATCGATGATCTGGACGAGGGCATCAAATGCACCCTCAGTAAGTACGCAGATGACACCAAGTTAGGTGCGTGTGTCGATCTGCTTGAGGGTAGAAAGGCTCTGCAGGAGGGTGTGGATAGGCTGCACGGATGGGCTGAGGTCAACTGCATGAAGTTCAATAAGGCCAAGTGTCGGGTCCTGCACCTGGGGCGCAATAACCCCAAGCAGAGCTACAGGCTGGGAGATGAGTGGTTGGAGAGCTGCCAGGCAGAGAAGGACCTGGGAGTGATGGTGGATAGTCAGCTGAATATGAGTCAGCAGTGTGCTCAGGTGGCCAAGAAGGCCAACAGCATCCGGGCTTGTATCAGAAGCAGTGTGGCCAGCAGGGCTGGGGAAGTGATTGTCCCCCTGTACTCGGCTCTGGTGAGGCCGCACCTTGAGTACTGTGTTCAGTTTTGGGCCCCTCGCTACAAGAAGGATATCAAGGTGCTTGAGCGGGTGCAGAGAAGGGCAACGAAGCTGGTGAGGGGTCTGGAGAACAAGTCCTACGAGGAGCGGCTGAGGGAGCTGGGCTTGTTCAGCCTGGAGAAGAGGAGGCTCAGGAGAGACCTTATCACTCTCTATAGGTACCTCAAGGGAGGCTGTAGCGAGGTGGGGGTTGGCCTGTTCTCCCACATGCCTGGTGACAGGACGAGGGGGAATGGGCTAAAGTTGCGCCAGGGGAGTTTTAGGTTAGATGTTAGGAAGAACTTCTTTACTGAAAGGGTTGTTAGGCATTGGAACAGGCTGCCCAGGGAAGTGGTGGAGTCACCATCCCTGGAAGTCTTTAAAAGACATTTAGACGTAGAGCTTAGGGATATGGTTTAGTGGGGATTGTTAGTGTTAGGTCAGAGGTTGGACTCGATGATCCTGAGGTCTCTTCCAACCTAGAAATTCTGTGATTCTGTGATTCTGTGATGAAAAAAAAACCTATGATCAGGGATAATTTTGTGAATATATCTGTATTATTTTTTTGAAGTTCATCTGTATTTATGTCAAATAGAATTAACTGACTTCTTTGGAATGTGTTTATAGGCCATTTTTTTTCACATGTGGGCATGTGACAAAACTATAAAAAGATTGGGATGTGACACAACATAATGTGGTTAACGTGATATGGTACTGATTTTCTGTTAAATATCAAATGTGTTTTATTTTGTTTTATTTTTTTTTTTCAAAATAAATTTAGGCCCAAGTATGTTTACAAAATAACCAGGAACAACAACAACAAAAAGCTTAGTAGAAATTTAAAACATATGAAACTGGAATTTCAAACATATGAAATTACACACAGGAAGACAGTGTGGAACTCCTTACCTGATTGTCTAGCCTACAAACTGTCCTCAGTCGGCTCGCTTTGGTAATTTAATCTGTAGAAATAATTAGGCATTCATGAAAGGAGACTTCACTGGCTTTCCAAATTTTGAATCATAGTTCTGCCTATGGACTGTGAACTTTACAGTGCAATCATTTCAGGACATCATTGTATCATATTATGCATGCATAAAATGTACAAATCAATACACTCTTTGCAAAAATGTTTATTTCATTAGAATGAAATTAAATTTCTGTGTTGTTATGTTTTTGTTGTTGTTATTGTTGTTTTGCTTTTAGAAAAAGCATAGGAAGCAAAGAATAAAAATTGGTTCTAAATTTGAAAGCATCTTGCATGAACATCACTTCCAAATATAAGCTCAGAAAGCTAGGTTCTCAGTCTTGTTGCTCCCAGACCCCTATTACATTATTTCCATCTTTGTCTGCTTAGAGAAAATACCCTCTTGATGCATATTTCTTACTCTGATTCATCTTTCTTAACTTTGTAATTCTTTAAATTATAATTCTGCAAGTACTAAAATTGTAGGGCAGCTGAGAACTGAAATCAACTTCAGTAATACAAGAGAGAATGGAAGAAAAAGTGAAACTGAAAGGTGCAAGACATTAATATTCCCTGGAAGGATATTCATTCCATGAACATGTACTTAAATTTTTCCATTAAATACTTATTTAGTTTTTATTTTGCTAAACCTGTTACTGTAATTTAAGAAGGTCTATGAGAATCAGCCCCTCTTATAAGTCTTATTAGACTAGCAATAAAAGACTTTGTAAGTCAGAATAAAATAAAATAAAATAAAATAAAATAAAATAAAATAAAATAAAATAAAATAAAATAAAATAAAATAAAATAAAATAAAAATACTAATCTGATTTCAGAGACAATGCATTTTAGTTTGAAATGAAAAAAAAAAAAGTCTTTTTCTTTCTTTATTTGTTTTAATTTATTTTGGAGGAGGGGAATTATGGAGGAAGAAAAATTAGCTGCTGGATATGTCACTTTAATAATTGTTCTTTTAATTAATGGCAAAAGCATGTAAAAGAGGTGCCTCTTTCTGATTTGATTCATTAGAAATAAAAACAGATGAAATACTCCTTGCTGTTAGAAGCCACTATGGGTTTGTATCAGCAGAATGTAGTTGTATAGCTGCAGTCTGACTGTAACAATAGACTCTGTGTTAGAAATAGTGAATAATATACAATTCAGGTCTATTGTAAAAACAGTTGTTTCTAAGTGGAAAAAAAAAAAAGATAACAAATGACAACAAAATGAGGAATATATTAACTACGTTGTCTTTCTTAAAGAAATTTTAAATTTAGTCTACATTCAGTTACTGAGCTAAATCATTATGTTTTAAAAACACAATCTGATGCAGTAGGTGGAAAACATTTCATATCAAAAGCTTAATACATCAGGTTGCAAGGTTGGTTGTTGATGAATTATACCTCAAATATTTTAGTCAGCTGCTGAGATTTAAAAACAACATTTTAATAAATTGATGTATGACCCACTCTAACCACAGCTTTCCACAGTGAATTAAAATGCAGAATTAAAAGATTTTCCTCTCTCTCTTTTTTTTTTTTTTTTTTTTTTTTTTTTTTGGTGGTTGTGGTGGTGGTGTTTGTTTGTTTGTTTAAATATACTACATATATACTACTTTGACTGATCTCTCTCTAAATTTACCAATGAAAGGTTAAAATACATTAAATTTGTCTTCACCATAAATGTTAAATTGTGGGGCACATGCCATTTTCAATCAATAAAAACTTCCTAAATGCTATGCTGAGGCTGTACGTTCTTCCTTTTGCAGCTAAATAGTAAATTTTCTCTTTCACCATTGGCTGATATTCCATGTGTCAACAAGATCAAGTTATGAAGTATCTTACAATTAAACATTGTTAAATAATTGACTAACTGAAAGAATACCCTGTGCTACACCTCGCAGATTTTCAGATCTGGTTGCAGGAAACTCTCAAATGCTGCTTTAGAGTAACAGATATGAACTGGAGATAGGTGGACAGAGGAAGACAAAAGCACAGGAATGAAAAGGGAAAAAGTGCAAAACATTTCTGAGAGAAGAAGAGACAACATAGCTTGGGGAGATACATGAAGGACTCTGCAGATAAGGAGAAGCCAATACAACTTCCTCATAAGGGGTTGTCAAGAGGCAGGAGACCTTTTCTCCATTAACAATAGTGACAGGACCCGTGGGAACGGGGTTAAGCTGAGGCAGGGGAAATTTAGGCTGGACGTCAGGAGGGGGTTCTTCACAGAGAGGGTGGTTGCACACTGGAACAGGCTCCCCAGGGAAGTGGTCACTGCACCGAGCCTGTCTGAATTTAAGAAGAGATTGGACTGTGAACTTAGGCACATGGTCTGAACTTTTGGGTAGACCTGTGCGGTGTCAAGAGTTGGACTTGAAGATCCTTAAGGGTCCCTTCCAACTCAGGATATTCTATGATTCTATGATTCTATGAAGACATGGTAAAAATAATGATAGAGGATAAAAAGTCATCCTGGTGACAGCGCTTTGGGATGAACATGACAGAGGACTTGGTAAGAGAGTAGATGTAAAGAGATGTAAGAGAGTAAAAGGTAGGGAGAAATCATGAGACCAGGGAGAAGTAGCAAGTCAGAGCATCTGATGCAGTAAAGGAATAATGAAATCGTGAGGATTAGAATATTTCTCTAAATCTACTCTCATGACTCTGAATAGACTTTTTTTTTTTTTTTTTTTTTTTTTTAAGCTTAGGAGAGAAGAAGACACTCATAGGCTGTGAATCACATCTTGCTGATGTTGATTCATTTACTGTCCTACATTGGCATTTGTTGCTATTGGTGACACACAGGATGCTATATCCTCAGCAGACTAGTAATGATTATAGAGGAGCTATACAGGGTTGCATAAGAGTAAGGCACAAGTTCTTCTGAAGCTACAGAGAAAGTGGTATACAAGAGGGTACCTCACAAAGTAGGAGACGGATATGCATGGGTGGCTTAACTAGGTCAAGATGTTTGCTTTTGGTCATAATGACATGACACCTGAAGAATTTTCCAACATGTAACCAGATGCTTACACACTCCAATAGTCTGTTTTGTCCACTGATAATAAAGGGTTCTTAAGGTAATAGCTCAGACTTCCACATTATATATTTCTAAAGCTAAGTAACATAAATGCTACTCCTGTATCATGCTGCAAGAAGAAGCCTTCCAGTTATCAGAGCTGCCCATAAAAATGGAAGGCATTAATTAATATATTACATTCCATTCTTAGTTACAGGCATAGCTTTATCTACCCAGGAAAAACCCCAGCTTTTAAGGCAAGTTCACACTATGCTTTATCTTTAATATATATATAAAAATATATAAATATATATATATTTAATTTTATTTTACATTAAGAGTGGCTATTTAACCATGAAAAACATTTTAACTTTCATAATAAAGAATTTAACCCTCACACAATATTTCCATTTGTGTCATCTAAACACTTAAACACCCATTTAACTTTCAGCTTGTGTCAGAATTCTTTATTGTAAGTAATACATATTCTGGGGAAAAAAAATTAAAATGGAGAAAAAAAGGTTAAAAAAAAAATCCAATTAACTTCTCCTCAGTGGAATATTTGCATACCCCCTGGAATACAGAGAGAAAAGCACTTTAATATATTTCATTGTATGTAATACTATTTAATTTGCTTGGATATTTTGCTTGAGAAAAATGTCTGGCATAAGGTTCAAAATGTTATTTTCTTCATAAGTCTTTAAAGATGATTATCGGTCATATTTATAAGTCAGATGGTTATACATACAAAGCAAGCATATTTTCTTCTCCTTTGCTAATTCACAAGTAATATTTTTCAGCTTTTTGTATACAAGATTGTAACTCATAAGTTCCAAAAAATGTCACAGAGAATATTAGACCAAAAGGAAGAATACTACTGAAACCAAAGTTACATAGCATTTTTTTTTTATTATTTTTTATTTAATTATTTATTTTATTTTATTTTATTTGCATTCTTGGAGCTAGCTCTTGAAAAGCAAACCAGGTGTGGACACACCACACAGAGCTGTTTTAGATATCTTCTGACTTTTATTGGGTACTCTGTTGGCCCAAAGATATGAAAAACAAACATAATTCTGTATGGGTGGATGAGTGAGTGAGCGAGTGAGTCAGTCAGTCAGTCAGTCAGTCAGTGAGTTTGTAGAAAAGTTTGAGGGTATACAGCACACACGCATAATGGAGAGCAACATAAAAAAATAAAATACACGCAATAATACCTGTACTATCCTAGTATTATCCTAACTTGTTGTCTCCAGAATAAAATATCTTTAGGATTACGGTTTTGTTTGTTTGATTGTTTAACCTTGAACTTCTGATTTACTTTGGAGTGACTTCCTTGGAGTCTTGCAAAATGAAGCCAAAAAGCAAACTGACAATTAAACAGAATGGACGACCATGTTCAACTTAGCTCCATACACTTTTTTTGGCACCATAAAAGTGCATAAAGGAATCTGAGATGTTATCTGAACCATCTGCTTGGTTTAAATTTTTTGTCTGATAGAGAAATTCTCTGCCTCACGGGCTAAGACCATACCATGCTAAACGCTTAACTGAAAGAAACCAACTGAAAAGAGAGTCATCCTTTTGGACTAAATAGCCTGACCTCAGCCTTAAATCACATTCTGGAAAAGTTTCTCTCGTTCATACACACACAAAAGTAGGTCAGCCTTGTGATTTAGAATCAGATCTACATTGTAAGGCATAAATTACATGTCTTCCTTTAGAATAAAAATCCCTTTGTGTAAATATATACATTAATACAGTTGCATATACATATATTATATAAAACATACATATATACTTGCACAAAGGATTTATCTCTATATATAAACACAGAGGGTCTTAGTGTATATATGAACACATCTAATATATATATATGTCTTTCTGTACTTCTGCACCATATTTCTTTCTTCTAGGCATCTCTTTTTCTTCATTTCACTACGTAAAATTACAGTGTTACATAACCATTCTGCATTTTGCTTCCACAGAATATCAGCCACAGTGTAAGAGATACTTAACATTAAATCTCTTAATAACATCAATTTATGTAGAAATATATTTTCTTACCAAACCTCTCAAGTTAGAAATAATCAGTCCAGATCATGTTTACAAAAATATTTTTATAAGTTTGCTTGTTAATATTTTGTCCAAGCTTGCATCCTCTTCTTCCTACAATGTAACAATTAACATAACACAGCATCTCATAGCATTTTTTAGGCTGGAGAACAGTAAACAACAGGAATCAGAAAGGGTGTTCTTCTTGAAAATATATTCCCACCTACTGGAATAATGCCTATTTCACTGTTTCCCACAAAGCTGGTAGACCAAACTAAGTGATCCTATCACCCTTTCCTATCTCCAATCACAGATTCTGGGCTCTTACTCTTGTTAGGAAAATGGTGTAACAATGGTGTAATAGAAGTTTTAGGCTGATACCACATTCTCTTCATGGCACCAAGTTTTGAGAAAGTACCCAGAGCACTTGCCCCACCAATGTTCTGAAATTTTCACTGAAACTGCCTCAAAATTTTATGATTCCTAATTTTAAGATGATGTATCATCATTAGCATAAGAGAGTCCTGTCTATTAACTCACCATTAAGAAGGTAATAATTCAGTTAGAAGGGATTTACAAAGATTATCAGGTCCAACTGCATGACAACTTCAGGTCTAACCAAAAGTTAAAGCATATTATTGTGGACATTGTCCAGATGTCTTTTGAACACTGACAAGGATGAGGCCACTCAACCACTTCACTAGGAAGCCTGTTCTAACGTTTGACTATCTTTGCAGTAAAGAAATTTCTCGTTATGTCTGAGCAACCTGATACAGTGTGTGGTGGCCCATGGCAGGAGTGTTGGAACTAGATGATCTTTGAGGTCCCTTCCAACCTGAGCCATTCTATGGTTCTATGATTCTATGATTCTATGATAATCTGAACCTCCCTGGATGCAGCTTTGTGCCATTCTCACACATTCTGTCATCAATTACCAGGGAGAAGAGACCAGCATCTCCCTCTCTGCTTTCCCTCTTCACGAAGTTGTAGAGAGAAATGTGGTGGCCTCTTAGCCTCTTCTTCTCCTAACTAGGCAAACCAAATGTCCTCAGCCTTTCCTCATAGGACACATGCCTTCCAAACATTTTATCAGCTTTGTTGCCCTCCGCTTGACACTTTCAAGTATCTTAACATCCTTTTCATATTGTGGAGACTAGAACTGCACACAGTATTCAAGGTGAGGCTACACTAATGTTAAATACAGAGAGAGAATGAGTGACTAGTTGTGTTGTGTTTAATACATTCCAAAATGTAGTTTGTCCTCTTGGCTGCCAGGGCACACAGCTGACTCATGTTGATTGTGCTATCAACCAACATCCCCAGATCCCTTTCTGCAGACTTGCTCATCTCCCAGTTTTTCCTGTGTTTAGCATTACTCTGCTCCAGGTAGAGAACCTGCCATTTATCTTTGTTGAACTTCATGCCATTGATTATTGCCCAGCATTCCAGTATATCTAGATCCCTCTGTAAAGCCTTTCATCCCTCCAGAAAATAAACAGCATCTTCCAGTTTTGTAATATCAGCAAACATCTATTCAAATCCTGCATCCAGATCATTAATAAAAGTGTTTAACAGAACTGGCCTTAGAATTGAGTCCTGAGGAATGCTACTAGTGACTGCCTAGTCAGAAGGATGTTCCCCAGACTCCGAAGACTTTAGGTAAATTATTGAGAGGTGTCCAGCTATAACATCTGCTAACTCCTTCAGTACTCTGGCATGAATTCCATCCTACCCCATGGACTTATGCATGTTCAACTGATATAATTGCTCTGTTACCATTTCTGTGACCACAAATGGAAAGTCATTGCTTCATCATGAGGGTGCTCCTATACAGCTTTCTTGACCTTCTTAATATTCTAAATAGTGGAATTTAACCTTGTTATCTTAACATTTAACAAGAAGAGATTATAAATAATTTATTTAACTTTATATATATATATATATATTTTCTCATGTAACAATATGAGTTTTTTTGTGTGTTTTTTTTTTTTTTTTTTTTTTTTTTTTTTTTTTTTTCTACTAGACACCACATTTTGCTAGAGGCAGATTTCTAAACTAAATGTTATTTGGAAAAAAAAATCCATTAGTTTCAATCTTAATACACTCTTTGTTATTTGGTTTAGATATTCCCTGAGGTTTTGAAAGAAAATATACTATTATCTAATAGATTCTGGCAGCATAAGCTTTAAGAAAAATCTTCATTAGCATGCTTATCACAAGTATTAAATTATTTCATGGGAGATGGAACAAATCAATATACTGCTGAAACCTCCCCAGAGATGTATGGATTAGTCACCTCTATAATAAACAGCCAGGCATCTAGATGATTTGGAAATCATCTCGAGTGATGACAACCTTGGTTAACATAACTAATATCTTTACTCAAAAGGTAGAAAGGTTTGTTTTTATTGTTTGTTGTTTCCTTAAATAATTTTATATATGTGAACAAAGCTTCTGAGTGTTAATGTGTGGTAGCTATGGTACAAATAAATAATTTAGCTCTACTTCATCTTTTCATGCTGTGAGATAGGTTCATCTGATTCGTGTCAGTATGGAACAATGCTAGGGCCGCATTGTATGATGAATGTGACCTTCTGTATTACATACACTTGTATAAGCACAAGTCTAAGAAAAACAGAGTGGTTAATGTATATAATTCTTGTATTTTGCAAAGGAATGTTTTAGCAATTCGTGTCAATAGAGAGCTTGAAGGGAAATGTATTTATAGGCTTTTCCTTGAAGTCTCTGATATCTGGGGAGTTTCAGAATAACTGCTAACTATTATGACTATTGCATGGGACACTAGGCAAGTCTCTGATATCTGGCCAGGAGATTAAGGAGATGGGGAGAGCTGAAGAACAACTAAAAGACAAAGCTTGCAGGGGACATTGCACAAGCCTCTGACATACAGCCAAGTTGGACAAAGGAGAAGCAAAAGAAGGAGGAAGACTATGAGCCTTCAGCATGAGAGACCCCCGGAGACCCCCAGAGGGACCACCGGAGACTGATACGCATGCTCCAGCAGGAGGGTTTGGATTCCAGAAACTAATTATAATAACCCTGTTTTTTTTAGAAGTAGTAATGAATATATATTAGCCTAGGAGCATAAAAATCAGCTGCTTGATGTAACTGGTGTGTGTCTTGGTGGAGCAGAGACTCCCGGCGCACCCAGCGCTGTTTGCTTACCTCTATTCCTTTAATACATTGTAAACTTTGATTATAGTCCTATTTTGAAGACTGAGCCATTTATTACAATGCTAAGATACCGTCCACTCCCTCAACCAGTTTCAGTCGTCTCTAACAGAGTCATTGGGGAATTATTTTGATTTTGGATCATAAATAATGGAGTGAAAGAGGGTCAGTGAGAGTTATGACAGTATTTTTGTAGGGAAACTGAAAAAAAAATGAAAAAAATATATATTAGCTTGTTATTCAATACCTATACTAGGTGTTCAAAATAGGAATTTTCTGCCCTGACTCTGAATACTGCAATGAATATTGAGAGTTAAGCTTCTGGAGAGAGAGAAAAAATAAAAATTAAAAAAAGTAATAAAGGGTACTAGTAAATGTGTGCAAAGATATGTATATATGGAAAAATGTGTTGGGGTATAAAGAATTAATAAATTAAAATTGAAACATGAAGCTCAATATCACTTGTATAGACCTTCACTAAGTTTCCCTTGTTATAAGTAAGGTGAAAACACACATCTAGAATTTAAGTATTATTTTCCACAGACAGGCTACATGATATAAGGAAAAGTAATATCTTCCTTCCTTCCTTCCTTCCTTCCTTCCTTCCTTCCTTCCTTCCTTCCTTCCTTCCTTCCTTCCTTCCTTCCTTCCTTCCTTCCTTCCTTCCTTCCTTCCTTCCTTCCTTCCTTCCTTCCTTCCTTCCTTCCTTCCTTTCTCCCTCCCTCCCTCCCTCCCTCCCTCTCTCCCTCCCTTCCTCCCTTCCTCCCTTCCTCCCTTCCTCTGGAAAAAAGAGGAAAAGCTGGAGAGGGATTTTTTGTAAGGGAGTGTAGTGATAAGACAAGAGAAAATGGTTTCAAACTAAAAGAAAGTAGTTTTAGATTAGATATTAAGAAGGTATTCTTCACAATGAGTATGGAGAGTCACTAGGTAGTAACTACTCAAAGAAGTTCTGGATGCCCTATTCGTGGAAGTGTTCCAGGCTGGGTTGAATAAGGAAACCTTATCTAGTGGAAGGTGTCTCCGCCCATGGCAGGGGAGTTGGAGCTAGGTATCTTTAAGGTCCAACCCAAACCATTCTATGATTCTTTGATTCTATGTACAGCTTGGAAGAAATAGATTACAATTTAGCACAGCCCAATGTATCCTAAATAAAATAGAGAGTGGATTTGGAATGAAAATTATTACTTGGGGAGGAGGGAGAAGCTTGAAACTAGCCTTCTGGATAATTTCAAAGATCTGTATCTATCTATCTGTATCTATGTCTCTGTATCTATCTGTGATCTCTGATAACAGCTAATAAAAGATACCTATGGTCAAGACAAGCATATATTCGCTCCTGCAGCATTTTCTCAGTCTCCATATACATATATAAAAGCTTTAACTTTATTTAAGGATTTTTCTGAGTCAGAATTTTTTTCTAGGTCTTATAGTTCTCTCCTGTTTTTTTGTTTGTTTGTTTGTTTGTTTGTTTGTTTTCCCTATCTGATCAATTACAAAACTCAATGGCTAACTTCAGCAGATATAGTATTCTGTAGCAAAAAATTCCTTAGCTTTGCTACTTGTGGAGGTAGATTGTACAATGAGATAGTCATTCAGATTATGGGGTTTGAAGTGTGCATGCAAAAAGGGGGGTTGTTGACATTGTTCCATTTAGTTGAAAAATAAAATAAAGTATTTTAAAGAAAGAAAAATAAAGAAAAAATAATAAAATAAATAAATAAAAAGAGCAATAACTTTTTCTTGCATGATCTTTCTCTGTAAGATAAAAAATAAAAATAAAAAAAAAAATAATCAAAAAGAAAAATTCCTTTCTCCTATTCTTATAATAATTCCCCCTAAAGGGAATTATCAGGTCTTCAGTTAATTTCTGATTAAAATGTTTTCCAGTTGAGAACATATTTTCAAAAATTCAGTTTTAATTTTGGACAGATGTGGCTACTGTGTTCAATCTTTTCCCTGGTGTTTACTCTTGGGTTTGTTTCAACCCTTGGCATCTTATATTTGATATGTAATATAGAATGTCACTTTTATTTTTCTTTATCATTCCATTTGTTATTTATTCTACATAGGGTTTTTCTTAGAAGAGGTGAGGTGTTTCATAAATATTTAAGAAACATTTCTATGTATGAAGCAATCTCTAAATCAAACCATCTTCTACAGACCTTAGCCTTTTCCTTCACTTTTTCAATTTCTTTATTTTTACACATATGGTGGATACTGCCTCTGCATTACATTTTAAGCAAAATGTATTAAACAGTGCTTCAAATTCATCCCATACTTATAACAACAGAAATATTATCATAATTCTGCTACATTGGAGTATTTTTTCATTAAATGACAATGAGATTATCTGAATGAGCTAAACTTTGGCAACTAAATATAAGACATGCACGCCAGTCCTAGAAAACCACTTTGTATAATTAAACAATGTCTTGTAAAAACATGTAGGCTATGGAAAGCATTTGCATCTCTTGCTGCTTAAAACTGATTAGTCATCTGTATAATTGCTTCTGACCTATGAAATAGGAAGTAAAATCATTTAGCTCACTTTAGATCACTAAGGAATAGGATTTATTTAATCAGAAATGTAGGCAGAAAAGCAGTGAGATAGATCCCTTTGCATCTATTAATATTTTTGTTTATATACTGTATAGCAACTGCACTCTTAGACATGAGAAACTATTTAAATAGTAGGATCTCTTGCCATTGATTGTAACTGGAACAAAACGGGTGATTCCTTGTGTCAGGGACCAGCGTGCACCCTCTTCATGCCGCCCAAGAGTTTGGATGTTAATGTCTTGGGCGAGTGTAGGTTTGGTACAGCTGTGTGAACTGAGATTGGGCTGATGGGAAGCAGCAATGCAAGAAAAGTCTGGGAGATGTGAGACCTGACTCCAATTCATTCAAGTGCTGCTTTTAAGCTTAGAATCTTGCAGTGGGTCCTGGCTGTAGTCAGACTGAAAACATGCCATGTGCCTTGTCAATAATGACCCATAGGCACAATTACACACTGGTATTTGAACCTTCCTGGTCACTGCAGACTTCTCTGCACCTGGCCCTGCTCTCCTGGTTGTGGGACTGCACCCCTTGGTGAGTTACTGTTGCACCCACCTCTCTCTCTCAGCTCTTGACTTCACCACTCCTTGACACTTTCATTCATACATATATATATACACATATTATTATTATTATTTTTATTATATTTTATTTTATTTTATTTTATTTTATTTTATTTTTGTTAATGTGTGTTTCATATGTATATATCCACCTACTGTGTCAAAAAGTTGTCCTCAGTGCTCTGAAGGAACATCTTGGACTGTTTGTGCCTAGCTATGTTGTCTTTCCAGAAGACGCCAAGGTGGTTGAAGTCCCCCATGAGAACCAGGGCTTGTTATTTTAAGGCTACTTCCAGCTGTCTGTTAAAAGGTTTCATCTGCTTCCTCTTCCTGATCAGGTGGTCTGTGGCAAATATCCAAAACAGTGTCAGCCATGGAAGCCTAACTTTTAATCCTTACTGATAAGCTCTCAACTAACTCTTTATCCACCCTTTCGCAAAGCTCAATGCATTCCAGTTGTTCTCTCACATAAAGAGCAACACCACAACCTCACCTTCCTGGCTCTTGTTTCCTAAAAAACATGTATCTGCCCATGACAGTCATCCCACCATGTTTCTGTAACTGCAATGAGATAAAAGCCCTGCAACTGCACACAGGTCCCTAATTCTTCTTCTTTTCCCCCATGCTACACACATTGGTGTACAGGTATTACAGAGAGGTATTCAAGTCTGCCAATATTTCAGGAGGGGTGCAAGAGGACACCTCATAGCATGTTAAAGACTATGCTGAGAGCAATGGGTGCTGGGGTATTCAAATACTGGGATACACATTCAGCAAAAGCCACCTGGTTAGTCAACACTAGGGAATCTGCCAGCTGAGCTGGTCCTGGCCAATCAAAACTGTTATGTACTGTAGAAGGAGATAAAGTTTCTGTAGTGCACATAAAAAAAAAAAACATGCTTGGGAAGACAGTCTAGGTTATTTTAGCCTTGGGTAAAGGCAAGCCCATCCATGGGATGACTTTTGTTCAAGGACCTGGGTGAACTTGGTGGGTAATGCAGAAGGATGGGTAAGTCTGGACTAGATGGTGTTTGTCACTCATACATTCTGTGATTTTTATGTATTTTACTTCTATTATCCCAATCTTACCCCATTCTCATTACGTCCATGCCCCTTTCTACATTTTTTATTCTATTCCTCTGTTGAAGATGAACAAAGTTAAAAACAAGAAAACTAAACATAGTTAAGTCTACCTGAATATACAAAAATGTTGTGTAACAGGCAGTGTGTTTTTGACTGGATTACTAGTCTGTTTTTAACCACATATTCTTTTGTCAATAGTTTACTGTATTTTTATATCATATAGCCATTAAAATCTCTTCTCCACAGGGTTGCTGTCTATCCACTCATCAACTATACTCTATTCATGCTTGGGATTGCCCTGATCCAGGTGCAGGACCTTGCACTGGGCTCAAGAAGTTCACACAGGTCCACCTCTCAACCCTAACAAGTTACTGTGTTGACCTCATGACACAGCCTGGTGTCATTGGCAACTTGCTGAAGGTGCACTCAATCTCGCTGTCCGTGTCTCCAATAAAGATGTTAAATAATACTGGTGTCATTATTGACCCCTGAGCTATACCACTAGTTACTGGTCTCTGCCTGGGTATTGAGGCATTGCCCACAACACTTTGAGTACAACGATCCAGCCAATTCCTTATTAACTGAGTGGTCCATTTGTCAGATCCATTTCTCTCAATTTTGGAGACAAGAATATCATGCAGGATAGTGTCAAAAGCTCTGCACAAGTCAAGATAGATGGTGTCAGTTGCTCTTACCCTATCCACCAGTGCTGTAGCCCCTCTGTAGAAGGACACCAATTTGTGAGGCACGTTGTCATTCACTGATCACCTGTCTATCTATGTGTGCTTTAGAATATTTTCCAGGGTGATCTGCTCCATGATCTTGCCAGGCAGAGGTGAGACTCACTGGCCTGTATTTTACCAGGTCTTCCTTTTTTTTTTCCCTTTGTGAAAATGGGGGTTATGTTTCCACTTTTGCAGTCTCTTGGAACTTAACTGGACTGCCATGACTTCCCAGATAAGATAGATAGTGACTTAACAACTTTGTCTGCCAGTTCCCTCAGGATCCATGGGTGCATCTCAATAGATCCCATGGACTTGTTGGATGGTCTTGACCCTTAGATGGTCTTGAACCTGGTACTCTCCTACAAGGGGTGGTTCTTCATTCTCTGAGTCATTCCTTTACCTTCTGTAATTTGGGCAGGTAATTTGGCACAGCTCTTGCTGGTGAGGGCACACGTTTCATAGGCTTGAGTTTAAGTCCTGTAGATATTAAATTAGGGGCAGACACTTACTAAATTTATGTTGTGGTTTAACCCAGCCAACAGCTAAGTACTACACAGCCATTTGCTCACCCTCCCCCCTCCCTCTCTGGTGTGGGGGAGAGAAACATGAAAATGAAGCCTCTGGGTTGAGATAAAGTCAGTTTATTAGGACATGAAAATAGTAATAATAATAATAATAATAATAATAATAATAATAATAATAATAATAATAATAATAATAATAATGTGTATGAAACAAGTGATGCACAATGCAATTGCTCACCACCCGCTGACCGATGCCCAGCCTATCCCTGAGCAGCCAGCCCCCCCACCCCAGCCAGTCACCCCTATATATTGTTTAGCATGAGGTCAGGAGGTATGGAATACTCCTTTGGCCAGTTTGGGTCAGCTGTCCTGAGTCTGTGCCCTCCCAACTCCTGCTGCACCCCCAGCCTGCCCACTGGCAGGACAGAGCAAGAAGCAGAAAAGTCCGTGGTTCGGTGTAAGCACTTCTCTGCAACAATTGAAACATCAGCATGTTATCAACACTCTTATCATCCTAATCCAAAACATAGCACCCTGTCATCTACTAGGATGAAAATTAACTCTATCCTAGCTGAAACCAGGACAATGTAATAAACTTTATTTACTTTACTAAGTGTTTAGGAAAGATTGGAATGCAGGACTCTTCCTACCTGTCTTCTACCAGACATTTAAAAGAAAAAAATATATAATTTGACTTGTTTTTATAATCTCAGTTTCACAGGGCTAAAAGATTAATGTATATACAAAGATATTTTCATATATATTTCAAAATATATACAAATATTTTTGTATATTCATTAATCTTTGACCCCTGTGAAACTGAGATTATAGCTCTGTGTGGAATGATTTCGATATCTGTCCAACGTTTTTCAGAACAGACCTATATTTCAGCACTACTTTAATTTCAAGACAGTCTTTTCATCCTCACTTCTCTGGCATGCTGATTCTTATTGTAATGATTGTTTTACATGTTCCTTTCTTGAAGTCTTTGTGTCAGCCATTCAAAGAATTAATAAAATACAAATGAGTTGCTTTTGAAAATTAATCTCTCCTCAAACTTGTGAGGAATGTTTTAACAATTCGTGTCCATAAAGAACAATTCTGTTTGAAATGTTTGAATCCTGTCTGCCTCTGGGCCCTGCACTGGCAATTCAATGCTTGAACCACAGCTGCAGTGTGTCCCTGTCTCCCCCTCATTCCTCATTCTAGCCAATTTATCACTTCTTAAATTTATGAACCTGTTTGCTTTTGTTATTCCGGACTTCTATTTCTAACACTGCTATAGATGTGTCTGTGAATGGCTGGGGAAGAATGTTTTAATTACCCGTGTGTCTGGGAGTTTCAGAACAACTGATAACAACTACTGACTGTTATGGGATACTATGTGGATCTTTGGTATCTGGTTAGGGGGGGGCCGAGAAAGAAGCTGAAAAGCGGCTGGGAGACAAGATTTGAAGAAGGTGTTTTGAAGAAGGTGTTCTGTAAACTTGGGATGGTGCCCAGTAAGTACAAAGGGGAAGAGGAAGACTGCGAGCCTTCAGCATGGAAGACCCCTAGAGACCCCCAGAAGAGACCCCAGAGGAGACCGCGCATGCTCCAGTAGGAGGGACTGCACCCCGGAAGCTAATTTTAATAATCTATTTTTTTAGAAGTAGTAATGAATATGTATTAGTCTAGGAGCATAAAAATCAACTGCTTGATGTAACTGGTGTGCGTCCTGGTGGAGCGGAGACTCCCGGTGCACCCAGCGCTGTTTGCTTACCTCTATTCCTTTATATTCTTTCAATAAATCCTATTTTTTTATTTAATCCTAATTTGAATCCTGAGCCATTTATAACAAACTAAAGGCAGAACTCACCTGTCTACAAATAATAGAGTGCTTTGATATATCCTAAAGTATGCTACGTTGCCAAAAACACATATCTGTAAATATTCTTTGGTTTTATTAGAATAATATTATTTGATCTTGAAATATGTTTTAAACTGGTATTTAGATGTCAAGAAACACAGAGGTGTATTCTATGCTGATGAGGGCAGTAGATGACTTATAAGGTGTTACATGAAAGGCTTGAAAACTACTGTTTGAGATGGAGGTTTGATTCTTGTTTGGGAGCTTTTAACAAGACACAGTCCAACTGCTGTACTTCAAAACACATTTACACTTGAACCAATTTGTTTCATTTTAATTATTATTATTTTTAACTTGATTACCTCAGAAATCTTTTATTTTGTTTTTTTTTTTTTTAAGGTACATCTATGTGACGCGGCACTTGCAGGGCAAGCAGGCGATCAAGCCCAGTCAGCATGGGTTTATGAAAGGCAGGTCCTGCTTGACGAACCTGATCTCCTTCTATGACAAAGTGACACGCTGGGTGGATGAGGGAAAGGCTGTGGATGTGGTCTACCTTGACTTCAGCAAGGCTTTTGACACTGTTTCCCACAGCATTCTCCTCAAAAAACTGGCTGCTCTTGGCTTGGACTGTAGCACACTTTGTTGGGTTAGAAACTGGATGGATAGCCGGCCCAAATAGTCGTGGTCAATGGAGTCAAATCATGTTGGAGGCCGGTTACTAGTGGTGTTCCCCAGGGCTCGGTGCTGGGGCCGGTCCTCTTTAATATCTTCATCGATGATCTGGACGAGGGCATCGAGTGCACCCTCAGTAAGTTCGCAGATGACACCAAGTTAGGTGCGTGTGTCGATCTGCTCGAGGGTAGGAAAGCTCTGCAGGAGGATCTGGATAGGCTGCACGGATGGGCTGAGGTCAACTGTATGAAGTTCAACAAGGCCAAGTGCCGGGTCCTGCACCTGGGGCGCAATAACCCCAAGCAGAGCTACAGGCTGGGAGATGAGTGGTTGGAAAGCTGTCTGGCAGAGAAGGACCTGGGAGTGATGGTGGATAGTCGGCTGAATATGAGCCAGCAGTGTGCTCAGGTGGCCAAGAAGGCCAACAGCATCCTGGCTTGCATAAGAAACAGTGTGGCCAGCAGGGCTAGGGAAATGATCGTCCCCCTGTACTCGGCTCTGGTGAGGCCGCACCTCGAGTACTGTGTTCAGTTTTGGGCCCCTCACTACAAGAAGGACATCAAGGTGCTTGAGCGGGTGCAGAGAAGGGCGACGAAGCTGGTGAGGGGCCTGGAGAACAAGTCCTACGAGGAGCAGCTGAGGGAGCTGGGCTTGTTCAGCCTGGAGAAAAGGAGGCTCAGGGCCGACCTTATTGCTTTCTACAGATACCTTAAAGGAGGCTGTAGTGAGGTGGGGGTTGGTCTGTTCTCCCATGTGCCTGGTGACAGGACGAGGGGGAATGGGCTTAAGTTGCGCCAGGGGAGTTTTAGGTTAGATGTTAGGAAGAACTTCTTTACCGAAAGGGTTGTTAGACATTGGAACAGGCTGCCCAGGGAAGTGGTGGAGTCACCATCCCTGGAAGTCTTTAAAAGACGTTTAGACGTAGAGCTTAGGGATATGGTTTAGTGGGGACTGTTAGCGTTAGGTCAGAGGTTGGACTTGATGATCTTGAGGTCTCTTCCAACCTAGAAATTCTGTGTGATTCTCTGACTTCAATGTGATGGGTTATAGAAACTCTCCCCTTGACTGTTTTTTTTTTTGTTGTTTGTTTGTTTTTTTATTATTGTTTTTTTTTGTTTTTTTTTTTTTACTATAAATCAATGAAATTTCAAGTAGTTTTTAAATTTATTTTTTCCTTAGCACACAGAGTGCAGAGTTCCCTCATTGTCACTGTAAATATTTTAAATTATGAAATTAGGAATTAATGAAATATATACTATATGAACATAGGGTTTACCCATTTTAATTACAGATTCTTTAATTACTATAATACACTAATTTCATTGCTACCAGTCTTCTTACACTCTTTAAATTCAGTTTATTTCCACTAACTATGTCAGTTGCAACACTATCAGTTCAACAACATCAAGATTTCATCCAAGGATTCTCAGTTAGGTACCAGATGGCAGACCAGCATGCTGAATGTGACTCTAGTGTGATAAAGTCACATTAGAGCATGCAGAAACACTTTGTGTTGAACTATCAATACTTAACTAGTCTTTATACTGTCTGGTATATTATCTGCAGTACTACCTGGTACTTAATTTGTTTTAGAGGAAGGTCAGGTAAATTAGTGGAGCAGATTACAACACTTTCAGTGATTTCATGCTTATATTAATATAATAAATGAAGTTGTCATGATCACAAAAGACTACTACAGATTTTTTTTTTTTTTTCTCATAGTGTTTCATTTCTGACAACTTCAATAAAATGCATTTTGGAGGTTTGTGTGTCAATGGCTCTCCAGACATTTGATTCCCAGGAATCTTCACCTGGGAAATAGAGGCTCCATTTTGTTATTTTTGATGACTTTCTTAAAAATGTTCTTTCTGTGATAAATCACCATGGTTTCCCTCTGCAGAAAACACTACAGTATTTCATAGAAGTCTCAAATATCATATACTTTATGGAGGCCTCATAATGAACTTCTAGACATGTGAGAGGTAAGCAGGCATGGGCAAGTGAAGGAGAATTCTGTGTTTCATTATCACTGTTTCATTATCAGCTTCATTATCAGTGCAATTAAAATAACCCTGAAATTACAGGGAAACACCCTACTTTAAATCAGTGAGAAGCTCCATCATTTTACCTTTTTTTTTCTCTTGTGCAGTCTTGGTGGAAATAACTAAAAGTGTAACTGTCATGCCAAACTTTTATGACTGCTTAAAAGATTGTGCAATACAGGAAGAATCAAAATTAGCTTATTGAATTAATGGAATTGATGTTTGCAAATGTAATTCAAAATAGATATTTAATCACATATGTTGCAAAAATGCACAAAAAGCAATAAATTTAAATGCACAATATTATTTTATGTTCATTTCTCCAAACACACACAAACTTAAAAAACACAGGACATTTCAGCACCTCTGACTTTTTTAGTTTATTTGTTTTTCTTCTTTTTTTCTTACTGTAAAAATGCCCTATTCTGCATGTTTTTTTTTTTGTTGTTGTTGTTTGTTTGTTTGTTTGTTTTCCAAAAGTAAATGATTACTTTTCACAGTGCAACAAAATAGTTATCTAAAAATTATTTGCTGTTATTTTGAAAGAAATATTTTAACTGTTAACAAAGAAGAAAAAAAACTCCAGTGTAATCTTTCATCTAATAGAATGGTATTTTGATATTGTAATATTTGCAGTGCAATTACCATTAAGCATTTCACTTTGTAATATAACTTATTCTGATTGAAATAGCTACTTAAGTCTTCAGCTTGTAATAATGACAAAATAATTGATACATGCCTCTCATTTATTCCAGTTAAATCATAAATTCCCCCATATTTCTTGCTTTGCAGAAAAGAATACTAAGAGAACTATCCAGATGCATTTCAGCACATATATGTAGTTACTCTTTCTTAAAATTCTTCCAGAAAACACCATAGTGAAACACTAGAATGGATTCCAAGAGACACTATGTAATCCCTGTCATTGAGCACATTCAGAACTCAGATGGATAAGCAACCCGACCTACTTTGACCTGTTTTTAGGAAGAAACTCGACTAGATGGCCTCCAGAGGTCCTTCCATCCTACATGATTCTGATTCTTCAAACACTATTAATATTCTGGTAGTACTGTTTACTAGTGATGCTTTACATAGTGAGACACTATGATAGTGATAAGGAGTTAATTTTTTGAGTGTCCCTAACTGGGACAGCAGTGTGCGTGAATTTCTACTTGTCTGCTAGGTCATAGTACATGTATACAAAATATTCAGAGCCTCAGGATATTCCGGTGACTTGTGATATGACTTTATTTGACGTTGCGCAGTCATGAAATTCTGAGTAACACTGTTCACTTTTACACTTACATTCACACTTATAATAAACAAGGAGAAAATATTTATACATATTTCAGTCTTTGTAATATATGCACAAAGGTCACTTGACATCTCCTTCATTAGGAGATTCAATCTGTTGGGGCACTTTTTATCGCCATTTGTAAGCAATAGATGTCATCAGTAGTAGACATGTAAAGCCTATTGATATAATATTAGGCTAACAACCCCTTTAGACTTTAGTTACATTAACATGAAAGTCTGAAATTATATAAACTTTATTTTTTTTTCTTGTTAGAATAATCTAGTCATTACACTCAATCAAAAACATAATAATAAATAAATAATAATAATAAAAAAGACCATACAAAAATCATCTGCTTGTAAAAGTCTCTAAGATATATGTCTTCCATAATGGATGTATTATAGAAGTTTATAGAAGTCTTGGGGTCAAGTTTCTCACAATTACAAATTGCAATTTCCTAACCAAGAGCTTTCACTGAGAGGAATATGCTTCCTGCTTTGGAGCTGATCTCTTTCAGTCCCTCCTTTTCTAGCTACTCCATTTAGTAAAATAAATTAAGCCCAAGGTCTCTGAAATTCACTCATGTTAAGAATATATTGATAAAGCTAGTAAGTAAAGTTAGCAAATAAAATTATTTCTTAAGCTGCACATGGATTTAAATATTTACATAAAATGAGTTAGAGAAAGAAGTGAGGTAAGCTTTCACTTTTTTTTTTTTATACTTTCAGATCTTTCCAAATTCTGCTTTTCCTCTCAGGAAAAAGTAAATCACCTTTAAATACAGCAATGATCTATGTAACTTGGTGTTGATATCCCTCTTGTTTTACAATTGTTTAATTGTGTTACCAGAGCATTATAACTCCGTTCAGCATAGTAGGTAGCATTTCAAATGCCTAGGGTATTCATAAAAATAACACAAAATATGCATAAAATATGCATTCCACTTGGTGTGTTTAGTCAATAAAATACAAAAGAATCATAATTTGATTTCTGGTATTCTTCTGAAAGGCAATATTTTCTTAAAAGCTTAGCCAAAAAAAATCACTTACCAATACAGATTATTTGTAGGTCTATTTAGGAGAACCAATGCATATTTTGCTGTTTAATACTATTATTAAACTCTGCTGTTTAATAATAGTAATGCATCACAAAGTGCACCCTCAGCAAATTTGCTGATGATAAAGAACTGGGAGAAGTGGCTGATACATCAGAGGGCCATGCTGCCCTTCAGAGGGACCTTGTCAGGTTGGAGAGTTGGGCAGTGAGGAACCCCATTAAGTTCAACATAAGCAAGTGCAGGATCCTGCACCTAGGGCGGAATAACCCCATGCACCAAAACAGGTCTGGGGCTGACCTGTTAGAAAGCAGCACTATGGAGAATGACCTGGGAATCCTGATGGACAGCAGGTTAGTCACAAGACAGCAATGTGCCCTTGTGGCCAAGAAGGCCAACAGTATCCTTGGGTGCATTAGAAAGACTGTTGCCAGCAAGTCAAAGGAGGTGATCCTCCCCCTCTATTCAGCCCTGGTGAGGCCACACCTGGAATAATGTGTCCATTTCTGTGCTTCCAGAAGGACAAGAGAGACATAGAACTAGTGGAGCAAGTCCAGTGAAGGGCTGCTAAGGTGATTAGAGGACTGGAGCACCTGTTGCATGAGGAGAGACTGAGAGAACAGGGCCTGTTTAGCTTGGAGAAGATAAGACTGAGAGAATCTTGCCAGTGTGTATGCATTTTAAGGGACGGTGTCAAGGATGGGGCCATACTCAGTGGTGCCCAGTGACAGAACAAGAGGCAATGGGCACAAACTGAAATACAAGACGTTACATCTAAACAGGAGGAAAAACGTCTTCCCTGTGTGGGTGACAGAGCACTGGAATAAGGTTGCCCAGAGAGGCTGTGGAGTCTTCTCTGGTGATATTCAAAACCCAATGGGATGTGATCCTGTTTAACATGTTCTAGATGACCCTGCTTAGCAGGATTTTGGACTAAATTATCTCCAGAGGTCTCTTCCAACCACAAGCATTCTGTAATTAAATAGGCTTTGTTTCAGTTCTTTTATTAACAAAATAAGGTCTACTACCAAAATAAGTATGTATTAAGCTCAGGAGAACTCAATTATAATGCAAATAATTGAAAATCTACTCATTTAAATATCTTCAAATGTTTCATTGCCGCACCTTAATTGTAGTCACTTGTTATCAAACAGGTGTTTGCCAACATGACCAAATTTTACAATGGATTTTGATTTCCCCTGGATTTTGATGGAGAGAGAATTCAGGAGTGGATCTGAAAGAACAGGATTACGACAAAATGTATGAGATAACTTCGATTCTCATGTTTATAGGGCATTTTATCTAACAGTCTGTACTTAACAGTATAATATTCAAGACATAAATCAATGCAGAGAGATAATAGAAGGGTGATTTTTTTCCTCAGATTTATTCATAGTAAGGACCCCTCAATGTACAAAACAATAATATAAAGTATCTTTCCTTTCAAAGCAGCCAAATGAAACTGCATAGATCATAAATAAAAATCAACAGTTTTTTGTTTGTTTGTTTTTAACCAGAATGTACCAGAATTAAACAGTGAGTATTGCCTTTATTATTATTATTTATTGTTATTTCCACTTAACATATCTGGACAAAGTCCAGACAGATTCTTCACTTACAGTGTGGCAACAGATAAATATATCATTGTGTACAACAGGCTATGATAGCATAATAAACATTAACAAATAATAACTGTAACAAATTGCTGTACTGAATCATACTAATACTTCAAATAACTCATTACTTGCCTCTCCAAATAAACAATTGCAGATACTTCACAGAATACAAGATAACCAGCATCCTATTACGCATTATGAGATCTTTTGCCTCCCAGGAAGAATGTTCTTCTAAAACCTGTCAGTTAAATGTTAGTTTAAAAGAAAATGACAATGGGTGTAGGGACTGAAGCTTACCTGTTATAAATGTAGATGTTCTCATGCTCTGTGGAAATGATGAAATGTGTTTGGACCCTTCTAAGATCTTTAATATTGGGGCAGTGAGATCTTGTATAATACCTTGCATGTCAGCAACTTGTATGTGATCCACATGATTAAATGTCGGTCTATAAGTGGGCATCACACCTGAGCTTCTGTTCCAGTCAAAGAAGTTTTAATTTAATTACTTATTTGTATACCAAGGTCTTATATCACCTAATAAATCCTAGTGTATCTTACATGGCATCTAACTGCTGTTCCAGAAAAACACATTTCTATATGTGTTTCCATGCCGATATCTCAAGAACACATCAAGCTATCTCTGATACTTTAGGATATCTGAAATAGTAGTAGATATCTATGATGACTGAATATAGCTTGTAGACAATTCAGCCAGTAATGTCGGGGAGGCTAATCAGCTAATGAAATATCTGTGATCTTTTAAAGCTGTGTTTTGTACTTCTCACCACTGATATGGAAATTCATTCAGATACTTAAATGCTTAAATGCAAAGTGTTGCCAAGTTATGCTGATTGCAAGCTGGGACTTGGCCAGAGAGTCCTGTCAGGAGTGTCTGGAGACAAGCTATGGTGTGGGCCTAATATATACTAATATATACATCCAGGAGAAGAGCTTCCAGCAGCTCTTGGCCCTGAGCCAGAGTCTGGACTGGTCACAAGCCAGACACCCCCACAGTATCTCTGGAATTGGTTTTGGATCCAGTTGAGCCAAAATGGGGTACAGAGACCCTGAATAGGGAGGTCCCAGGTGAGTTCCCTCAGGAAGTTTGGCCAAACGGTGTCTTCAGGGCCCTAACATACACATCCAGTGCCTGGCTTATTGATCTTTGTATGAATGTGAAAAGATGGCTTTATTGAAGTGCTTGGAACAAAATAAATGTGATGAATAGTGGTAACATGGTCACCGAAAATTTACCTGGATAACTCTTACAGCATGGGTGCAGTCTCACCACTATAAAGAAGTGCTATATGGTTATGCATTCTATTTCCTATTTTGTGACAACTATCAGGATGAAGAAATTTATAGGTATATCTAAATCCTTGGGCAGGATTATACAGATATGGAAGGAATGAAACACATAGAAGCAAAAAAGCGGAATACCTTTCAGTTAATACAACCTGAGAGATAATTGCTTCACACTGATGAAATTCTGCTCTTCCCATTAACCTAAATCAAGACTTGAATCACACACGGCTCTCATAAATAAGATTATACATTTTACATACTGAAGAAGGAAACTTGTAAAATTTTGCCATATAGAAATTGCCTACACCTTATTCTCAGTAGTTATAATTATTTAGAAGATTGTTGTTGTGTCACTGAAATAAAAAGAAGATTTTTGGTTGATTACTCAGATTCTTCTGTAATTTTGAACTGTCCTATTTTCCCAATAATTTCCATTGAACTCTCATAACATAATTCTTTGTCAGTTGCACTTATCATTAATGATAAGGGAAATCTTTAATGATCTTATAATTCTGGTTTCAACTTTATATATGACCAAATCCTACTTTCTTTACTATCAATCTTAGTTTGCACGAAACTAATGTTTTATTGTAATATTTGGAACTTTGTGTTGGGTCTGTCTGAGCTGGAGTCACCTTTTCCCTGCAGCAGTCCACAGAGTGCTGTGCTCTGCACTCTTATCTGGAACAGCACTGATATCACTCCAGTGTTGTGTCTATTGCTGCATAGTGTTGGCACAGCATCAGGACTCTTTCCAAGCCCCCAAGAGCCAGCAGGCTGGGGGTGGGCAAGTGATGGGGAGGGGACATTGCCAGGGCAGCTGACCTAAACCAACCAAAGGGATATTCCATAACACCTGATGTCACACTGGTCATATGTTGTTACTCTCTTGAAGCCAATGGAGAATTTTTATTTATTTATTTATTTTTCCAGTGGAAGTAGAATTGTGCTCCATATAGAAATACACATAAAGAAATTAAGATAAAAGATATACTTGGTGGGACAGTATTTCAGTTGATGTAAATCAGTGTCATTTAATTTCCTTTTTTTTTTTTGTTTAATTAATAAGTAGTCAGAAGAATATCAATATAATGCAACGAATATTTCCTTTAAGTCATTTCTTAAGTAAATACATCATAAAAGAAATTCAGTTTCATCAATAAGATATATTTTATATGTGAATTACAGTAAACACAAAATAATTTAAATTATTCTAATAAGTCTGATTAATGCTATAAAAAAAAAAAAAAAATCAACAACAAAAAACCACCTCTGAATCAATCATGAATTTAATGTGGAAGACCTATATTATTTTATATGTCCCAATACAGCAACAAGGTATTTTAATGAACCTCATCTCTGCAGGTCAGCTACTCTGCATTCTTACTTGAATATATATTTTATGCACATTACCATTCATGTAGTGTTCAGTGGACTGTGATTGTTATTACTGTGCAAAATTCTTAAATTTAAAAACAATTTTGAACTACAGATAAGTACTTTTTAAGTAATTGGTTGAGAGGAGGAGATAAATAACATATCCAGAGTATATTACATAGCTAAAGTAGAGGCCAGGTACAACCCATGAAAAGAGTAGTACACAAAACAGATTTGAAAATTTGCTAATTATCAACCCAAACATAAGCACGCTAATAAACTCGAACAGTTAAACACAGTTGAACAATTAAACACCTCAATCAATACCTGGTAGTCTACTGAAAAGAGTATTGTCTTAGCTAGCCCCAGACCATAGGACTTGTATTAGGATAGGACTTATGCTGACTGTGTAAGGCCCTCATCCTTGCCTACAGTTATCAACATGTTATGAAGATTAGATGTGTGACCTTGTTACCAGGTGTCTCTTGTCACAATATGTAATTTAAATGAAGATAACAGCAAAAACCTTGAAAATATGGCCACAGATTGAAAATAAAGGTTATATGACTGTTAACAACTCAGTGATTGACAGTTATTGGTCATTGTAAAAGTACAAAATGGTGACTTGGGAAAAGACTGTGTTTGCTTTAAGGAAACAAGCAACAGCCAGGCAAGGAGAAAACAAAACAAAATAAAAACTAAAACAGCAAAGAAAGTAGACAAGCTACAGGATAAGGTACCTGCCTATTACTTCCACCTCATATTTTGTCTTCTTACCTTTGGAAACAAAAGACTAGGAAGATTAGAAACTTAACTGTCTTGTAAAAGAAGAATAAGGTCACAAAATCAGAGTAGGAGAGAGATGACAAACCCACTTCAGTCTGACTTATCCTGGCCGAAGGGCTTCCGGGTCTTATCACCTTAGACTTTTCAATAAAGACTGTCCCAGACCTTAATCATCAGTGCTAACTAGACATCACTTTGGTATGCTCTCAAGTAATGTAGGATATAATTACTAAGGACTGAACACTTTGAATACATAATAATAATGAAATGTAATCTGTAAGAATTAATTAGCATGAATTGTATTGTTAATTAATGTCAGTCCAGCAAAGTTTTGTTTTAAATTCTGAAACTGACCTGGTTTGTTAATCGTCTAAATGCTACAAACACAATAATCACCAATTCCTGAATTTATATATATATTATATATATACATATACAGCTACATTTATTCAGTTGCAATAGTATCTGTATTCATTTCATCTACAGCAAATTGTATGAGGAAAAAATAATTAAGTAGGATAAAGTTTTTGTTGTTTTAGGTAATACGTTGAAGACTGGCATTATAACATCCTCAGAAAAACAAGAAAATATTATTTCTGTAACACCTGGATATGTACACTGCAAATTACTGATATTGTGATAGTATTGTGCAAATGCAAAAATTTAATGAAACCATAAAATGATAAAATTTGTTGTAGATAAAGGAATCTGGAATACTTCTATATAATAGAAAAACAGAGTTCGTCACTCTGAGTCAGGTGAGAAGGACAAAGATAATGTTTTACCCCATGTAGTGCACGCTCAGTATTGCACAATGTTTGGCACAGACAGCACTCTTATCAGCAGTTGCAGTTGCTTGCACCTTGGATAAAATTGTTGAGAATTTTGCTCTTTGATACAGCTGGATCAAAATTTCTTCCCTAAGGAATATCTTTATGCCAGATGTTCCTGAACCTGAATAACTGAAATTATTTTATAAATAATAGCAATTGTTCTTGAGAAATGTTATAGTTCTAACTTCCCTTCATTAAAGACTGAAAAAGTAGGCTCCTCGCATGTCAGTTTCTCAAGACCTAAAATGATCTAGGATCCAACTTGGTCTTCTGCCTGTTTGATGTTGTTATTTAAATGGAATGAGTCACTCCAGTTTTCCCAATATTGCTATACTTAGAAGCAAAGTTAGGGTTGAGAAATAAATGTTTATGTATATTAAATTGATTTTGGTTTTGGTATTCTAATACACAGTTTCTGTCCTTTCATGACTAGATTCATCATAGAAACGGAGAGATCCCAAAAGCTTAATGTTGAACAGGATATGACAGGTGGTACTAATTCCAAAGTGACTCCAACCTTAGTTATCATAGAACTGTTGAATCTGATATAAACAGCTTCACTGCAAAATGCATTCTGTGGACAAATTAGAATTTTGTGACAGTGAGGGAATACTCAATAAACTGTGGAAAGATAATCTACTCAGAATTCTGCCACTGGGTTTTCTGAAGTGGGAAAGAGAAGACCATGATTTTCTGAAATAAATGGTTCTTAAGGGGTTGATTATCTTGTTAGATTTTGACTCATTTTGTGTCCTTCCAGCCTGAAGATATTTGAAATGTTTTCCTCTGCTTGCCAAGACAACACCATAACCATTAGGCTGTCATTTACTGAAGGAATAAATTTATCTCCTACTGAATTTGCTATGTTACAATAAAAATATTTATAGGTGCAAAAATGAATAAGAAACAGTATGATGAAATGGGACAGAAACTACAATAGAACTACATTTCTGTAACCTTTCTCTCCCCACTCTATCTAGTACCAAAATGCAACACTCTTCCTGCTCACTCAATCCTCCTAGACCAAGTCTTTCAGGTACAAATATGATATGGCAGGCTATCCAAGGGAGTTCTCCCAGTATTTAATTGTCTTGTCAGCTATTGGTTAGCTGTATTACTGTCCCTCATTCCTTTCACTGGAAGATCCTACCCTCCTTTGTTCTTTACCTGACTGTACACCTTCTTTCTGCCCACTAACCCTGACCCTGACCCTGACCCTGACCCTGATCCTAACCCTAACTGGACTGATATTGAAGACTGTCTTTTGCCACAGACTTCTGCAGTGTGAGAAAGGGACTACTGTAACATTTCCTGCTTTGGACGGGTGATTTAGTCACTACTATGTTAAAAAAAAAAAAATAAAAAAAAAAAATAAATTTAAAAAATCCTAAAGCTTTCTTGGGGATGTAAATATGATTTTAACTTAGGGTACCAACAAGCTTAATCAGACAAATCTGAGTATGTGTTAAACACTTCAGTTGTCTAGGAAATTTTGTTCACCATATTGACAGATCAAGAGTCCCTGGGTCTCTCAGCCCAGGGGCTGAGATTATGTGCTTAGTTCTGGTATGCATGTTAACTTTTCATCCTCAATGATATTTTACCTCAGATCTTGGATATGCTATGCCCAACATCTTAAAAAAAATAAAATAAAATAAAATATATATATAAATATATATACAAATATATTATTTATGTATTTATAGAGATGTGCATATAATCTGAAACCTATCTTGGGCAGACATCAGGGCAATACGTTTCTTATCTATTGATCAAGTTCAATTATTTTTGAAGCTAGAACTTTCATATTGCCTCTCACATACTTTATAAAATCCTCTTAGGGTATTTGCAAAATTGCACAATTTAAAACTCCTGTCTTTCAAATTTTACATGAGATTTCTTCCATAGAAAATACTTAACACAGTGCTTCACCAATTTATAGGACAGATAAGAACAATCCTAAATGCTTGTAAACACAGTAGAAAGATAGCTATCTAGGCTAATTTGGTCTCTGGTATAGGCCTTAAACTCTTTAATTCAAATATTTCCAACATTTGACAATTTTATTGTTAATCTTTTCAATTCATACAGAGATTGTAGATCAGAATACTTACAGAGATTCTGTAAGTATTAGGCTAGAAAAAGAAGTAGAAAATATACTGTAGAAGATTGTTCCTATTTATTTCTTCATTTATGTTTATTTGAGCAGTCATAGAAATTGTCAAGGAAGTTACTTGAACTAGTTAACAGATGTGCTGCTAAAAGGGTCTATATGAAGTACTTATATTTATCTATAATTAATCATATCCATATAAATCTAACACAATTCTAATGATGTTCTGTATATAACTGAACAGTAAAATGCTGTTGATGCTATATATTGATATTATTGATGCTATATATTGACTTATATAACCCCCAATGTGACATATGGATGCATAGTTGTATAAATTCTGTGCATTGGAGAAACCATCCATCTAAAAATAATTCTTTTTTCTTTAAAAAAAGAAAAGAAAAGAAAAGAAAAGAAAAGAAAAGAAAAGAAAAGAAAAGAAAAGAAAAGAAAAGAAAAGAAAAGAAAAGAAAAGAAAAGAAAAGAATTTTTCTTTTAAAAAAACTATCCATCTAAAATAATTCTTTTTTCTTTATAGATCAGAATTGATCCCACAGTTCTTCAACTGGAAAAAAAAAAAAAAAAAAAGTAATATATATATATTACATTATATTGTTTTGTAAAGGATTTATTTCAGAATAAATGCAAATAAAGTCTAATTCTGCATTGTTGGAAGAAAACTACAAACATTGTGTTCTTAAAATATTTTGTGAATTTCTATTCTACAAGATAGCTCTTGTAGCATTACTGATTCTTTATGATCTAAAAAGAAAATCCACACCCACCTTTCCCACTAAAAGTTTCAATTTATTATTCCTTGTACCTTGAAGGTAAAAGCAAAAGATATTCACAGAAACTTTGGAGTAGTCCATATAACTATGTTATTAATTTAAATACACAAATATTTTATTTTCATATAGATTTTCTCTCTCATAAAAACACCAGACTATTTATGAGCAAATGTAGTTGCCATGGGAAACAAAAAGACATACAGAGATACTTAAGGTACTCAGCCGGGGAGTTGTTTTGGCTTGGATTTATGCTGCTTAGGTAAAAGTGATGCTGAATGGCTACTTCTTCACTTGAAAATAGCTCTTTTTGATCCACAAATTCATATGAGAATTACTCATTATTCCAGAGATAGTCCAAATGAAACCAATGGAATAAGTTTGTAATTGACTTTATGCAATTAATTTCTTTGCAAATTGTCCTGTTTGGCTGAATACAATGAACAATACAGTTTATATGAGACCCAATTTTGTGAGCTCTCTATTTGTATTTCTATGCTGTTCCTCTTACCCAATTTGCTGATACATTACTATTCAATGTATCAATTCTTGAGGTATGTGATAATGTGACATATATAAATATAACACTTCAAAATTTAGTTTGCTAATAGAACAATTATATAATACTATTATACAATGGTTACACAGACTAACTAGAATATGTGCCTGAATAGTAAAAACTGAAGTAAAAAAGAAAGTTATTATTAACTACAAGTGTAAACTCTTAATATAAGATAACCTTATATAAGCTTAGGTACAGAGACAGAAGAGAACTAAAAGAACCGATAAACTTCAAGAAAATAGAGAAACAAGTGAGTTCTAAAATGAGAATATATTTTTTAAAACATCAACAATTTTTAAATCTTATTTCTGAAAAATGAATTTCCTAGAAGCTTGTGATAAATCTCATATGTATCTGTTTTTGAGTATACATATATTCAATTGGAAGTTGATGGATTATTATTTAAAAAATAAATAAAATGTGGTTTGGGCATTGAACTTTCTGAAATATAGCTTATTTCCAGGACAATCTTGGTAAAATAAACATATATGGATTTCTAGTAACTCTATTCCACTAATATTCCCCTAAAGATTACTCACTGTTTCTGCAGATATGATTAAGTTTTTGACTCCAAAAGTAAACTAATATAGACTGGCAAGGATTGGAGAAGACAAGAGATGTTCTTGGATGGAACTGGAGGAAGAAAATTTCCACATAGATAAGGTATCCAAACTATAATTTTAGAGAAAGATGGATAGAAATGTCTGTTCATTGGAAAAATAATTGTTCTCTCTTTTTTTTTTTTTTTTTTTTTTTTTTTTTTTTTTCTCAAGTTTTTAGCACAGTATTTTTGTAAGAAGTCTAAAGAGAGAGAAAAAGAGTCAAGGAGAGGATGGTATCACTTATGAGAACCTAAACGGCAGTGTAGGATCAAAACACTGAGGAGGAAAAGTAGATGAAAAAATATTTGGAGAAAAAAAAAAAAAAAGCATTATTGACTGCAATATATATTGAAGAAATAATATATATATAGAGATATTGTCATGTCATAAGATTGGCATGATTGTATTTGTACCAAAATGATCTTAAGAAAGAAGCTGATTGTCTGGAGTGTCACCTCAGGAAACAATTTATTTAAACCAATTACTCTATTTTCAATAGAAGGAAAAAGGGGAAAAGTTAAAAGTCTGCTGCCATAACTGCAAGCTTTGATGTTTTAAAGTTCTATTGCTTTCCTTTTTCTTTTTCTTTTTCTTTTTCTTTTCTTTTTCTTTTTCTTTTTCTTTTTCTTTTTCTTTTTCTTTTTCTTTTTCTTTTTCTTTTCTTTTTCTCTTTCTCTTTCTCTTTCTTTCTCATTTTTTTTCTTTTTTTTCTTTTTCTTTTTCTTTTTCTTTTTCTTTTTCTTTTTCTTTTTCTTTTTCTTTTTCTTTTTCTTTTTCTTTTTCTTCTTCTTTTTCTTCTTCTTTTTCTTCTTCTTTTTCTTCTTCTTCTTCTTCTTCTTCTTCTTTTTTTCTTTTTCTTTTTCCAACATTATTGAGCTTTACTTTACTCTGAATCTTCTCTTAATAGACGAATACTGAGTCTGTGACAGCTATCAAATAATTCTGAAATAGTACAGCTCCTCATTCAAAAGAAGCAAAACTCTTATGAAAAGTTTGCAAGTAGTATATTTTGAAGTTTTTCGTATATACCTTCTGCTCAGCTGGAACATACATGTATTCAGTGCTGTCCATGTGCTCTTGATGTGAAGAAAGTCAGCTGGGAAAATGGCAACTAAGTCATACTGAAATACCAAAGTAATATGTCCAACACAGTTTTATTAGTGTGGAACGGTTTGCTGCAACTCTGATTTATTAGGAATGCAAGCTTATCTCTCAGAGTATTGAGATGATTTTTTTCAAGTGTTTGGCTTAGAAGACTACAATAACAGATTGTCAATTTTGTGGAAAGTAGAATTTCAAACAGTGTCTTACAGGAAAAAGGTTTGTGGAGACTGGTATCAAACTGACATTTTATTTGTATCTCTTCCATTATTTTTAATGTATTTTCAAACAAAACAATGAGAAAATTATTTACATGGGCCTATCAAGTTACCCAGCTCAACCCTCATTATTAGCAATTGGTTCTTATAAATAAATTCAATTTCTCAATTTTCTTTAAAGAGCCATTTCCAAATAGGATAAATTTAACTAATGATATATGACACATAAACATTTATTTTGGAAAAAATCAGGTGAAATAATACAGTATGTTGTTTACAGAAATCTGTATAAAATCTCACCTTCCTTTTGACTTTTCAGTTTAATAAAAAGATTAAGATCATTATATATCTCACCTGATTAGTATATAAAGAATCTTCTTATAATAAAAAATAAGTGTCAGTAAGTATATGAAATAATATTGTCACATTATATGTAAAAGTGGATGAGAACTACTAATTTTTGAATGCTAATGCCTAAGACAAAATGCACCCTAATTTAAATATATGTGGAATTTGGTTGCCCGAATCTGCACTCTAGTCTGGCTGTACCCCAGAATGTACCATTACTTAACTTTGGGTTCAACATTGCTTTGGTGAGCATTTATTTCTTGAATTAAACATTGAAGAGCAAGCTTGTAGGTTCACTAATAGTATGCTAAGGACATTATGCATAAGAAAACTAGGTTAGAAATATCAGTGGAAGAGAACCCTTTATTTAATTTATTTTTATATTTTTATATATTAAATGTATTTTATTTAAAAGGTGGGAGAACCCTTTGTTAAAAATGACCTTATTCTTTATAATCAATGCCAAGGAAATTAGAGATCTTTTTCCAGGTCTTTCTCAGTTCAAAAGTGTTTGACACTACAATAACAGAATTTGAAGCTATCCTGGTTCAAGACATGTTGAAGTCTACAGGGAATGAGGAGAACTAAGAAAACAAATAAACAAACAAAACAACAAGAACAAACAACCAAATTAAATATATATATATATTCTTGTGATTAAAGTGTTAGTATTATAAATGGAACATATATACATATATTTCCCATGATAATTCACGTTAGTGTTTGAGACACACAATGTGAAGTCACTCCAAGCTGAGGAGAACTTAAGACATCTGTGTGCCAAGCAATTGTTTTTACGGGAGTGTATTGAATACATGAGGTATGAACACAGTGAACACATCAGTCCACATCAGTTCATAGCAGATTTTTTTCCAATATTGCTTTCTGAATGGGAGATGGAACACATTAAAGACAGGATGGGTGAGGAAAGAAGTAGTTTTTCATAAAATTATACAATATCTTGAGTTGGAAGTGTTCAAGAAACATTGAGTCCAACTCCTGGATCCACACAAGACTACCTAAATATTAAACTATTTGTCTGAGAGCATTGTCAAAATTTTACCTGAACTCCAGCAGGCTTGGTACCATGGCAGCTTCCCTGGGAAGACAATTCCAGTGCCCAAACAGAGTTACTTACTTCAATAGAAATCAGATTTCAGAAGCTAGAGAAATCAGAATGTACTGATTTTATTACAGTATTATTGATGTCACCTTGGAATAATATATTATGTAACTTATATTCTAGAGCACTCTCAATAGCTTACAACATCTACCTTAGATTCAAAACTCAATTCATATCTTCAAAGGCATCTTTTGGCCTGCTATTTTCATTATTGCTGAAAATTCTGTGACAGCTTCACTATAACAAGCAATATTACAAAGGAAGCTAGAGGAAGCTAGATTATTATTTTTACTTTTTTTTTTTTTTTTTTTTTGTAGTATAAGTGGTTAAGGATCAGTTATATTTTAAAATCCCTTAAGCTTTAAAACACTTCTACTGGATTCCCTCCTTTTGAAATGGAAATGAATATAAGTTTTGCTGAAGCATCCTATGATTTGAGTTTAAATGTATCTATCTCATCTTTAATTCTAATGACTTCAAAGGGTATCAAATATATTCTAGAGAAAATTCATTAAAGGATAAATTAATAGAAGGTTATTATGTACAAGGAAACTAAAATCAGCTTATTTGTACCAAAAAAAAAAAAAGGTATTAAAATCATTGATGGATTTTTTTTTTTTTTGCAAATTCATACACTTCACATTTTCAAGACATCTGTCTCTTCTTTTAAAAAGGTCTTTATATCAAGATTAATATTTAAAAATAAACCTTTTGGCAAAGTCAACAGATTTCTCTCTTAATTCTTAGAGGAAAAGTATGTATACATTAGTATCCTTCCATTTTATTTGCTCTACCTGTTATGTTTCATCACTGGAAATAAGACTCTGCCTAAATTATAGAGGCTAGTACATTTTGTTTGGTATATGAATGTATATGTATATAATTTATCACAAGTATGTTGTTGATAACTATTATGTTGATAATTATTATAAGGTACTGTTATATTATTAAAATTTGTAATTGTGGTGGTTCTACCCTGGTGGGCAGTTGAACTCCACCACAACTGCTCTCTTACTTCCCCTCCTCAAAGGGAAATGGGGAGAAAATATGATGCAAAGTGCTCACGGTTTGAGATAAGGACAGGGAGAATGCTCAACAATTATAATGACAGGCAAAACAGACTCAGAGTAGGGAGATAGTAAAATTTATTCCCTATGACTAACAAGATAGAGAAGTAACAAGCAAAGGAAATAAAAAGAAAACACCTTCCTCCCATGCACCCTCTTCCACCCATTTCCCCTGAGCGGTGCAGGGGAATGGGGGAATGGGGGCTGCAGTGAGTCTATAGGACTTCATCTCTTCCACTCCTCAATCACTCTCTTCCCCTGCTCCAATGTGGGGTCCCTCCCATGGGAAGCATGTCCTTCCTGAACTGATCCTGCATGGGCTTTCCGCAGGCAGCAGCTCTTCAGGAACTGCTCCAAATATGGTCCATACCACAGGGTCCATCCATCAGGAGCATGCTGCTCCAACCTGGGTCCCCCATGGGAAGCAGCTCCTGCCAGGTCACCTGCTCCTACATGGTCTCCTCTCCACAGCCTACAGGTTCAGCCCAGAATCTGCTCTGGCAAGGATTCTCCACAGGCCACAGCCTTCTTCGGGACGAGTCCACCTGCTCCACTGTGGAAAACGAGACGAGACGAGACGAGACGAGACGAGACGAGACGAGACGAGACGAGACGAGACGAGACGAGACGAGACGAGACGAGGAGAGGAGAGGAGAGGAGAGGAGAGGAGAGGAGAGGAGAGGAGAGGAGAGGAGAGGAGAGGAGAGGAGAGGAGAGGAGAGGAGAGGAGAGGAGAGGAGAGGAGAGGAGAGGAGAGGAGAGGAGAGGAGAGGAGAGGAGAGGAGAGGAGAGGAGAGGAGAGGAGAGGAGAGGAGAGGAGAGAGGAGAGGAGGGGAGGGGAGAGGAGAGGAGGGGAGAGGAGGGGAGAGGAGGGGAGAGGAGGGGAGAGGAGGGGAGAGGAGGGGAGAGGAGGGGAGAGGAGGGGAGAGGAGGGGAGGGGAGGGGAGGGGAGGGGAGGGGAGGGGAGGGGAGGGGAGGGGAGGGGAGGGGAGGGGAGGGGAGGGGAGGGGAGGGGAGGGGAGGGGAGGGGAGGGGAGGGGAGGGGAGGGGAGGGGAGGGGAGGAAAGCAAAGCAAAGCAAAGCAAAGCAAAGCAAAGCAAAGAAAAGCAAAGAAAAGAAAAGAAAAGAAAAGAAAAGAAAAGAAAAGAAAAGAAAAGAAAAGAAAAGAAAAGAAAAGAAAAGAAAAGAAAAGAAAAGAAAAGAAAAGAAAAGAAAAGAAAAGAAAAGAAAAGAAAAGGGGAAAAAAAAGGTTGTTCTGGAATGAACAGATTTGTCTGGGAAAAACTGTAGATGCTTGAAGCCCTTTTTGTATCCATCAACCATGTAAATGAAAGCCAAGAAATTAGTGTTATATACAAGATATGGTAAATTGGGTAATTCTGGTTCATTGTCTGTAATACTTCTAGATTTTAACTGATCTAGTTCTTTCTAAAATGGGCCCATGTTGGAAATAAGATTTATCAAATACTGAAAAAAAGTATATAAATAAAAATCCAGAGTTTAAAAAAGAATTAGTACCTATATTTTACACGCATTTTGAATAATGCACTTAATTATCTGAAAATGATTATGCTGAGAGTGGGAAATCTTCAAGGAAGATCTGACAAATGTCTAAAGTTATGACTACCTTATAGAGATAAGCCAATACACTAAGGATCTTCAAATGGAAAAAAAAAAAATGTTTTCGAAAGGGAGGTATGTTAGATTTTTATAAAATCATGAGTGTCATGAGGAGAGTAGAAAGTGATAGACAAGAACTAGGCATCAACAAAAGGAAATATGTTCAAAATATCCAAGAATTAAAAGTTTCTTAATGAAAAGGTATCAAATATATGGAAGACCTGTTCAATAAACACTGATAAAAAAAAATTCTTTGTCTGTCCCCATGAGGATTTTTTCCATCTTAAGGCACCTAAGCTACCATGTATAAGATGTTAGGTATAACATTAATCACTTGTGACTTTCCTGGCAACATAGCGCTGACAGAATAGAAATTATTGAAACAAAACTATGATAGTTCTGCCTTGACAACAGGATGATAAGGTGGCAGACTGTGAACAGAGTGCCAGCTGGGGTGCTGCTGGGAAAATAACTGTCTATTGAATTAATTGTGTGGAGAAGTAGTCCCCATGGGCAACCTACCTCTCACATAACGCTGCATTCAAAGTTGATCACCAATGCACTGTGAGAGGGATGACTGGCACTAGGAGAGGTCAGTTCTGTGAGGTAACAGTCCCGGCAGATACTTCTTGAGAGCTCTGACCTCTGTTGTCAGACTGCAGCTATTGTCCTCCTGCAAGGAGGACCCAGAGGAAATCATAATGTATAATCCCACATGACACCTGCACCACTCTATGCACACCTGGTCAGAAGGTGCACTGGGAGGGATCTGCAAGGGTTTGCCATTTGGTTAAGGATGTGTGAAAGTATCATTTAATCAGAAATTCTGTGTGATTCTCAGTATGTATTAGATGTATGTGTGTGTAAAGGCAATTAGGAATTATCCCCTTACTTGTTGCAAATTCTTTCCCACATAAACAATTAAACAAATGATATGTGAATTGAGAAGTCTCACATATTCCATTGTGCTTCGCATGGCAAAGGTCCAGGGAAGAAACAACAGAACTTAAAAAACTAAACATGAGAAAATTACTAAACAGTCAAACCATACCAGGGTCATGAAATTCACGAAGCTAAAAATTGTGGAGATTTATAAACTTAAGGGAAATAATCAATAGTCCTTCTCCTGTTATTACATTTATATAAGCATTTGCTCATGATCATTAATGATACAGGATGCTGAGCTAGATGGAGCTTTGGTCCGGAGCCAAAAGTAGGCATTCCAATATTTCTCAAAGAGAAAGAAAAAGAAAATGTTACCTGATTATATGTAACATTGACCTGTGTGTGTGTGTGTGTGTGTGTGTACACGTGTGCTCCTGAACCTGGTAAACTGCATAATTCCAGCATGCTATACTTTTTTCTGAGGATCCTAACACCAGCAATGGTACTAGCCTGTAACCTGCTGGTTAAGACATGCTGACTGAAATATTTCTGACTTCTTCACAGAAGCTTTACAGTCCTTTCTTCAAATTGAAGCTCTAGATTGACTCTTGAATTCTGTAGATTTAATCCTCTCTTCTATTGGATTTATATTAAAAGTTTTTGTAGGACAGGGTCTGCAATGATGGCCTCTGTGAGAAGAGTTAAGAAACTGCCCCTTGTTAGATCAGAGCCAGTTCCAGCCAGCTCCAACAGAGTTATATTGCTGGCTAAAGTTGAGACAATGGCCAAAGTTGGTTGGGCCTCTGCTAGAGCATATTTATGGAAGCAAAAATCAACTGTGCAAGAACAGCTGGGAGAGAGGAGTGAAAAAATGTGAGAGAAACAACCCTGCAGACACCAAGGTCAGCGAAGAAGGAGAGGGAGGAAATGTTCCACGTACTGGAGCAGCAATTCCCTAGTGGCCCATGGTAGAGAAGGTAAATATGGCCTTAAGAAGGCTGTAGCCAACAGAGAACCCCTACAGGAGCAAGCCCTGGGCCAGAGCTGCAGCCCATGCAGGATAAGGTGATCTGGCAGGAGCTGCTGCCTGTGAAGGACCAATGCTGGAGCAGTTTGCTCCTGACAGGTGGACTCCATGGTACAAAACAATATTGGAGCAGTACTTGAAGAGCTTCTGTCAGTGGGAAGTTCATGTAGGGCTGAATCCCATGAGAGGGATCACATGACGGAACAGGAGAAGACAACGAAGGTGAAGGAACAGATGACAAATTGTTACAGACTGTCTGCAAGACCAATTCCCCATTCACCTACATTGCTCAGGGGTAGGAAATAGAACAGGCTGGGTGGAGGAAAGGTGTTTTTAGTTTGCTCTTAGTTTCTCACTGTTCTAGTCTGCTAGACAGTCAGGTATATTAATCTCCCTATGTAGAGTCTGTTTTGCCCATGATAATGACTGATGAGTGATCTCCTTGTCCTTACCTCAACCCTTGAACTCTTTTTTTATCATATTTTTTCACCCTTCTTCCTCTGAGGAAGGGGAATGAGAGGGCAGTGTGGTGGAGTTAGCTGCCCATCCGTGTGAAAACATCACACTTCACAAATTGATTCCTTCCTGGTCCTGATGTTTCAATGATGCTTTTAAAAATACAGTGACTGAGCACTTACTTCATTCCATAGATTGTAATTGTATTATACATAGTAAATATTCCATATTACTTTTCTGAATAGAAGCAAGAAGCTATTGTCTCCATAAATAGAAAAACATCTGTAGGAGCAGTTTTAACAGTCCTAAATGGTTCACAAGTAGTCAATTACAACATGCAGACTTCAAATACTGAAATTGTCTTCCTGAGGCTTTGCATATTGATTTTTCATTGCTGTTGAATCCTTACTCACAGGAAAAAGAAAAAAAAAAAAAATCTTTGTACCACTCAAATAAAAGTGTTTCTTCTATACATCACCATGTTAGTTTTTAAGTTTTATGGTTTAACTTGGCAGGGAGCTAAGCACCACACAGCCATTCACTCACTCACTCTCTCCCCACCAGTGAAATGGGGGAGAGAATATGGAAAAACAAATAAATAAATAAATAAAAACTTGTGGGTTGAGATAAAGACAGTTTAATAGGACAGAAAATGAAGAAATTGATAATAATAATAAAAATATACAGAGCAAGTTATGTATGATGCAATTTCTCACCACCTGACAACTAGTGCCCAGACAGACTCAGAGCACTGCCCCACACCGTCCTCCCCAGCCAACTCCCCACAGTTTTATTGTTCTCCGTGATGTCATATGCAATGGAATATTCCTCTGGCCAGTCTGGGTCAGCTGTCCTGGGTCTGTTCCCTCCCAACTTCTTGTGCACCCCCAGCCTCCTTGCTGGTAGGGCGTTATGAGAGGCTGAAATATCCTTGACTTGGTGTAATCACTGCTCTGCAACAACTAAAACATCAGTGTGTTATCAGCATTATTTATTATTAATCATCCTAAAGCTAAATGACAACAACAGACCAGCTAGTAGGAAGAGAGTTAACTCTATCCCAGCTGAAACCATGACAATATGTCAGGACCTTAATCCATTTTAGAACTGCAGTACTACTTTAGCTGAAAATTCAAATAAACCCATTTTTCACATAGGCAGACAGGAAAAAGGGTGATAGTTTTAAACTGAAAGAGGGGAGATTTAATTAGATCTCGTGAGGAACTTGTTGGAACTAGATGGATGATCTTTAAAGTCCCTTCTAAACTGTTTCATTCTATGATTCCATGAAGATTTGTATAATGGAAAATAATGTAAACATTATTTTACTAATAGTTAAAAATAATCCTCGTTAAATTGCATATTGCAAATAAATCTTTCCGTGGTATGATAGGATTTTTGTCAGAATTGTAAGACAAATATTTTTATCATCATTTTTTAATGAAATTCAATATATAATTCTATTAATATATAGTATTCGGCATAAACTTGTCTATATCTTGCTTCCTCTCTGTCTCTCTAAGATTAAATAGGCCATAGTTCTTCTGAGGGCCACATTCTAAATGAGAATTGAAGTTTTTTTTTTTTCTCTTTTTTTTTTTTTTTTTTATTCCCAGAAAACAGAACTTTCCATCAGTTGTCCATTCCTTACTGTTCTTGTTCTTTGCCAATGTTCCCATCACCTTTATTCTTTTTTCTCTGACAGATTTTTTTCTTTAAACAGATAGTTCCTAAACTCAGCATCTTCAACATTGAATTTTATGTGTTCACTGAACTGTCAGATAGAATCATCTTAAGTATCCAGACTACCAATATCGAGTGCATTTTACTATGAATGTTTTTTGTGTATAAGGTAGACCAGAAGAATATATTCTCTTATCCTATGCCACCTGACAAGAAGAACAGCATGTTCTTCTGAAGTACTAAACATTACACAAGGCAAGGACATCTGAAGTGGGCACAGATCTTAAAGTCTGGACTATGAGCACTCACAATCTTCATAATAAAAGTGAAACCCTGCACTTATTAGAAGGGAATTTCTTGGTTTTTATTTTTTTTATTTATTTATTTTGTTTATTTTATTATTTTTGTTTGTTTGTTTATTTGTTTTTGCCTTGGGTCAGGAGTATTATTTGAAGCTTTTTCCATCTTACTCTGCAGATCACTGTTGAGTACATGAACAGTCTTCTTTTCAGGCGAGAATTCATGAGAAAATGTGTTCTATCTTAATGAACTACAGTCAGTAATATAACAATCAGCCCAATCTAGAGCTGTTTCAATGTAAACCTCCTGTGTTTGCTGGGGACATGGAGTTCTGTTACATTATTTGACAATGTAGAACTGACCCTTGTTCTTATTGCTCCAGCAGGATCCTCAGAACATGGCTACATTTGTTAAATGTGACTATAAATCTTAGCTGATAAGGTTTACTTGAAATGAAATTAGAAAGAAATATTTAGCCAGCCTACTACAATTATTTTTGAAAATCTGAAAATAGGTACTTCAAAAACATTGATCATTTAGTGTATGTTCCAAGAACTCTCTGTTCCTGAACAACATGCTACTTTGCATCAGTACTTTGCTTTTCATGTCGCCATTAACATGGCAACACCTGAGTCATTGTTATCTCAAAATCGTGAAATTTTCTGTATATTAAGATCCTAGAGAACAAAAATCTGAATTTTATCCTTAAAAATATGTTTATTTTTGTTGTGTTCTATTTTCCATCATGTTTCTGCTTTTACCAAAGATACAAAGAATGTCAAACTTTTATCATATTCACTTTAAATATTTATTTTATGAAGCACAGTTTTGAATTTGTAGGCAATGCATGCACTCTTCTAAACAGGTTTATAAATATAAGAGGACATCTTGCCAAAAACATACTTATGCTTTCAGGGAAATTGCCTTATCTCTTCCAAGAATCATAGAATGATTTATGTTGTAAAGGACCTCTCAAGGTCATCTGGTCCAACCACCCTGCTCAGTCAGGGCCAAGTAGAGTTGGCTGCCCAGGAACACCTAGAGATAGATTTTGAATATATCCAGAGAGGAAGACTCCACAACCTCGCAGAAACATGTTTCATTGCTCAGTCACCACCATAGTAAACAAGTGTTTCCTGATGTTCAAATGGAACCTCCTGTGTTTCATTTTGTGTCCATCATCTCTTGTCTTGTCATTAGGCACCTCTGAAGACACCCTGGCTCCTCTTCTTTGCACCCACCTTTCAGGTTTTGTAGACATCAATGAGATCCTCCTCAAGCTTTCTCTTCTCTAGGCTGAACAATCCCAGCATGTCATCATAAAAAGTTCAGGATTACCCCTGCAGAATAGTTCAGAAATTTTGTTGGTTTTGTTATTTTCAAAAACATAACAGATATTTGCAATTTTTTAAAGTGCTCATATTCAGCAACTAGAAGAATCAGGACTATTCAAAGGTATAAAGGGATAAAGAAGTGAGGGAAAGATAACGCATCATACATGCGCATGGGAGTAGCTTTTGTTCTCAAAGAAGACAAGTAATTGTTTTAAGGAAGACACTATTCAAATCACTCTCATTCATCTTGGGGAGTCGAGTGCTGGAATATATTTATATGCAGTCATGACAGTTCAGCTTAAGCTAAATTACCTTGCGTCTGCAGTCCTTTTATAGTTCCACATCTTAGATGAAGTCCTAACCTGTAGAGTATCAGAAATACTGAAGTGATGTGATTTCAGGACTAGATCTGAGATTTTTCATAACCTAAAAATTTTTCTACTAAAACAAATGGATATATTCCTAACAAAATTTTCAGTTTCAACAAAACTCTAGTGTACATTGGAAAGTATTTCCATTGGAAGCTTTTTTGCTATCTCCAGAATGTAAATTAACCCTTTGAACTTTCTCTTCCATTTGACTGTCATTTCCATGTTATGTATGCACATCTGTATGTTGCCTATATATTTCAGTAATAGTTTAATTTCCCATATTTATATATTTCATCTAAATGAGTCTTCTAGCAAGGATTGTGATGAAATTCAAAATATCTTCCAACTCTGAAATTCTTTTTATTTTCTACCCACTACTGCAGTCTTGGAAGCTTTAGGCAGTATGTTTTTTATAACTACTTTTTCATTTGTAGTTTATTTGTGGTTTTTAAATTGGTACTTGCTCTTTCTTCCTATTAAGACAAAGGTGTTTTTTGTTATTGTTTTTGTTTTTTTTCTAATTGCCAGGACTCTTGGAAATCATATATCATCTCCAGTAATAACATTGCTCCACACTATTATGCCAAAAAATGATACTTTCCATCTTTGCAAATTACTTTAAAATTTGCACACTATGCAATATGAATACTTCTGGTGTTAAATGTATTTTGAAAGACAATCCTCAAAAACTGTATTTGTTAAATAATATTACAAAATCACCAAACTTTGAGCTTTATGTCCAAAGAAATCTAGCAAAATTGTCTAGACCATGATGGTCTAATGGTAACATTTAGCTACAGTTGCCTAGAATATCATTTTGAAAGTATTTTCTACATTTATGTCACAAATGATGTTGCTATTCGGTGTATGAGACCTCTAAAATTCCAAATGTGATGGTATCCTCTTTTAAATTTTAATCTCCTACAAACTTCTTTATGCCCTTTACTTTTTGTCAATCACAAAAATTTGCTTCAAGTGTTGTCATGACGTGGTGAACATTAGGTATTTTCACTAATTCTTCACTAGTTTTTACCTTTGCTTCTCATCTGTATTAAAACATGCATTACATCTGGCACATACGTTATATTTTTCTTATTTCTTCTCATAAAATTTTATTTTCACAATTATTCATTCATCCAAGTTTCATTATAAATATTTTCCATGTAGACTCTCCTTACTGAAAAAAAAAAAAAATAAAAAAAAATAAAAAAATTCTAGAGCTGTGCTCATGTTGTCATTATTGAATTCAATTAGGACTACTTTCACTATGCAGTCTACATTATTTTTACATAGAATGACAGAATTGCTGATGTTGGAAGGGAACTCTGGAGGTCCACTGGTCCAACCCCCATGCTTCTGAAGGCTTGCCTAGAACCAGTTGCCCAGGACCAAGTCTAAGTGGGTTTGGAATATCTCCAAGGAGGGGGACTCCAAAACATGTCTGGGCAACCTGTACAATGCTCAGTTACCTTCACAGTAACAAAATGTTTCCTGATGTTCAAATGGAACCTCTTGTGTTCCAGTTTATGCCCATTGACTCAGGTCCTGTCAATTGGGCACCACTGAAAAGAGCTTAACTGCATCCTCTTTGCACCCTCCCTTCACATATTTATAGGCATCGATGAGATCCTCTCCCTGTGCCTTCTCTTCTCGAGCCTAAACAGTCCAACTTTTTCAACCTTTCCTTATAGGAGAGATGCTCCAGTCCCTTAATTATTTCTTTGACCCTATTTTGGACCCTTCCTGTTATGCCTACGTCTCTCTTGTACTGGAAGCCCAGAACTGAATGCAGTACTCCAGGTGTGGCCTCTCCAGTGCTGAGTAGAGTGGAAGAATCACCTCTCTTGACCTAGTAACAACACTCCTTTGAATGCAGCTCAGGATACCATTAATGTTCTTTGTGGCAAGGGCACATTACTAACTCATGTTCAACTTAGTGACCAGCAGGGCCCCTAGGTCCTTCTGTAAAGCTACTTTTCAGTCAGTCAGCCCCAAGGTCATACTGGGAGTGTAGGACTTAGAGCTTAGGGATATGGTTTAGTGGGGATTGTTAGCGTTAGGTAGAGGTTGGACTCAATGATCTTGAGGTCTCTTCCAACCTAGAAATTCTGTGATTCTGTGATTCTGTGATACTGTGACTTTGTCCCTCCCCTTGTTGAGGTTGTTAGGTTTCCTATCAGCCCATTTCTCCAGCCTGTCCAAGTCCCTCAACAACTGCCGCACAACCTTATGGCATATCATTCACTCCAGATCTGCTCAATCATCCAGATCAATAACAAAAATGGTACACAGGAATGGACGCCCTACTGGGGAGAAGTCTAAGAAAAACATTGGACTGATACTTGATGAAAATGGCCATCTAAGAAGTAAGGATGAAGAAAAGGCTGTGGCATTTAATGACATTTTTGCCTCAGATTTTAATATTAATGATAGATCTTGGGGTGCCCAGTCCTCAGAGCTGGAAGACTGTAACTGGGGGAGCAGGCTTCACAGAGGAATATATATAAATTAGATCACTTGGCAATCATCAATGGCATTAAGTTTAACAAAGGACAATGCTGGGTTTTGGACCTAGGATGGAGTAATGCTAGATACATACAGACTGGGAGATGAGTGGCTGGAGAGCTGTTCTGCAGAAAGCAGTGTAGGGATACTGGTCGATAGCAAGGTCAACATGAGTCAACAGAAAACGTAAACGTAAAAGAAAAAAAGAAACAGAAAACGTAAAACTTCATGGATTGAGATACAGTTTAATAGAACTAAAAGGGAAGATAAATGTAATAATAATAATAATAATAATAATAATTAATAATATAGAATGTACGAAGCAAGTGATGTAGAATGCAATTGCTCACCACCCACTGTCCAATGCCCTGCCTTTTCCCAAGTAGCAGTCATCCCCACCCCAGCCGAACACTCCATATTAATTGTTTAGAATGACACCATATTTTACGGAATATCCCTCTGGGCAGTTTGGTTCAGCTGTCTTGGTTCTGTTCCTTCCCAGCTTCTTGTGCACCCCCAGCCTGCCCACTGGCAGGGAAGTGTGATAAGCTGAAAAGTCAGTTGCAGTGCACTGCTCTGCAACAACTAAAACACCACTGTGTAATCAACATTATTCCCATCCTAAATCCAAAACACAGCACCATACCAGCTACTAGGAGGAAAATCAACTCCATCCCAGCCAAAACTAAGGCACTTAAGTATTTGTTTCAGAGTTTTTCCAAAGTCTTTGTGTTAGCATTTTTCCTTTTTTTTCATGACGCTATTGTTCTCATGGTGTTTCTCTCCTGGCCTTGAACATCCAAGACCTGATACTGTTGTTTTAACAGATACTTATGGGAAAATTATGAAAGTGTAAACCTTTGTGAGATTCATCTCTTCTCCCTTCACCCACCTCCACCCCCACACCCCTCTATTTTTTTAAAGCAAGAAGGAGTTAGGTTTTCAATATATTGAGATGACAGTATGGCACGGCACATTCACTTTAAGAATACTGACAAAGTATATAGCCAAGTAAGTTTGATTGTTTTTAAACTTCTCTCTCTCTCTCCAAATAGTGGTTTATATTCCATTCACGGCTGTAGGATCCTTCTTTCATACATATTCGCATTCCAAAATTGAAAAACAGAAATGAATTTTCTAGTAGAGTTAAATTAAATAGGTTCTGATAATCTCTGTGCTTTATGGACATGAGCCATCAGAGTGGTTAAAGCTGTGCTTAAGTGCTTTGTTGGATCAGGGCCTAGTAACTAGTGAGGGGCTCTGGAGTTTTTTTTTCTAAAATGGCTAATAGTTTTGCCCTTAGCCAACATGACTTTTTTTTTTTTTTTTCTTTTTTTTTTTTTTTATGAGATGTATTAGGGAAGAAAAAAGCTGAGGATGCAAAATTTGCTCTTGTGATTTTGCTCTGAACATCACAAAGTTGTTTCTTTGTTTTGTTTTATTTTGTTTTCCAGTATAAAAGAAACAGAAAAATGAGGCAAAACCCATAGAATTTCCAAATTACATCTAGATATTATCTAGAAGTATCTAGATTCCTCAAAAATATAATGACATGGGAATTTAAAAGAACACAGTACCCTGCAGCCTTAGTGTTCTATGAACTTTCAAAACAGAACAGGAAAATGTGTTGTTTTTTTTTTTTAATAGTGTTCCTCACACCATCTGTAGCTGGATCTCCAAGTTACTAAATCCGAAAAAAAGATGAAATTCCCTAATCAAAATTCAGCCAATATCTCTGCACACATGAATTTCATAAATATTTTCTGCACTTAAAATGAAAAAGACAAAGTGTCCAAAGGGCTTTTTTCTATCATAAGACACATTTCTTTGATTGATAACACTTTGGAATCGTCTTTCTTACTGTACTGATTATGACACAAACCTAAATGACCTGCATTCATATTTTAGACAGCTGAAATGATGTGAGAGTAATATTAATCTTGCAGAAAGCAATGTAGTTTTACACTAAAAACATACATTTCCTTCTTTATTCATGAAATATTGAAAAATGTTATAGTTTTATATCTATTTGTAATGTGCATGGATTTGTATATTTCTATTTTCTCTTTTTTTTTTCTCTCTTTTTTTTTTTTCTATTTGAGAAAAACTTGTGAAAATTTCTGTTCAGATTCACATATAATTGAACTTAAGTATGTATAAAAAAACTCGTGTATGCACATGCATGATTGTGAAATTATAAACACTTAACTGAATTTGCAAATAGTGTCACTGTAATCAATATGGCAATATAATTTTGATCTAAAAATTGAAAACATTCCTTCTAAAATCTAACTAGGGCGAAGAAGATGGTGAAGGGACTAGAGGGAAAGACATATGAGGAGCAGTTGAGGTCACTTGGCCTGTTCAGCCTGGAGAAGAGGAGGCTGAGGGGAGACCTCATCGCAGTCTACAACTTCCTCACGAGGGGTAGTGGAGAGGCAGATGACCTATTTTCCGTAATCACCAGTGACAGGACCCACGGGAACGGTGTTAAGCTGAGGTGGGGGAAGTTTAGGCATGGCATCAGGAAGAGGTTCTTCACCGAGAGGGTTGTCGGGCACTGGAACAAGCTCCCCAGGGAAGAAGTCACTGCAACAAGGCTGTCTGAATTTAAGAAGAGATTGGACTGTGTACTTAGTCACATTGTCTGAACTTTTGGGTAGACCTGTGTGGTGCCAGGAGTTGGACTTGATGATCCTTATGGGTCCCTTCCAACTCAGGATATTCTATGATTCTGTGATTCTATGATTCTATGATTCTATGATTCTAACTGAATATAAATATCCACTGTTTAGATACCAACACGTTTCAAAGTAGGTGCTTATATTTACTAGCAATGTCTCTGCTGATATCCTATTTTCTCATTGTCATTGGGAATTGCAGTATACAGATTGGCAGCCAGAGTTTCAGCTCTCTGTCATTTCAGTCTGTCCTACAGTCCAGGTGCATACTAGCACATCTCAAAGCATAACACATAAGATTTGCAGTCTCCTGATAGTCTTGATCTTTGATCACAACTAACATTAGTTCCTTTTCTAAAAAAAAAATAAAATAAAAACATAATAAATAAAATAATAAAATAAAATAAAATAAAATAAAATAAAATAAAATAAAATAAAATAAAATAAAATAAAATAAAATAAAATAAAATAAAATAAAATAAAAATCTTTAAAGCAATAGCAAAATATAATCGCTCTTCCCAGACAGAATGTAGTAGCCCTGTGAGACATTATCTGTTCTTCAGAAGCATATTTTTTTCCATAGTAAATGCAAGAGATAGATCAGTCAGGTTAGAAAATGCCACAGACATCTTGGTATATCACAAAGCCTTTGAAACTTACACCTGTTTAGTTAAATTCTTTCGGATCCATGCTATAATGGTATTCATAGCAGAATGGGGGGAGTTTCTCACACATGAAACAGCATGGAGAGAAAAGAAAAGCCAGGAAAAGGAATGTGAAGGAAAAAGAAAAGCAAAGAAAAAAGAGAAGGGAAAAGAAGTAGTCAAAAAGGCTCCGGGGATGTAAAGGATTCCAGTGTATCTCCACAGCAGACATTTACATGTACATTTCCCTGAGTTTTTTTGTATTTTTCACTAGCTCAAGTGCCACGAGCATTTTTCTCAGTTGCATTCTCAATGTAACCTCTGTGCTGGAATAGGTGAATACAATCCAGGGTATTGTATGTGTGTGTGCTTGTATCAGGAGAAAAGGACATAGTGGCACAATTACAGCACTGCCAAGAATAAGGTGTTTAAATAACAATTTACATTTACTTTTAGCTCATTGAATCACACTCACAGTATCAAGAAGGACAAACAATGTGATTATAAATTTAATATTATAATTTAATGCAAATATTTTTGATCATGTATCATTACAGAATAAATAGTTGAAGAAAATAATTTACATTGTAAGGGGATGAATTTTCAGTCTTTATTGCTTAGAATCATAGAATCATAGAATATCCTGAGTTGGAAGGGACCCTTAAGGATCTTCAAGTCCAACTCTTGACACCACACAGGTCTACCCAAAAGTTCAGACCATGTGACTAAGTGCACAGTCCAATCTCTTCTTAAATTCAGACAGGCTCGGTGCAGTGACCACTTCCCTGGGGAGCCTGTTCCAGTGTGCAACCACCCTCTCTGTGAAGAACCCCCTCCTGATGTCAAGCCTAAATTTCCCCTGCCTCAGCTTAACCCCGTTCCCACGGGTCCTGTCACTGGTGTTAATGGAGAAAAGGTCTCCTGCCTCTCGACACCCCCTTACGAGGAAGTTGTAGACTGTGATGAGGTCTCCCCTCAGCCTCCTCTTCTCCAGGCTGAACAGGCCCAGTGACCTCAGCCGTTCTTCGTATGTCTTCCCCTCCAGGCCTTTCACCATCTTCGTAGCCCTCCTCTGGACACTTTCCAACAGTTTCATGTCCTTTTTATACTGTGGTGCCCAGAACTGCACACAGTACTCGAGGTGAGGCCGCACCAGTGCAGAGTAGAGCGGGACAATCACCTCCCTTGACCTACTAGCGATGCCGTGCTTGATGCACCCCAGGACACGGTTGGCCCTCCTGGCTGCCAGGGCACACTGCTGGCTCATATTCAACTTGCTGTCAACCACAACCTCCATATCCCTCTCTGCGGGTCTGCTCTCCAGCATCTCGTTGCCCAGTCTGTATGTAAAGTCAGGGTTGCCCTGTCCCAGGTGCAGGACCTGGCACTTGCCTTTGTTAAACTTCATGTGGTAAGTGATTGCTCAGATCTCCAATCTGTCCAGATCCCTCTGCAAGGCCTTTCCACCCTCATTCGAGTCCACAACTCCTCCAAGTTTGGTGTCATCAGCAAACTTGCTCAAAATGCCTTCTATTCCTACATCCAGATCGTTTATAAAAATATTGAAAAGTACCGGCCCTAAAATGGAGCCTTGAGAGACCATACTAGTGACCATCCGCCAGCCAGATGTGGCCCCATTTACCATAACCCTTTGGGCCCTGCCCGTTAGCCAATTGCTCACCCATCGTATGATGTTTTTATTTAGCTGTATGGTGGACATTTTGTCCAGTAGGATCCTATGGGAAACCGTGTCAAAAGCCTTGCTGAAGTCCAAAAAAATCACATCAGCTGGTTTCCCTTGGTCCACCATACGGGTGATCTTATCATAAAAGGAAATCAGGTTAGTTAGGCAGGACCTACCCTTCACAAACCCATGCTGGCTGGGACCAATGACTGCTTTGTCCCCCAGGTGCGCCTCAATGAGTTCAAGAACCATCTTCTCCATGATTTTACCAGGCACTGACGTGAGACTGACAGGCCTGTAATTGCTAGGGTCTTCTTTCTGACCCTTCTTGAAAATCGGCACAACATTTGCCAGCTTCCAGTCTACCGGGACCTCTCCAAATTCCCAGGATCATTGAAAAATAATTGAGAGAGGTTCCGCGATGACATCCGCCAGCTCTTTCAGCACCCGGGGATGAATCCCATCCAGACCCATGGACTTGTAGGGATCCAGGTGGAGTAGCAAATCCCGCACACGTTCAGGGTCGGTTGGGAGTTTGTCATCCCCACCGTCCCGGTCCTCCAGCTCAGGGCACCCTGGGTCCCAAAGCCCATCATCGGCATTGAAGACAGAGGCAAAGAAGGCGTTAAGTGTCTCTGCTTTGCCTATGTCATTGTCTGTGAGGAGACCTTCCCTATCAAGGAGCGGCCCTATGTATTCTTTAGTTCTCCTTTTTCCATTCACATATCTAAAAAAATCCTTTTTATTTTCTCTCACAGACACAGCCAGCTTCAACTCTAGCTGTGCTTTGGCCACACGAACTTTCTCCCTACAAACACGAACAGCATTCCTGTATTCTTTCCATGACACCTGGCCCTCCTTCCAGTAGAGAAACACTCTCTGTTTCCGCCTAATCTCCATTAGAATGTTCCTGGTCAGCCACGCCGGCCTCCTGCCCCGCCTGCCTGACTTGCGATATTTAGGAATTGCCTGATCTTGTGCTTCTAGGAGGCATCGTTTAAAGAATGACCAGCACTGGTGGACATCGAGGCCTTCAAGAGCAGTTTCCCAGGGGACCTTGCTGACTAGTTCCCTGAGCAGCCTGAAGTCCGCTTTCCCCATACCTAGGGATGAGGTTTTGGTGGCACATTTCCTTCTGTCACCGTAAATTTTGAACTCAACCACTTCATGGTCGCTATGACCAAGGCGGCCACCAATCACCACATCTCCCACCAGACCCTCTCTGTTTTCTAGCAACAGGTCTAGGAGGGCACCTTTCCTAGTTGGTTCCATTAGCACCTGCACCAAGAAGTTATCATCTAGGTGCTTCATGAACCTCCTGGACTTGCTCGTGTCAGCCGTGTGGCACTCCCAGTTAACGTCTGGCAAGTTGAAGTCCCCCATAAGGACAAGGGGAGTTAATCTCAAGGCCTCTCTTAGTTCTGTAAAGAATAATTTATCGGCGCTATCGTCCTGGCCAGGCAGTCTGTAATAGACTCCCACAACGACATCCCCTTTATTCGTTCGTCCCTTGATCCTTACCCAGAGGCTCTCAACTTTGCCATTGCCGACCTGAAGTTCCACACAGTCCAGCCCCTGCTCATATTTTATTGATAAGGCAACACACAGTCCCTTTTTGGGAGCCATGTTTCACTGAACAAATGACAAAGACACACATTTCTAGTACTTTCCTTTCTTAGAAAAGCTATGCTAAGCCAATATTCAGCTAATGGATTTTCTACACTTAATGCCAGTTGCTGTTTTTCTCTTACTTCCTTCTCAGTTTTAAACACTCAACTTACTAAATATGGCAGGCAACAGCACAGATTGGTTAGGAAGATTTATTTTTTAATCACAGGTTATTTTTCTGAGTTCATGCTTCAGAGCACGAGTCCAAAAGTACTACTTCAGCGTAATTATTTGTTAGCAGGGTTATAAATGAAGTCTTAACTCAATCTGAATTTAGTAATATTTATACTTATAAATGGTATAAAAGCTATAAAAGGTATAAAAGGCAAGTAAACAGCGCTGGGTGTGCAGGGAGTCTACACTCCACCAACACGCACACACGAACATCAAACATTCTAAATATACAGAACATTGCTTTACATACTAAACCCAAGTATGCCTATACATACATACAATCAGGAAAGAACAATCCTTTAAGTTCCATGACTTACTAAACTCGAGTATGCCTATACAAATGCACATTCAGAAAAGGTAACAAAGAATCCTTTTAGTTCCATGACTTATCAGTCTCTGTTTTCCATTCCTTTTCTTGACTACAAACAAGTCTCCATTTTCCATTCCTTTTGAACAATATGTCTTGCTTTAAGTTGTCAAGCAACTCGGTCTTCAGGCCTTATGTATCCCATTCTTCCCATATTGAAGGAAAGCATTTCAATCTCCTTTTCAAGGCCAATGCGGCCTGGGTCAAAAGGCATGTTCAGGTCAACAGGGGGCGTAACAGCAAAAGCCTTCTATGGCTGTAGCAGCAGAGGGGCCGATGGCATAGCAGTTGGATCAGTAAACGAGCCCACAGCTCCCTCACTGTCTGGCAAACCACACGTTTCTGACTCTGGTCCCACATGGTTCTATAAGAACTCAGAGATTGCTTGCCAGGTGCCAGGCAATCCCACTGCAACCTTGTCATTTTTAGTTGCAGAGTCCCACACCTTGACCTCAATTTGGTTCCATGTTTCAGGATCATAAACTGTCCGATCGTTAATAACGAGAATAAACAGTAAGGCAACCAGGACAGTCTTTGTTCCTAAGGACTTATGATTCCCCATAATGCACAACTGCTTACCAGGGAGAGGCAGTTGTGTGTGCAGGTCTGCTTCTCTCAGCTTGAGCTTCTTCCCAGCTCTGGTGCACCCATTTCCAGCAACTTTCAATATGAGCTTCTCTGAGCGGTTTGCTGAGTTTGGCCGAACCTATCTTCATGAGGAAATCAAAGTGCCTGTTCCCGTCCTGGTCTCCATTCTGCCAACATGTTCCACTTCACTCCTTTTTCCTGCTTCTTTATTGATGGCATAACTTCATCACATCACGTTGCCTTTTTTTATCTTGAGGGCAGGCTCCCCTCTTATACCCTTCTCTCCACAGCAGTTCTTTTCAAAACAACTTTTAATTGGTCAAACAACTTTGCATATAACAGCAACAGCAAACACCCAGAAACTTCCATGCCTTAATGGCTGGAGAACAAGAAACCAGCTGGAGAACAAGCAACCTGAGACTGCATGGAGTCTCCTGAATCACCCTTCTTTGTTCCCTCTAAACTCTTTTACATTCCTGATAGCCTCATCATTAAGAGTCTAATGTTATCTCAACCACGGATCTTTCCAAACCCCATGGCCACATTCCCAAATCTCCCCCTTCTTTATTAATATCAACCATTATCTCGACACGAATTACCACTCCATATATAACAGCAGCAATAATAAACCAATGGAATGCCCTCCCAGAATATGAGAATAAGGCTATTTCCATTAAACATTATTATTCTAGTCTGCCTTATGAAAGAATGAGATTTATAGCAATTTGGAGGAAAAAAAAAAAAAAAAAAAAAAAAAAAAAAAAAAAAGACTAACCCTAATAATTCTGTAAATAAAGTTGAGGGGGCTGGAGGGGGGATGGAACTTTAATCAAAGGCTTGAAAAAAGAACAAACAACTTGAACAAATTGATAATTTTCTATATTCTTCTTACTTCCTTCCCCTTGACAGGATGTACAAGCACATGAAAACCAATAATGATAGCAAAAGAAACTCCAAATAACAGCCCTTTAGATACCATATATCAGTTTGATATTGTCTTTTCTATAAAAGCATAGTGTACTGAATATACCAGGGGACTCTATATGAAGTTAAAAAATATTTGTGATTAATAACTTTCCAAAGGTCAAAATTAGATAATATTAAAAAAGCTTAATAAATAATACCCTTAAAATTGTTATACCTAATCTCTCTAGCATCTACCCTTTTTCTATGGTATTATGTTCATCCTCCTAATGCTGGGTAAAAAGGTTTGGCTTTCCTTAAGTAGAGAGGAGGAACCATCAATGCTGGGGTCCTTGTCAGGAAGAATGGGCTGCCTGTGGCCAGTTCTTCCCACTCAGCCTGAGTTCAGGTAATTCACTGCACAGTGTGTCTCTGGCTTTAAGATGATCTGAAGCTTCAGCTCCAAAATAAGGCAAAATTCTCTACTTCTGAAAAAAAATAAAAAATTAAAAAAAAATTAAAAAAAAACATAGTTATATAGATGTATAACACCTACAGATCTGTGGGGCAAAATGAGTAACTAAATCAGAGAAATGTGTGTACAAAGGGGAATTTATGATGAAGGACTCTGCTAGATAAGGACAGGACATAATCTAGTTATAAGTGTTACAAACTTCTGTTCAGTAGCCTCTAAAAAAACATCTAAAGGGCTTATGACCATTTTTAGACAGTATTCTGAAAACATTTTACCAAAATAGCTTGAATTACTTTTTTTTTTTTTTAATTGTATTTTTTATATACTTTTACTATTGTTCAAATCCTACAGATATATGAATTGTAAATATGTAATGAATGTATATTATTATTGTCATGGCAACCTCTTCTTGAACAGATTAGGCACTCAATTAACTTATGTTTTAATGTGATTTTTTGAAATATATGGTGGTAAAATACATTGCCCAGGAAGAATAATGGTTACTTTCTCCTGAATGCAGCATTCAGTTATGTGGCAAGTTTTTTGTAGCAGGGGGGCTGCAGGGGTGGCTTCAGTGAGCAGAGCCCAGCAGCTGCCCCGTGTTAGATAAGGGCTTGCTCCAGCCAGCTCCAAAAGGGACCCACCACTGGTCAGATCTGAGCCAGTGAGAGATGCTGGTTGGGTTTCTGGGAGAGCAGATTTAAGAAAGGGAAAAAGAAAACAAACAAACAAAAACAAACAAACAAACAAAACCTGCTGTGTAACTGCAGCTGGGACAGAGGAGAGATAAGCAACCCTGCAGACACCGAGGTCAGCGAAGATGGAGAGGGAGGAGGTGTTCCAGGTGACAGACAAAGTTGTGGAGAGGATCCTGGTGGAGCAGGCTATCCTCCTTCAGCCGATGGTTACCATGGCAGAGCAGATCTTCACACTGCAGCCTGTGGAGAACCCCCCAGTGGAGCAAGTGGATGTGGACTGATGGAGACTGCAGTGCATGGTGAGCCCCCACCAGAGAAAGACTCTGGGACAGATCTGTGGCCTGTGGAGAGGAACCCACACAGGAGCAGGGGATCTGGTAGGAACTGCCACCCATGAGGGACCTGTGCTGGAGCAGTTTGCTCCTGACAGATTGACCCTGTGGTAAGGACCCATATGGGAGCATTTCTTGAAGAGCTGCTGCCTGTGGGAAGTCTGCAGTTTCAGTTCAGGAAGGACAGCATCCCACGTGGTGCAGGGGGAGAGAGTGACTGTGAAGGAGCAGCAGAGACAAAGCATTAGGGACTGGCCCACAGCCTTCATTCCTTGTTACTCTGTGCAGCTTGGGGAGAAGGGTATAGAAGAGGTTGAGAAAGCTGAGGGGAAAGATGTTAGTTTGCTTTTAGTTTCTTACTGTTCTAGTCTGCTAGCGAGAGGCAATAAACTATATCAATCATCCTATGCTGTGTCTGTTTTGCTCATGGCAGTAATTGTTAAGTGATCTTCTTGTCCTTATCTCAACTCTTTCCATTGTGTTTTCTCCCCCTTTTCCTTTGAGGAGGTGAAGTGAGATTGTGGTTGACGTGGAGTGCAGCTGCCCAGCAGGGTAAGACCACCACAGATACAAGTGTCTTAATAGTATGGAGAAAAATAGGCAAACATTCTTTCTTTTTTTTTTTTTTTTTTCTCATTTTTTTACACACATTACTTATTTCAGTGTAATAAAAAGGAATAATAATAGAATGCAAGTGGACAAAAACAGTGTCTGGCAAAAGTTTTCCTTCCAAAATGACAAAGGTAACTGAATTATTAAACTTCTTTTTCTCCTTTAAACAAACAAACAAGCAACAAATAAGACAACAACAATAAAGGGAAGTTATGTAAATATGGCACATCATTTACCTGTCACTTTGAATTTCAATAAAGTGCTTTGAATAACAATACACTGCTGGACTACAGTGATGACCAGAAATTTCCTTAGGTCTGCATAACATAGTGTAAATTTAGAAAAGAGTCAGATTTTGTTCCTAAATTGTATCTTCTCTGGATTGTATTTTGCTTGTAAAAATGTATTACCCCTCTCTGAGAGTAGAGTCAAACTCTTTGCAAACAGTACCTTTTGTTTCATCATTATCTTCTCCTCTGTAAACCTGGTCTAGCATAGTCAGGAAAGGTATCTGAAAATTGCACAATATCAAACATTTTTTTTTTTTTTTTTAAGTAAACTTCACAAAATCACAGAATCACAGTGGAGGTTGGAAGGGACCTCTGGAGGCCATATGGTCCCCTTGCTCAAGCAGGGCCAGCTAGAGCTGGCTGCCCACAATCATGTCCAGACAACTTTTGAACATGTCCAAGGAGGGACATTCCTCTCACAGTAAAAAAAAAAAAAAAATTCTTGACATTCAGAGAAAACCTCCTATATTTCAGTTTATGCCCACTGCCTTTGTCCCGTCACTGGTCACCACTGATAAAAACATGTCTAGCTCTTCTTTTCACCCTCCCTTCTGGTTGGTATAGACATTGATGAGATCCCTGTGCCTTCTTTTCTGTGGGCTAAACATTCCCAACTTTCTCAGCCTTTCCTCATAGGAGAGATGCTCTGATCCATTAGTACTATCATGTACTTTAAGAGTCCTGGAAACTCTTGTGTTTATTCGCATAACTGTGAACTTCTGTAGGAGAGAAAAGACCTCAGGTGTTATCTGCAGAATCTGACCTACCATTGGTATTCACTAGTCTCAGTCTCAGTCTCATTTCTTTCAAAACATTTCCTAAAAAAATACAAATACATTCTGTTTCTGTTGTCTGCAATAAACATAATTTGACTTAAGCTTTCACTGTTGTGATATGTGCAAGGGGAATCTTTTGCACTTTTCTTTTTCACAGTCTTACAAAGTTCAAAAAAGTAGTACAAGGTAATAGTACAATTCAGTTTTTAATATTTAGTGCCGACCTCAGTCTTTAGTTTCCCTTGCAGAAGGATAGCGTCAAGTAATAAATCAAACTATAGAGAACAGATATTTTGTTCATAGTGAAATTTACTGCATTCAAAATAATTTTATCGGAAAAAAAAAATAGTTTGATTTTATTGCTTTTTGGTTAGACAACAATTCCTGGAGCAAAGCAGCACAGCACTATTAGAATGCATGCTTTGTTTTGAAAGGCTGGAATTGGCAATTTAAAATCTAAAATAAATTAAAAAAAATAAAAAAAAAAGAAAGAAGGAAAGAAAAGGGAAGTATAAATTTTTTATCTCTTTCTTTATGCTTCAATATAGACCAAACAATATTATTTACAGACCACTTTTTATTGATTCTATATTCTATATTGATTCTATATTACTAGAATACCATATTTGAAAAGAAATTATAGAAAAGAATTATTGCTAATTATTAAAGTCTGGCACTTTGTAAGTACATATATCTAAATGTCAAATGATACTTGTCAAACATATCATTAATACTGTCAGAATCAAAGTATCTAAATGTAGATCATTTTAATTAAAAAGCAATTCATTAATGATGTCAAAAATGTTAAAAGTATTGCATTAATGCCTTCTCTCTCTCTCTTTTCCTGTAAAGTCTGTCACAGTGTTAAAAACACAGTAAAAGCAAAGAAGTTTAATTTTGCTGTGAGACATTTTCACTAAATTTGTTTATAGACTCCTTCCTGGATCTATCAAGCTTCCTTCACAGTAAAGTTTCTTATAAGGGAGAATGTACTCACTTTAAGTTTGACTTTGCCTACTACTTCTGTATACATGTATACCAGCAATAATAACCATAGTAGTGATTATTATGATGGAGAGAATGTTAACCTGCAATGCACTTGTAATTAAGAACATTTTACATGCACTTCATCTTTGCCTTTGCTTGTTCATATGTTTTAAGGGAAAGTTTTCCAGAATTGTTCATAACACACATAGACACACACATAAAAACCTTGCAGATTAGTATACAAATAATGAATTTTGAATTTCGTTTGAATATTGTGATATTTCCTGGCTTATGAGAAAAATTTATGAAAGACCAGATGGTAAAGTGAGAGACATAAGTATTCATTTTACTGTAGTACTATGGAATCCTTTCCATATGTCATCACTGGAAAATCTTATCTTGAAACACTGACCTCCCGGTAGAACTTCTAGAAACATTATATATCATAAATAAACAACTGTATAATTAATTACTTTGGGCTTGACAGGCCAGTAGATGGAAATCTTAGTCTTGGAAGCCCAAGACTAAGGAAGCCCAAGGATAGATGGAAAGTGACATATTATAATTGAAATGTCTGTGACTGATCATCTTAATGATCAGCATTTTACTAACACTTAATGTGTTAGTAAAAAAACAAATGTCATACTACAAACAATTCTTACATTAAACAATGTAATTTTAACTCACTTTAATTCAATTATTTACTTACAGTTTTGACACTTGTAACTTTCTTTAGATGTAGTTTTACTTTCAATCACTACCATAAGGTTTATGAGCCAGGTGCTAGCAATTAGTCACTCATCACAACTGTCATGCAAAATACAAAAGAAAATTAACACTAGCAATTGAAACAAAGGCAAAATCATTATATTATTAGTAATCAGGTAACATATTTCTATGGTTTGCATAATCAAACAGATGTATAATTCATTAAGGAAGTCTCCCAGTTATGTCAGAGTCATAGGCAATATTCATAATATGTGAACAAGAGGGGATATAGATTACTTTTCATTGAAAGAATGGTAGCAGATAAGAGGCAAACAGATCATCGTAAATAAAAATAAAATATTAATAATTTCACTGTACCATATGGTGTCATCAGTCATTCCATGTCATTCCAGACCAACAGTGGCAGTTCTAGTCAGAGTGGATTGTGTAGAGTGGTACTATAGTTTATTTAAAATTGGAACAAAATATGAAAACAATAAAACTTTGTAGCATATTATTCTGCAATCTAAATTATTTTATTTATTTATTTATTTATTTTCCTCCTGACAAACTGAATTTTAATCAAAGTATCATAAGGTTTAGTTGACCTATCAAAATGACCTCAAAAGATAAAACTTAAGGCAAGATTTTGTTTTCAATTACTTCAATTACTGTAACATAATTCAATGGTATCATATTTATGAAACTGCAATCACTATATGTGAAATGAAAGTAGGTAGAATGAGATTAATATCTATTAATATTATCTAATTGTCCTGTATGTATAGACAGACAAACAGCAAAGTAGCAAAAGTAAATAAAAATAAAATAAATAAATGCTTCCTTGAAATTTCCAGAGTTTCTCACCTTTTTTCTCTAAGTGAAAGCTTTGCTGTTTTCCTCCTTTAGGTCTTTTTTGATTTTGTGTCTCATATTCACCCATGACAGTACATATTGCACTCACCACAGTGAAATGCTTATAAAGTAGGTAAAGAAAGACTGCGTAGGTAATCGAGGTAAGGTAATTGTTATAAATGGCTCAGTCTTCAAAATAGGACTGTAATCAAAGTTTACAGTTTATTAAGGGAATAGAGGTAAGCAAACAGTGCTGGGTGCACTGGGAGTCTCTGCTCCACCAAGACACACACCAGTTACATCAGGCAGCTGTTTTTCATGCTCCAAGGCTAATACATATTCAACACCACTTTTGGAAAAGACAGAGTTATTATAATTAGTTTCCTGGGACCTGAACCATCCCATGGATGCATGCATATCAGTCTCCGGTGGTCCCTCTGGGGGTCACTCATACTGAAGGTTATTCTTCTTCCCAGGCTTTGTCCTTCGGTCGTTCTTCAGCGTCCCCTCCTCTCCTTATTTAGTAGTCTCTGGGCCAGATGTCAGAAAGCTGTGTCTCATGCAATAGTCAACAGTTATCTCAAAAAACTCCCTTCTATTCTCTTATCTCACAGACGCGAGTCTCAAGGTTTACCCTTCAAACCCTCTATCGACACGAACTGCTAGACCATTCTTTTGCAAGATACAAGAACTATATACACTAACCACTGTTTCTCTTGGGCTTGTGGTTATTTATACAAGGGAATGTAACACAGAAGGTCACATTTCATTATGAGGCCCTAGCATTGTTCCATATTGACACAAATCGGATAAACATATTTCACAGTAATTGAGGCCTCCAGTCTCTCTTTAAGTTTTGTTAGATTTAGGCACTTCTAGAGAGTAATTCATGTTGTTCTATCAGACAGGTTTCAGAGAGACAGTTCAAATCTCCCTTTGGTGTGGCCTGTCTCTCTTCATTAGCTATAACTTTGGTTAGATATGGAACTAGTAAGGGCTAAAACCAGAAGGATTTTCATGCTGCTCACAATCCTTTCTTATGCAGTAACAAATGATAATAAATAAATAGATAAGAACATATGGAGAAAAATACTGTGAATACACAAGATGCGTGGAAGTGTAATCCATATTTGAAAGGTTGGTAAGTAAAACTGAATAAGGCAAATGAAAAATGGGAAAAGAGTGCAATGTACAACTAAGTAACTTGAAGCACTTTCACAAACTGAACTGAAGGTCAATGATTTCTTTCCTTTTTTAAATCTTAATTTCTCCTGAGTTTTCATTTATGAAATAGGGATAATAATATCTCTCTATTCATGAAACTGTTGTGAAAATAAATTGTGAAGCGTATGCTTTCTGTCACAGTAAAACTACATGTGCAGGAGAAGAAAATTCAATTTCTGGAGCAGGGTGTGAATAACATGCAGTATTTAAAGCATGAGGTCATGTACACAGCAGCTAAAACAAATAAACAAATGACAGCAGCAAACAACAACAACAAAACTTTAATCAGGTAATTAAATGAAATATCATGATATTTTCATCCAGAACACAGAGATATGAGATATTCATAACACTTCTGATCTCTGTCATTCTTAACTCTTGAACTCAACCCTGCAACTTGTATGCATTTTTTTTTTTAAATATACTGTGTTATAAGTGAAATATGAAATAGAGTAACTGTAGGGTCTTATTCTGATAAGATCCAAGTTTTCATAATGTGATTTCCTTGAACTAGAAGGTATTTTTCTTTATATAACTTTTTGTTTTCCTGGGATTCATTCTCTGGATTTATTTTAGCTTGTATATGTGCGTATCAGTTTCCATTCTTAATCTTGGTGAAAAGAGTTTTCATATATCAAGCTAGAATTTTGTGTGTTCCAACTGTTGTGTTTTTATTCAGGTGGGCAGCTGAGTTCTATCACAACCACTCACTCACTCCCCCTTCTCAAAGGGAAAGGGGGAGAAAATATGATGAAAAGGGCTCAAGGGTTGAGGTGAGGACAGGGAGAATGCTCAGCAATTATCATGATGCACAAAACAGACTCACAGTAGGGAGATTAGTAAAATTTATTGCCTATTAGTAACAAGCTAGAGAAGTGAGCAACAAAGGAAAGAAACTAAAAATGCCTTCCTCCCATCCACTCTCTTCCACCTCCTTCCCCCAGGTGAGCGGCACAGGGGAACAGGGGAATGGGGCCTACAGTCAGTCTATAACACTTCTCCTCCATTGCCCCTTCACAGTCACTCTCTTGCCCTGCTCCAACATCCCGCATACAGGATGCCATCCTTCCCAAATTGCTCCTGTGTGGGCTTCCCACAAGCAGCAGTTCTTCAAGAGCTGCTCCAATATGGATCTGTATCACAGGGTTCCTCCAATCATAGCACACTGCTCCAACCTGGGTCCCCCATGGGCAAGCAGCTCATGCCAGGTCACCTGCCCCTGCATGGTTCCCTCTCCATGGACTACAGGTCCAGCCCAGAATCTGCTCCAGTGGGGGTTCTCCACAGGCCACAGCCTCCTTAAGGCCAGATACACCTGCTCCTCTGTGGTCTCCTCCACAGTCTGCAGGATGGAAATATGCTCCGCTGTGGTACACCATGGGCTGCATGGTGTACCATGTGGTACAGCATGGACAGCCTGCTTCACCATCGTCCTCTCCACAGGCTGCAGGGGAACTTCTGCTCCAGCATCTGGAGCACCTCCTCCTCCTCTTTCTTCACTGATCTTGGTGTCTGCAGTGCTGTTTCTCACTCTCCAAGCTGCTGTTGTGCAGCAGTGTTTGTTGTTATTGTTGTTGCTTTTGTTTTGTTTGTTTTGTTTTGTTTTCTTAAATCTGCTCTCACAGAGGAGCAGACAACATCGCTTATTGGCCTGGCTCTGGGCAGCAGTGGGTCCCTCTGGAGCCAGCTGAAACTGACCCTTATCTAACATGGGTCAGCTTCTGGATTCTTGTCACAGAAGCCACCCCTGTAGCCCCCTGCTAGCAAAACCTTGCTACATATACCCACCACACCAACTCGTGTCTGTTACTACTTCTGCTGCACAGCTTTGAGAAGAATTTAGGTCTATCTTTTTCATGTCTTCCTACCCTGTAGTTTTAAACAGTGGTAAGGTTTCCTTCATTTACTTCTCTTAAGGGAAAACAAAATAAAACAAAACAATAAGAGAACCCAGTAGTCTCATACTGTCCCTGTACATCATGTACTTTACATTTTGATGGTGCTCCACAGGACTTATTTCAGTTTGGTAAAGTGGTTCTTGTATGAGGGAACCCCAAACTGGACACAGTATGTTGGGAATTGGCACAAAGGGCGTGGACATGAATCCGCTGAACAGTTGTTCGATCAGAGCTTGTTTTAAGCAACCAGGAGTGGGCCCTAGTTATGCTAACTGAGGTGTGGGAAAGTACCGAGAGGAGTGGAAAAGTACCGAGCGGCAAGGACAGAGTGACCTTGTGATAAAGAGGAACTGTGTACAGAGAAGTAGCTAGGGAACTATGAGGAAGCTGTGACCGCAAGTTAACTGCAAGTAGGAGGGACATGAAAAAACGTAACCTTTAGGCTTAGCGAATCAGCAAGTGACTAGTAGACATAATTATAATCATCTGTATAAATATGCACTATCCGGACAATAAAGTTGAACTATGCTTTACCGCTCATATTGAGTCAGCTGCATGTGTTCCGTCTGCCGCGTTCTAACAACAGTACTCTAGATGTAGTCTCATCATTTCTGGAGAGAGAAGAGTTATCTCCTTGGTCGGGCTGACAACACTGTTGATAGTATAGTTCAGAATGAGGTGGGCCTTTTATTTGCTGCAAGCGCACAATGTCCACTCATGTTTAACTTGCCTACCAGGCCATACAGGTACCTTACACCAAAGGTGCTTTCTAGCCTTTTGGTGCCCAAACCGTCTTGTTTTGAGGAATTGTTACATTCCAGGTGCAGGACTTTCCGTTTGCGTCTGTCGTACTTCAGTGGTTCCCATCAGACTATTCTTCCATGCTGCTGAGGTCTTCCTGAATAGCAACCCTGCCCTCCCACATACCAACCACTTCCCTAAATTTTCTTTCATCTGCAAACTTGCCAAGAATTTATTCTTTCCCATTGACCATGCCATTAATATGTACATTGAACAGTATTGGTCACACTATAGATCACCTGGAAATGTCACTACTAGCTGATTTTGAGCTGGATTTTGTACAACGGATCACCATCTTCTGAGCCCAACTGTCCAGTGAACTGTCCATATCATTGTCCACTTCTCCAGTCTACAGTCTAGCTATTAGAATAGTGTGAAAGATATTGCCAAAATTGTTGTTAAAGCCAAGTAGCACTACAGACACTGCTGTCCCCTTGCTCATACAGACAGTTGTCTCACTATAGAAAGCATAAGTCTGGTAAAGCACAATTCCCCCTTCATGTTGGCTGTTCATACTGTCTTCTGGCTCTCCATGTACTCAGAAATGGCTCCCAGGTGACTGTCTTCATAACCTTCCCAAAGCCAGACTACTGGTCTGAATGTCCAGTAGTTTTCTGGATCCTTCTCTTTGTCCTTCCTAAAGATGGGTAGGTTGCTTGCCTTTTCTCAGTCCTGAGAAATATCCCTCAATATCAATGACATTTCAAGGATGATGGCTTCTTTGGCATCAGCCAGCTCCTTCAGCACTCTTGGTTGTATATTATCTTGTCCCATTAACTTGTGTATGTTCAGTTGATGTAAGTAGCCCTTAACAGTCTTCATCTGCTGTGACTAGTTCTTCACTCATACTGACTCTGTTGGCAGGGTCCAGGAAGTCCAAGGACAAACCTTACCAGTAAAGTAAGACAAAATAGACCTCAAGTATCTCAGCATTGTCTATATGCTTTCTCTCTAGATTCTTGTCCTATTTATCAGTGAGTGTACATTTTCCTTTCATTTCATTTATTACTGATGCATTTGTAAGAACCCTTTGTGTTATTGTTCACATCTCTTACTATTTCCAACTGACACTGAAATTCAGCTTTCCTAACCTTACCCTTGCAATCTCAGGAAGTTTGTTTGTATTGCTCTGGTTAGCAGGTTCCTACATCCACCTTCTTTATATGTCCCTTTTGCATTCAAGAGAAACTCCATACAGAAAAAAAATTATATATATATATACATATATATATATATATATACATTAAAATCTCACCCTATCTGTGGCAACAAAGAGCTTTTGAATATTCTAGGAGATGAAAGGTAATGTATTGACTTGTTCTGTATATGCTAGATCCAATTTCTGGATTCTATTATGTAAAAGGTACTAAACAGTGATCTATAAATAATGTATCTGACTTATCTGTCTGTTGTGAGTAAGTTTCCTACTTAAGTAAGACTTAAGATAACAGCATAACACTGAAAGCTTTGCCATTCCATGACATTTATTAACAGAGTGACAATGAAATGCAATATGAAATCTGACAATGGCATAACCTAAGGTTTCAAGAACTGATAACTACTTTTGACTCCATGAGCAAACTCCTGTGATTTTACAATGAAGGTAGAAGCTTAATTTTGTTTTGCTTTGGGGACTGTTCCTCTGAAGAAGGTTAACAACTTCCTGACCTGTGCTAGACAGAGCCTCTCCAGCAGGTTGAGGGAGTTGATCCTTCCCCTCTACTTTGCACTGGCGAGGCCACATGTGGAATATGGTATCTAGCCAAGGGTTCCCCACTGCAGAAATATTGTTGTCATACAGCAAAGGTCCACAGTGGAGATCAAGGGTCACATGTCTCTCATATAAGGAGATTTTGAGAGAGCTGGGACCATTCAGCTTAAATAAATCTCTTGGGTAATCTCATTAATGTGTATAAACATCTGATGGGAGGGTGTAGAGAAGACAGAGCCAGGCTATTTTCAGGTATGTCCAGTGACAGAAACTAGGCAACAAGCACAAAGACAAACAGAGGAAATTGTCTGATTAAAATAAATAAATAAATAAAATAAAAATGGCTGTTTTTATTTATTATTTATATTATTTATTATTTTACTGTGAGGGTGGTCATACACTTCAACAAATTGCCTTCATATTTGGAGATATTCAAAACCAGACTAGACACAGTCCCTAGGAACTTGCTCAATCTGACCATGTTTTAGGAAGGTGATTGAACTAGGTAATATCCAGAGATCCCAACCAAGCTAAGAAAATCTATGATTCTGTGATTTTTGTTGTAAGAGAACTAATCCTAACAAAAACCTGGATGTTAAGTTATCTAAGCACCACACTCGCTCTCCACCAGTATGACAGGGAAGAGAACTGGAAAGGTAAAAGTATAAGAACATGAGAGCAGCCCTTCAGAGAGAGACTTGAGGGTTCTGGTGGACAAAAAGCTCAGCACAAGCAGCAGTGTGCACTTGCAACCCAGAAGGCTTTGTCCTGGGCTGCATCAAAAGAGGCATGACCAGCAGAGTGATGGAGGTGATTGTCCCCCTCTACTCTGTGTTTGGAAAGCCCTCCCTGAAGTATGGCATCCAGGACTGGCCCCAGCAAAAGAAAGACCCACATCTGTTACAGCAAGTCCAGAGGAGGGCCACAAAGAAGATAAGAGGTCTAACCTCTCCTATGAAGAAAAGCTGAGAGAGCTTGGGATGTTCAGCCTATAGAGAAAGCTCCAGGGAGAACTCATTGTGGCATTTCAATACTTAAAGGGGTCTTACGAAAAAGCTGGAAAGGGACTCTTTACTTGGGTAGATAATGATAGGACAAGAGGGAATAGTCTTAAACTAAAACAGGATAGATTTAAGTTAGACGTAGGAAGAAATTATTCGCTGTAAGGGTGGAGAGGAACAGGAACAGGTTGCCTAGAGAAGTTGTGGATGTTCCATCCCTGAAGATGTTCAAGGATGGGTTGATGGCCAACCTGGCCAACCTGTCCTAGTGGGTGGTATCCCTACCTATGGCAGGGGGGGTGGAACTAGATGATATTTAAGGCCCCTTCCAACCCAAGCCATTCTATGATTCTATACAACAACTCAAAAGTTGAGATAAAACCCACCCACCCTCCACCTTCCTTCTTCTTTCCCCCAGCTGTTATTGCTGTACATGACATCATATCCTAAGGGATAAACCCCTTTGGACTGTTTAGGTCATCTGTCCTGACTGTCTTCCCACTCAGCTTCTTGTGCACCCCCAGCCTCGTTACTGGCAGGCCAGCGTGAAATGCAGAAAAGACCTTGACTCAGTGTAAGTACCTCTCAGCAACAACTAAAGCATTGATGTGTTACCAACACAGTTTTGATTATGAATTCAAAAGCCAGCAACAGCAAGTGTACAGTTAGCCTTGCCAGGTACCCACCTACCAAGCTGCTGTCTTTCTCCCCCTCCTGAGAAAGACAGTGGGAGAAACTACAATCAATCAATCAATAAATAAAAAATGTGTGTCAAGATCAGGACAGAATTTTGCACAGTAATTGCCTTTGTGAGAAAAACAGATTTAACTTGAGGAATATCAATTTAATTAATGACCAATTAAAAATAGACTAAGAGAGTTACAAACAAACAAAAAATATATATAAAGATAAAAATAATTAAAAAAAATAAAAGCTTCATCAACTCTTCCCGCTTCCAGGAATAGACTTGGTTCTTTCTTTCCCATCTCTTCTATCTCCTCCCCCATAAACAGCACAGAGAGAACAGGGAACAGGGGTTATTTACAGTTCATATCCTGTCTGATGCTCATTCATCTTCATTCTCTTCCCCATCTCTAGCATGAGGTCCCTCCTACAGGATACAATCCTTCACAAACTGCTCCAACATTTGTCCTTACCACAAGATGCAGTTCTTCAATAACTGTTCCAGCATAGATTCTCTCTACACAGCACAGTCCTTTAGGAATGGACTGCTCCAGCATGTTATTAAACTGCTCCAGCATGTTATTTAACATTAGCCACAGTTCCTGTTGGACCACCAGCTCTGCTCTACAGGCTACAGTTCCTATCAGGATCCTGTTCCTGCATGGTTCCTCTATGTTCCTCCATCATCCACAGCTTTGTTCAGGCCATACCCACCTGCTCCTGCATGGAATGCTCCACAAGTTGTGGTGTGAATATTTGATCTGATATGATCCTCCATGGGCTGCAGGAGGACAGAATGCTTCTCCATGGTCTTCTTTGTGGGTTTCAGGGTGCTCTGCTCTGGCTCCAGTAGCACTTCCTCTCCTTCCTTCTTCACTTACTTTGGTGTCTACAGGGTAGTTTATCTCACATTTTTCTCACTCTTCTCTCCCAGATGCTGTGCAGTATTTTTTACTCTTTCTTAAATATGCTCTCACAGAGGCACCAGAAGCATCACACATTGGCTCAGTTTTGGCCAGCAGTAGGTCCCTTAAGACTTGCTGAAACTGTAGCTTCCCTCCCCACCCTTCAACCCCTAGCCCCTGTTCCACATCAAAACCTTACCACATAAAACCATTTTGATGTGGTACTTCCCCCTTCCATTTCTAATTCCTTACTTTCACAGTGTTTAATCTCAACTCAATGTTAAATTAAATATCTACAAATCATCACCTGGAAAGGGAAGGACTACTCTTTTTGCTTGATTTTAGCAGGACCTTAGATGAACAATTTTATATGAGGGTCTAGATTACATCATATGAACTGTAGACATCATGTAATATTTGTTAGCACCAGCCTATCAAAAACGACCACACAGTCATGATACTACCAAAGACAGTGAAACAATCATTGGAGACCTGGTGGAATAGTTCAGGACATTTCAAATAAAAATAGATAATTATTTTTAGGGAATTTGGGACCTACCCAAATGTCTAGGTTTTTGATAGTTCACATCAGGTAAAATTATTCTACGCTATGAAAACAGATTAACTTTAAAAGTTCTATTTTCTTAAAAAAAAAAAAAAAAAAAAAAAAAAAAAAAGAAAGAAAGAAAGAAAAGGCATAAATAGCTATTGACATTTCAGATTCTGCTATTGATGCTGAAACACAACTCTAAAAATGCAAAGCCAGACCAATTTTTATTCTTATTCTATTTTATAATTTATTCATTTATTTAAATCTTACTTTTTGCATCTGAATAACATACTGAAAATCTATCTAATAGTGGTCCATTAATAGAATAGGCAACTGAAATTAATAAAATATGAACCAAGCCATCTGTTTAATTGGAAAATATTTTTAAAAGACAATTTTTAATCAACTTAAAAGCTTTTTTTTTTTTTTTTCTGAAACCATATATATCATGTATTGCTACATTTTAGAAAAGAAAAACATATATTTAAACATAATTTTATGGGGTGAAAAAAAGGAATAGGTTTAGTTAAGCCCTAAAAACTGTGGTATCAGTGCAGTATTACAGTCTTTTGAGATGTTAGGTTATTCAAGAACTGAAAACAAAACAAACAAACAAACAAACAAACAAAAACAACTCAGATTTGACCTCTTTCTTCATCAGCATGTATGTAGATTCATAATTTTTCAATAGCCAAAGCCAAAAAAAAAAAAAAACAACAACAAACCAAACAAAATCAAAAACAAACAAACAAAAGCAACAACAACTAACCAAAATAGCCCTCTAACAAGTTTTTAATCTTCTGCACATTTTAATTTTAAAGTTACCACATTACTCTAAGGTATAACCATAACTCAACCTGAAGGAAAACTTATAGCTGTGTAGGTGATGGAACAAAACTATAATGCATGACTGACTTCACTGTTGCAAAAGTAATCAGCTCCTCGAGTCATCTATGAAAACAAAAAAAATAAAATATTGCATTGTAAGGACATACATTAATAAGCTCATTTTTTTTAATACACATAGGTGTATTAAAAAGTGTGTAGTGAATTTAAATGACCACAGTGAAATATATTTCAGTCATCAATACTCATACTTTTAGGGTCTAACAAACTTTAACACTTCTTGAAAATAACAGATTAAAGAAAAGATTAACTGTTCTTAATCAAAGAACATATTAACCAACTCTCACTATCACATTTCTTGTTCAAACAAACAATAAATCTAGAATACTTGAAGAACTCAAGTGCAGAGTGATATTTCATAACACATAATAACTTGCAAGAAAGGATAATATATATCATGAAGTATGTTATTAAGGCAGTAATTATTCTGCATCTTCTTGAACAGCTTTAACATTCTAACAGGTAGCCTCAGTATTCACAAGTGTTCATAGTGGAGAATAAGAAGGAACTGCCACTAAGCAGTTATAACATTTAAAACAGCCTTTAATACACAGATGGGTTCTAAGCATTAGCTTGCTTACTGCTGTATATGATGTATCACTATAAAATCAGACTATCTTCTACTATGTTGCAGCTTGGTCTTCCTATTAACATGAGCACAGTGTTACAGAAGACATTTCTTACATTTCTGTATGGATTTCACAGGAGGTCATCTTGTAGGTGAGGAATAAATAAGTCATCTCTAGAACAAGCCAATTAACTTTCACTCAGATTTTGTGATTTAAGAAAACAACCCCTCTTCAAATATAGAAAGTGCTATACCCTGAGTAAATTTCTTGGTTGTCTTAAAAGCTACTGAAACTATAGCACATTTTATATTTGAAGAAAAATAGATTTGGAATTTCCAAATGGTCCACGTATTAACAGTATAGTAAGGTATATTAGTCTTCTATAACTGTAACTAAGTAGACACTTCTACTTAGTTCATAGAAACCCCAAGAAGAACCCAAATCCTTATTATGGATTAATTTGCTTTGGAAGATTTGAATAAAATGCAAAGCTTTATTGCAGATAATGCTTTATTACCACTGACCATGTTTAATTTGATCATGACTTAGAGCATACTAACAATGCAAACATTCTTCTGCTAAAAACTTTTTAAACAAACATTATCAGAAAGCCATTTTCACCAAATTTGGTATGAATCCCTAAGTGGAGAAGACAAAACAGTCAAGGGATCAATGTAGTAAGGAGCAAAAAAGAAAAGACAAGATGTTACAGGAGAAAAATGAGATTAGTAGTATTTGAGAGGATTTTGTTCGTGTTATGATATACATATTCCATTCACTTTTTGAATTTTTACAGTAATTGGTGAAACAATAGTCACAGTCAGTGCATTGAATGAAGTCTAGACAGTGATTCAGGTTACCCCAAAACTGACCCATTAAAGCAGGGTGAAATTGACTAAACATATGTTACGGTTTAACCCAGCTAACAACTAAGCACCACACAGCCATTTGCTCACTTCTCACACCCTGAGTGGGATGGGGAAGAGAATCTCTCTTGAGAAAAATAGAGTTTAATAGGATAGAAACAGAAGGGAAAATAATAATAATATATTCTTATGATCATATATCATATATATACACACACATACATGTATATACAAAACAAGTGAGTCACAATGCAATTACTCACCAACTGCTGACTGCTGCCCAGTCTGTTGCCAAGCAGTGGTCCTCCTCCCCAGCCAACCAGTTTTTATTGTCCTACATGACATCATATGTTATGAAATATCCCTTTGGCCAGTCTGGGTCAGCTGTCCTGGCTCTGTCCTCTCCCAACTTCTTGTGCACCCCCAGCCTTCTCAGTGGCAGTATGAGAAACTGAAAAGTCCTTGGCTTAGTGTAATCACTGCTCTGCAAAAATTAAAAAATCAGTGTGTTATCAACATTTTTTTCTCCTAAGTACAAAACATGGCACATACCAACTGCTACGAAGAAAATTAACTCTATTCCAGACAACATAAGGACAATGTATCACCTCAATGTATCACCTCATTCAGTACTTACTGAAGTTCTGTCCTTTCATGGAGGTTGCTGCAACTGAGGCACAAAAATGTACTTCATGTGGCTTTCAATGCCTGTGTTTTGGTCTGCTTCGTTTTTCCATTTCATCGGTGATTCTATTGACTATCATGGGAGTTCTGATACCTACTTCATATGTAGGAATCTGTACGTAAATAGATGCTCATAAACTTAGGTACCTTAATCTGAAACTAAACCTTGTGTAAGAGATTTGATCTGACTGCTTGAAGGTAAACCATCAGAATCATTTGAGACACCTTAGAATAGACTACCTAGTTCCAGCTGAAGCTTCAGAAAGAAAACAGTTTCTCATTTATCCTCTATTGCATTTGCTACATCCTGATACTTTGGCTATATTCTAAGGTACTTCAGATGACAGTGGAAGTCTACCTTATAGGCAACTGGTTAGAGGTTCTAGATTTCTGCTGCTGAATTAGTAATCCTAGTTTTCCTTCAATGTCTTTTGCAAGTACCAGAGGGAGAGGAAACTGATGAGAACTTGATTAATTTGTTAGAAGAAAGATATGTTAGGGTGACATTAATTGCTCAGATATAAATATGTATACTTCCTCAGATCACCTTTTAAGTCTGAAAATTAAATAAAAAGACAGGTATATGAAACTGTATACCAGAGACCTTATTTCTAATAATTCATGTAAACCACAAATGAGAGGCCTCTGTTTTCCAGATAATCTAAATATAAAATAACTGAAATATATGAAATGAAGAATACATAATCCATATTAAGAAAATGAAATTAAATAAGGCATGCTGATTTTGCTTTTGTAAATTCTAATGAAAATCAACACACTCTATTAACCCAAAGACTTTGAGGGTAAAGTTGTTTTTTTTTTTTTTTTTTTTTTTTTTATCTATACTTAGTACAAGTAAAAAAGTTATGATGGGGTGGCAGAAACACAGCAGAGTGAAAGATGTGAAAAGACAACAACCAGCAGCAGTTAGAGTTTTCTCCCAAAGCCTGAGGTGTCTTTACAGAACTGTTTCACCCCTTTGCTCACTGAAAAGAAAAGACACATGGAGGGTGGAACTGAGTGAGGCAGCCTGATCTACTCCCTACATAACAAACACTGAAACTAAGAAAAGGCTATTCACTACAAGAAGTACATCAGGGTCCTGGAGCATGTTCAAAGAATGACAACAAAGCTGATGAGGGGTCTTATGAGGAGTGGCTGAAGGAACTGGGGTTGAGAAAAGGAGTTTCAGGGGAGACCTTATTACCCTCTACAATTACCTTAAAGGAGGCTATAGTGATGTAAGAACTCTTCTCCCAAGCACCAAGTGATGAGAAGGAATAGACTTAAAGTTGTACCAAGAGAGTTTTAGGCTGGATATTAGGGGAAAAAAAAAATAAAAAAAAATTCTTCACTGAATGGGTTGTGAAGTAGCAAATATATAACTGAAATGATTCTATGATTCTATAAATAGCATGGCAGAAGGATAGGTTTTTAATGTTTTACCTTTCTGTCGATATTCTCAGCTAAAAACAGTGGAAAGTTCTGAATATATCCAGTCATATGTTTTTCAGTCAGATGTACCTAATACACAAAGGGATAGCCAGACATTTGCTTGATACAGGTATAACAAAAGCCTTTATGCCCACAACTACTTTGTCATAAAATAGTTTGTTGACAGAAATGTCAGTAAATATTCATAATTCTAGTACTTTTAGAACCTGTAGGATTCTTTTAGTATTTATTTAGTATTTTTATTTTTATATATTTAGTATTTTTAGTATTCTTTGATATACTTTTAGAACCTGTAGGAAAATGTAGGATTCTGTAATAGAAATCCCAGACCAAAAAAAAAAAAAAAAAAAAAAAAGTCTTCTATTAAAAGCCACACAGCCACACTGTTCATTTTCTAAGTCTAGTGCTAGTGGTGATTCTGCTCAGTGACCCATACATACACATTATTTCTGCTAATTAAGCCTTTAATTAACATTGATGGTTTTAAGTAAATAGATATGGTATCAGCCTACAAATACTGACTTTTAATAACTTCATTAGTATCTAGTTTACTTGTTCTAATTATCTTGCTAAACACCAGTAAAATACTTTAGCATCATTTACATTAGTCTATTAATAGCAGTTCAATTATTTTTGTATTTCTTGTGTAATTTAAAATAATTAAATAGCAACAACATTTAAATTTTAGCTTTTTATAGACTATAAATAATCCTATAATTAATATTTAATTGCAAAAATACCAGTGCATTTCTTAATTTGTGATGTGATCTGTTGGTGAAATATCTATCAACAGGAACTAAACATGCAAATGGGAATCTTCCTTATAAATAAATAAATAAATAAATAAAGCATAAAAATAAGACCTCTAAATTCAGTTATGTTCTGTCTGCTGTTCAGGAAGATGTTTTGTTTTGTTTTGTTTAATCTCTATAAAAAAAATAATAATCTAATGAACAAGCAAATAATGAAATGCACAATATATATTCAAAGAATGCATTGTACAAGAAGCTTCATGAATACATTCAGAAACATTTATCTTTTAAGAAAGGTTAAATCTCTGGGCCAAGAAATCTTAAGGTAAAAAGTTGTACTTTTTGTATTCATTAAAAATAGAAAACACTGCAACACTGTGTCTTGTTTGGCACATGTCCTTGTAAATACATTTTCTCTAGTGACTCAAATTTGAATGAGGTCCACATTAATCTGAAACCAATTATAGTTGAACCACTAAAAAGTTGTCATTAATCACCTCTCTCGATCTGCTGGTCAAGCTTCTTTTCATGCAGCCTAGGATATGATTGGCTTTCTGGCTGCAAGCACACATTGACAGCTCATGTTGAGCTTCTCATCAACCAACACACTCAAGCCCTTCTCCTCAGGGCTGATCTCAATTCATTCTCCAACAACCTGTGCTTGGGATTGCCCCAGCCCTGGTGCAGGACATTGCACTTGGCTTTGTTGAACTTCATGAAGTTCTCACTGGACCATCCCTCAAACCTATCTAGGTCGCTCTGGATTACATCCCTTCCCTCAAGTATGTCAACCACACCACACAGCTTGGTGTCATGTGCAAACTTGCTGAGGGTGCATTCAATCCCACTGTCCATGTCACTGACAAAAATGTTAAACAGTGCTGGTCCCAGTACTGACCCATGAGGAACACTCATCATCGGTCTCCACCTGGACACTGAGCCATTGACTGCAAGTCTTTGAGGGTCAAGTCTTTGAGGATCCAGCCAATTCCTTACCCACCGAGTGGTCCATCCATCAAATCCATGTCTCTCCAAATTAGGAACAAAGATATCACTGGGGACAGGGTAAAATGCTTTGCACAAGTCCAAGTAGATGATGTCAGTTGCTGTTTCCCTATCAACCAACGCTGTAACCTCATCATAGAAGGACACCAGATTTGTCAGTCATGATCTGCACTTAATGAATCTGTGTCATCTGTCATCAATCACCTTATTTTCCATGTGCCTTAGCACAGGTTTCAGGAGGATCTGCTCTATGATCTTGCTGGGCACAAAAGTGAGACTGACTTGCCTGTAGTTTCCCAGGTCTTTCTTTTTTCCCTTTTTAAAAATAGGGGCTGTGTTTTCCCTCTTCCATTCAGTGGGAACTTCTTGAGACTGCCACAGTTTCTCAAATATGATGAGTAGTGGATTAGCAACTTCATCTGCCATTTCCCTCGGGACACACAGATTTTTAATTTTGAGGTATTTGATTCTATCATTTCCAGGCTGAATTTCTTTTTCTTATTTGCGTTCAGTGAAAGTTTGTTCTCTATTTATCCTCACATTGAATCTCTGACCCAGAAAAAAACAGGTTATGAATAACATGTATGAGCTCTATCAGCTGAGCTTTATTTTGAATATCAGCAGCAAAATAAAGAATTTAAATTGATTATCCTGGACAATATGATATGCATATATAAATATACACACTTGCTATGACTGTGTACATTAATAATACCATATACTTCCATACGTCATACCAGAGACTCCACACTGCATGCAATTTCAGAGTTCTGTTTATTTCTTATAAAAATGAATTAAACACAGTAATAGAATAGCAAATAAGTCTATATTGATAATATAGACTTATTATAGATCATTTGATAAGGATCGAAGTTGTATGTGTGGAATGCTTCACATGAAAAGCTGCACATATGCAGTTCTTTTAAGCAAGCTGTTTATGTGAGAAAATTAGTGACCTATTGTTTCACTCTTCATCTATGTGCCAAATAGTGGAGTTCATAGTTTATACAAAAATGACAGGCATAAAAAGCACAAGAATATAGGGTGGATAGCCACCAGGAATTAGAAGGAAAGATTACTAAGAGTAGATGGTTTGGATAAGGCCAAAAGATGACAAAAAGGCTAAAGGTTTGAAAAGGGCTAGGGCAAACATCAGAGGGGTTAGAGCCACAGAATGATCATGACATCCAGCAGCTTCTGAGTTGTAATTCCACTGTCCACATTCGTGACTTTTTTCAGCTTTGAGTCTAGCTGAGAGCCTAGGATGAAACACCTCTAGTGTAAAATCTCACCTAAAACATGCCCTCAAAGGATATGTTCAGTACACAGCTAGAAAATGGATCTATACATTAGGTTTTTTTCCGAGAATGAACAAGAAGCTTCACTGAAATGTTTTTTTTCTGTGTATTTTTTTTTTTTTTTTTCAGAATGTGGAAATAAAATGGGTATTTAAATAATATTTTGATAATGAAAATTAGGCAAAAATAATTACTAATTTCACTTTCCTCCTTTTTTATTTCCTTTTAGTAGTCTTTCTGAGTGAAATTGAAGCCCCCAAAAATTCTCCAAAAGGAAGCTCCAAACTGAATATAGCCAAATATTTTCATAACATCCATTGTTCATCTATTTTAACTTTAAACTGTTATTATTTAATATGCCTAATTTCTTGTTTATGTTAAGAAGAGAGGTTTCAGAACAACAGATTTCATTTAAGTAAATTATGGGGACAGTAAACACAAAAACTAATTTGAAATACATGTATGTTTTCTGAAGAACAATCTAATCAGTGACATAAAATTAAAGAAGCATTATCATTTTTATTCTCCACCCTTTGCTATAACACCTAATATAAAGAAAATAAGCTGTTTCTTTCTTGGAAAATTGTAGAAAATTGTAGCTGTTTCTTTCTTGGAAAATTGTAGAATGATGTAATAATAATAATAATAATAATAATAATTATTATTATTATTATTATTATTGTTATTATTAATAATTATTATTATTATTACTTATTAAATATTTATTATTGTTATTATTATTATATTATTATTATTATTATAGGGGAATTCATGGCTTTGATATATCATTAGAATTAGATTAAACATAAAAATAAAGAATTTGCATTACTATGAAGTTAAAAAAAAAAAAAAAAAGACAAATCCAAAGAAAAAATAAAATGAAACTGCTGATTTTGAGGTTTAATTTTTAAATGATAATATATATATAAAAAAATAAGATAGGGCTGCGGAGATGTTATTCAGGTGCAACCACTGAGCACTGCTGTTTTTCTGTGATTTTTTTTTTTCTCTTTACAAGTAATATTGCATAAATTACAAACTTTCTTCTGTGCATAAACTCTGTTTAGGATTTAAAATAAAATATTTACTTTATGTTAATGAATTATTTTCTTTTATTTTCCAAAATGTATTTTAAAGACTGCATTGATTGAGAAAGGAAGCACATCTGAGGTGACTCTTGCAGTTTCAAAAGTTGTATATTTTTAATGTGTAAGAAATAACATTTTGAGAATTAGTGTACAGAAAATAATAGGATAGGATGAAGAAAACAAAAGTATACATAGGAATCTAAAAAAAATTAAAAGGTTTTTCTGTCATTTTCTAAATACTTTAATATCAAAGTTCTAGATATGCCAGTGATCTAGATATGCCAGACATCTTTTCCTGAAAAACCTGGAACACCTGAGACTGGGGATCTCAAAGAGTAAAAGCTTTGACAATGTTATGTTTAAATTCTAAAAAGAATATTTTCAAGCCATTTAGGCTAAAATCATTAAATAAGTGGTTTTTATCATTTTTTAACATTTTTTATCATATTTTATCATTTATCAAACATCAATAAGTGGTGGGTTTTTTTTTTTGTTGGTTTGTTTGTTTTTTTAATCTACTAAAAATCCTTTTTTTTGGAAAAATGTAAGAAAAAATAAAAGTCAGAATTTGCTATTCTTTGCATTACATAGAAGTAGGTCTTTCTATGCGACTTCTGGAGTTATTTTTGATGTACATCATCATAGGTACATGATGAAAAACAGAAAATGGACATGATGAGGAGGAAATTAATTTTTCAAAAATGATTTTTCAGCACATCACAAAGAACAAACAAACCATATTGAGTCTGTTATGCTATGTATGTTATATGTATATGTTATGTTATGGAGGTACTGTTATGCAGATGGTATGGTAGCACATAAAGGCAAGAAGTACAGCTAAGCTGGCAAGCAAGGAACTGAGAAAGATATGACTGTAAAATACAACTCAACTGTTGAGTTTAAGCCTTAACTTCTAAACAATAATCTATAAAATGCAATTTAAGAGATGGGGGAAGAAGGGACAATAATATTCAGGTGCAGCCACTGAACACTGAGAATACATTATTTTCATGTAAACCAAATTTGTGACAAAGTAAATCAGATTGAAGAAGTTGGAACACCACCACAAGGAAGGGATGTGAATTGGTGTCAACAGGCTACACCAGAAAAAATAACATTTCCAAATTGTGTTGGGCATAAGTGGCAACTTTTTTTTTGGTGGGGTGTGAGGTAGAGGCTGTAGTAATGTTCTCTGTGAGGAGAGACCAGGGGCTGGCCTATTCTAGACACAGACAATTCCACGTGGCTCACTAAGGGACCTACTGCTGGACAAAGCCGAGCCAGTGAGCAGTGGTGGTGGTGCCTCTGTGAAAAAATACCCAAGAAAGGGTAAAAACACTAAGGTTCAATATGTGAGAGAGGAGTGAGTGAAAAACAAACAAACAAACAAACAAACAAAACAAATAAAAACAAACAACAAAACAAACAAACAAAAACAAAAACAAAAACAAAAAAACACAGCCCTGCAGATGCCAAGGCCAGAGAAGAAGGTGGGGAGGAGGTGTTCCAGATACGGGAGCAGAAATTCCCCTGCAGCTCAGACCATGGTGGAGTAGTTTGTCCATTGCATTGGGTCTATGTGGCAAGGATTTGGTAGTGGTGGGGAGCTGCAGGGGTGGCCTCTGTGAGAAGAATCCCATGTCAGAGACAGAGCAAGTTCCAAACAGCTCTTTTGCTGGACAAAGATGTGCTGATAAGTGACTCTGTTTGCACCTCTGTGAGAGCACATTTAAGAAAGGAAACAATTTTGTGAAACAGCATCTGGGAGAGAGGAGTAAGAATATGTGAGAGAAACAACCCTGCAGACACTAAGGTCAGTGAAGGAGAGGGAAGAGGTGCTCCAGACAGTGGAAAGTGGAGGACCATGGTGGAGCAGGCTGTCCGTCTGCAGACCATGATGGAGCAGATATCCACACTGCAGTCCACATGGTGGGGAAAGTGGATCTTTCTACTCCAATACGGAGGAGCTGTATGACTGTCAGTAATTACAAACTGTTGGTCCACTCAGGACCCTGAATGCATATGAGTTACAATTAGAAAACTGCAATCTAGAAGCCTTTAAAAAGTCTCATTAGACTTCAACTGGAGTTTCACTTTTCTTTTTTCTCTTTTCTTTTTCAAGTCAAACACTTTTTCCATTTCATTTTTCTCTTTATATCTAACCAAGATTCTTTGTCTTTAGGATACTACACCTAGAGCACTGAGTTACCGAGTTCAGCTCTGGGACCCCCAATGGTAAGGACATGGACCTGTTGAAGCAAGTCCAGAAGAGGGCCATGAGGAAGCCTGGAACACCTCTGCTATGAAGACAGGCTTAGAGAGCTGCGTCTGTTCAGCCTAGAGACAAGAAGGCTACAGGGAGACCTTATTGGACCTTTTCAGTACCTAAAGAGGTCTACAAAAAAGCAGGAGAGGGATTACATGTAAGGGAGTAAGAGAGTAATGTAAGGATTGTAATTGTAAGGATAATGTAAGGATTACATGTATGGGACTAAGAGTAAGGAGTAAGGAGTAAGGAGTAAGGAGTAAGGAGTAAGGAGTAAGGAGTAAGGGCTGGGGCACCTCTCTTACAAGGATAGACTGAGGAATTTGGGTTTGTTCAGCGTGTAGAAGGGAAGATCTCTCCTCTGGGGAAACCTTATAGCAGCCTTCCAATATGTAAAGGGACTGCCTGCAGTAAAGTAGGAGAGAGACTCTTTGTTAGGGAGTGTAGTGATAAGACACTGAGTAATGGCTTTAAACTAAAAGAGGTTTAGATTAGATATAAGGAGGAAATTCTTTACTGTGAGGGTGATGTAGCACTGGAACAGGTTGCTCAGAGAAGTTGTGGATGCCTCATCCCTGGAAGCGTTCAAGGCCAGTTTGGATGGAAAACCTGCTCTAGAGGAAGGTGTCTGTACTCATGGCAGGGGGTTGGAACAAGATGATCATTAAGGTTCCTTTAAGGTCCCCTTCCAGCCTAAACCACCCTTATGACCATTTTATGAGTCTATGATACTGCTGCTCCTCTTACTATTTTTTTCCTTAATGCCTGTCGAAGAACTCGGATACCAGATCACTTTAAAAAAAAACTTTATAGTTTGTGAATCAGCCTGTTACATGAGCATTCAGACTTTTTTTTTTTTTTTTTTTTTTTTTTTTTTTTTCTGTATTTAATAAATGATAATATGTGCTTCCAGGAACAAGAAATCCTATATCAAATGAAAGTATATTCAATAGCACCTGAAACACATATACGGAGTTCATTTAAGACATAATTTTAATATTTTAGTATATTTCACCTGTCATTGTTCTGCCCTGCCAAGGCTATGTCCGTAGTCCGGACATCTAAGTAAAAAAGGAGGACAAATTATCTTCATTTTATCTAGGTATGATGGACAAAGATGACAATTTCAAGTAATTATTTAAAACTTCAGCTTCCATGTTGTAAACATGGCAGTGGATGTTGCAAACCTATCTTCCTTTCAAGGGTAGTACCCTTTCCTCAAAATTACCTGTATGTTTATTTTAGCATCTTCTTAATTAGAATGATGTCTAGTAGATTTTTTTTTCTTACTATGTATATATGTTTACTTTAGCTGCTTCCAGTAAACATCAAGAATTAATTTTAAACAGTCAGTTTTTCAGTAGTTTCAGGCATAAGGAATGCCACATAGTATCAGAGCAGAGCTCTATCAGGCTCATTATTATCCTTCAGGAATAGGAATGTGTGGTGTAATTGCCAGAAGTAACTAGGAAAATAAGACTAACATTCACATTTTTTAAGGAAATGTACAGCATTGAAGAGGCTTTCAGGGTAGGGCATAGCTGCATTACCTGAGCGTTCCCTAGGTTCCCAACCTTAGATGCTATCGCGCTGGGAAAACTTGGTGTGCTAGCCCTAAGGAACAGTACGGAGCGTAGAGTGGAGTGAAGACACCATGACTAGGCTCTGTAACCAGGTAGGGACTCAATTGTTCTTGTGCACACCTAGACCGACAAGCTGCACTTTTTGCCAGCCTGAGCCAAGGACCTGTCATGTTTTGACAAATGCTGTACCCTAGTGTACTTTTGCTCATTATAATATCATTATAATACCAAAACAGACCTCCATCCCAAAAGCTACCCGCTTCCAAGGTGCGACCACCCCTCACTGAGCATGCGCCCTGAATTTCTCGGAGCCTATTACTTTAAACAGAGATGGGAGAACTTTTCACCAATCATAACTAAGATATGCTTGACTAGAGCCACTCAAGCTCCACCTAAAAGACACTCTGCCCTGGGTGTGAGGGGGTTATGGTAAACACTGAGAACTGTCACATACCTATGTTATTAAGATATTTAATGCGTATGAGGCATGAGGAGGTCTAAAAGATCTGGATTTCATTTCCACCCCTCAGTATTTCCCATGTTCTGAGGAGCCCCCCCACAATTGAGATGCCTTTGGTTGAGATCTGAATACTTGCTTATAAATCTCTCTAGAGTCTTTGATCTTTTTAACACGTTTATTTCTAGGCTGCGCACCTGTAATACCTGTAACACCTGTAACAACTGTGTATTTCATGCATGCTAGCTTGCTTTTGCAGACAGTCACTATCGCCGGCAATCCAAAAGAACCTGATTATCTGTTGCTGTAATAAACCATACTTGATTGCATTGTGATAGCTCTCATTAAATGCAACTAGGGTAAGGGTGGTTATCCATGACTGTGATAGTTCAGTGTTCTGAATCCAACCAGACCCCCAGACGGTTAACGCATTGTTGGTGAATGTCTGAACGGACCCCCAGACAGTTAATGCGTTGTTGGTGAATGTCCGACTGGTTCAGTACCCTGAATCTGACCGGGCCCATAACGATTAATCAGCTACACCCCTTAACGCAACAGAATGTCAGCCTATATAATTTCTCATAGGGAATTAATTCATTATGGCTATTACACATTTCTTCTCTGATTCTGTGATACCCTTTTTAAAGTGGGATAACTCGAACAGAAATCAAAATGTAGATGCATTTGCTATACTTTCTGTTTTGTTCCGTTTTCTTCCAACTATTTTCGGATTCTTTTCCCTTCTAATATCTATTGAGTTAGTTTTATAATAATAATAATAATAATAATAATAATAATAATAATAATAATAATAATAATAATAATAATAATACCACACCAAAAACACTTTCTTGAATTACATTGGATCACTTGAAACTCAGTACTACTTAAATATAATGAAGGTTATTTTTCTATATGTAAATTATCTGACATCACAAAATTGTACAGAATTTTCATCAGTTTTCTTTACTTGTCATTAACCATGAGTTTTATGAACTCTTGGCAGCTATGGATTTAACTATACTGAATAAGTGTGAAACACTTGATGATGATGATGATGATGATGATGATGATGATGATGATGATGATGATTTTATTGTTAATTTCTTTTCTAAATCTTCTGTAGACATGCTGTTATCACCTTCCAAAACAAGACCATCAGAGAGTTTGCTTGTGACATTGGGTGCATATATGGAAGTGTTGCATGAAAAGTGTAAGTTCTTAACAGAGCACAGCTCTATCTATATGGTTACATTGGTCTTCTTAATAGCCCAGTTCCTTACAACCCTGAGAAAACTCACACATCCTGATGAGTCTGTCCACTCGGTTTCTTCATAGTTTGTTTTTAATAATAATGCTACAAAAATAACCCAGAATATGGCAGCTAACAAATACGTTGTTTATGGTTTAAGGATTCTGCAATTAATATTCACTTCTTACCACAGACAAGAGGAAAAAAAAAGACCTATATATCAGCTAGAAATGCTATGAAAGCATTAGGATTAGTATATCTTAGTAGTATCTTAGTATATCTTGATAGATCCTTGATGTGGCGGTGACCTCTTCATTACAAGTAATTTCCTAAAATAATAATAATAATAAAAAATAATAGATGAATTTCCACAGAAGTTGATTAGATCAGCCTTTATAATTTCACTTTTCATTTCTATGCTGCCTGCATCCTTGAGCTGCTAAATAATTTTATAATTTCAGCAATATATGGTTAATGCCTTGTTTGCCATAAGATTACCACAAGATACTTAGATTTTTAAGCTTGTTTAAAAGTTGTTTTGTTGTTTGTTTGTTTGTCTTTTACATGGAAATAACAATTTTGGTGACTTGTTTTTACCTATGATCTACATGTCAGAAAGCTCAGGTCCTTTTATAATTTTAAAATTTAATGGTTGTTAACTACCACAAAATTGTGTAGAACAAAAAATGCCTAAAATGTTTCATTTTGCTCAGAGATTTTTAACAGCTGAACACAATACTGAAGATTCTTTTAGTTTGTCTACATATTCTGCAACAGTATTTGGAAGATGGCTTTCTTCTAACATCTGTGCTTCAAGACATTTTTTTCAATCTGTTGAAGTACTCGAACAAGTACTATAGTTACCTTTTACTAAAACTCATGTAATGCCTGCTGTTTAAATTCCTTTGCTCCCCATCACTGTCTTCAGACACTGTCGAGAAGAAAATTGCTCGACCAACTTTTTTTTTTTCCCAGCACTGAATGGCATTTTTTAGCATCAATAGTATAAAGACAGGTGTCTCTAGTACTTAAAAGACAGCTAATAGTTGACATATATGACATATATAATACACTGTTCCATAGTCCTTCCAGAATATATACCTGTATTGGTTTCTGCTTTCTGAGAAAACAAAAATTACCTAATCTATTAATTCTTTTCACAGTTAGATGTAGAACTTTGGCAAAAAATTCTGTCACCAGGCTAACAAATTTTATTCCCCTGATGCATTTTCTTTTCCTTGTTTGTTTGTTTGTTCGTTTTCTGCCAAAGAACAGATTTTTAATTCTTTTAATATATTTAATACTTATTTATTCAAAATTTGAGCTTAGTAATAACTAAAAAACTTTTTTTTTTTCCATTGAATAGCAGTTTACAATGTTTTACACTTATCTCACATTTACATTTGCAATAAAAATACTTTAAAACAGATATAAATTTAGAAAAGTAAAATAATAAATGCAAAGTAAAACTGTTACAAAAGGTATTTTCAGGTGTGATTATGATTGATTTTGCATGTGACTATACAATGTGATTCTAAACTGCAACAATAATTTCTATAACATGCTCCTACATATGCACAAAATGCATTTTAAAACTTTTCACACATAGCCTTTAGAGGCTATTTGCCTCTATAGAGGCAAAAGAGGGCATTTATCTTCCATATTTATTCTGAAATCAATGCATTATTTTTCAGACCTTCACCACTACATTCTAATCCTGATATCTGTGAAGCAAACCTCTAGGAATAGAATAGAATAGAATAGAATAGAATAGTTCAATTGAAAGAGACCTACAAAAATCATCAAGTCCATCAGTGCCTGATGACTTCAGGGCTAATCAAAAGTTAAAACATATTATTAAGTCTATTATCCAAATACCTCTTGGACAGCTGTGAACTGACAGCTGTGGAGCATCGATCATCTCTCTAGGAATCCCAATCCAGTGTTTGATCACCTTCAGAGCAAATAAATTTTTCTTTATAACTATGATCTTCTCCTGAACCTCTGAAAAATGTAGTTTGCCTTCTTGGCTACCAGTGCACACTGCTGACTCATGTTGAGCCTGCTGTCAATGAGCAGCTGTCAACCCCCACATCCCTTTCTGCTGATCTTCTTTCTGGCCACTTTTCTCTCAGTAGGTGCCTGTGCATTACTCCATCCCAAGTACAGAACCCTGCATTTTCCCTTGTGGAATTTCATGCCAATGATGATTGGCATTGTGCAGAGGTATATATTTAGATACCTCTGCAAGTTCTCTCATCCCTCCAGAGAGTAAACAGCATCTCCCAGTGTACTATCATCAGTAAACTCTGCATAGTTACATAGTTAACTGATAACAGTTTCAACAGAGTGTTTCATTCTCTTAGAATGTGGTGGTGCACATTTGACATAATTTCTAATATGCTCCTGGCCATGTGTTGTGATTAATAGGCTTTTTCTTTGCAAAAATTTTACATGGATACTGTTAGTGAAACCAACGAAAAGAGCACATCTCTCTCTTTATATTTTCTTCTTACCCTTCATTATTAATATCTGTTTTTATTTTTTAAATCATAAATACTATTTATGATTTTTTTTTTCTCATTTTATTTCTTATCAGATGTTTCATTTTTCTAGGGAACTTTGAGTAATCTAGTCACTCCGCAATGTTTATTCTTATTATTAAATAAATATATTTTAAATTAAAATAATATTTTGCAGTTTTAGCAATATGATAATCGGACATGATCTGCCACTCTCATAACTTAACTGGCCTATCTTGACAGAAGTCTGAAGTGTGGTCAGCTAATACTTGACTGCCCGCACTGTTTCCTACTGTTCTTGTAGGAAACTCGAAGTGGAACTATTTGCAACTTTTGGCTGCTTGGGAAGCAGGTGACATCAGTGATACTGTAAAAAAGACAGTGGAAAGACAGTGTCTGTCCATATTTGGTTCATGATATCTGACAAAACTAAGAAATTCTAATGGATATGACTAGGTCATGCACAGAATACTGAAGCATGTCTGCATTTTAAAATACAGATGGCAGTTCACCTGAATATAATCTGTTCAGCACTGCACTCCTCTAAAGCAATTACTAGCAGATTTGACCCTGAAGGAGATATTAAATGATAATGAAAGACCAGTCAATATAAAGATAAAAGTATATCAATGTGGATTTCAATTTCTGTTGCTGTTGCATGCACCTATAAATTTGTAGTCTATATTTTTGTTTTGCTTTGCTTTGGTTTATTCTATCAGCAAAATATTGGGCCAGCTAGGTAATTTTCTAGCACTTTATTGCATATGAAAGAAAGCACATTATATCACCATGGGACATTTAGAGAGTTAAGCTCATGTGTCAAGCACTTCTCCCCTGTTTAGAAATGGATGATTTAGCCATAACTTCATAACTTGCATTTAAACAACCAAAGGCAGGCAAAACTGATTTGTGTGTGTGTTTTGCTAAATGAGTTTTTTAAAAAACACACACACTTTTTAGATGTTTCAGACATTTGAGTTTTCATCTGGCCATTGGTCTCACTATAGAGACACATTTGAGCATCATCTCATTCTACATGCTTATACAGAGAGCTTTTAAAGAGAATGATAGTCTTCTTGCTGTAAGTCAGACTTTTGAAACAGAACAAATTTCACTCTAAATGTGCCTACTTATTCTCTCCCTTGTGCATAATGGGAGTCTATGATAACTGTTTCAAACATAGATAAGAGAGAAAAATTCCAGATCTCAGAATTTTAAGTCTATTTAACTCTGGTCAGAATTTTAAGTCTATTTAAGTCTGGTTTTGTACATGTGCACAAATATCTAAATAACCCTTCTTATAATCACAAAACTGTTAAATGGGAAGATACTGCATTGTATTTAATGATGTACTTGCATTTGTGCTGTCGTCAACTTTATGTATATATATTTATGTTATGTATTATTCCAAAATTAAGACATATACAAACAAAATTGAACAACTATGAAACAAGAACCTATTAAGGAATATGACTTGTGATATATGTAAAATATTTCTGATATTAATTGTACCTAGTAGCAACTTTCAAGATCAAGCATATATTGATATTCACCGAGCACATTCACTGCAGTCACAGAGGCTTCACAGAAGCTCATTGAGTAAGAAAAATAGAAATGGATAATAATGATCTCCCTGAATTAAAAAGACAATATATATATATAACACCTTTCTTTTGTATATCAACATACTGACACATCTTTAATCGTCCATCTGACTCTAAAAAGACTTCCCAGTGGTAGAAAAATTATAGAAATAATTACTGTTTTTCCTCTTTGAGTTCTAATGCCAGGACAATAATATTCCCTGTATTAGTATACAGGGAATCCTACATTAGTAGGATTTTTTTTTTTCCATCTTTCAGAGTTGAAATGTGCTTGATATTTTGGTTCTCTTGAATATCTGAAAATGACTGAAACTTCCTGGGAGTAATGCATTTTTAAGCTATAAATCCATCCAGTAGAAAAAGTATATATTGATAATTGACTCCTTTAAATTCTTTGTTATATAAATAATGAGCCTTGACAACTTTTTAGGTTTTTGAAGGCAAGGCACAAGTCTTCAGACATTTTCTTGCTTATCTTTATCAGTGTTTTGAAACTGGCCAGAAAGAGATCATGTTTATTTGGAACAAAATGTACAGTAGGTGTTAGAAAATTTAATCCCAGTAACTAGGTAAAAAGAAGGTTGGAGTTAAAAAGGAAAAATCAGTAAGATAATATACTGATTTTTGTTCCTGTTATATTTTATTGATCAAATTTATATTTAAGTAACTTCAATGTCAAACATTTTATTGACTTACACACTTTATCTTTTGATCTGAAGATAAATAGTTCAAGTCATTATTTCTCAAGAAAAAAAAAAAAAACACAACAAAACGAACAAACAAACAAAAAACCCTACTCTTCTAAATTAAAAAGAAATAAACTGCTTTCTAAACGAAAGCTATTTGATATGGTTGAGGTTATTTTTTCAGAAACTTTTTTTTTTTTTACTTTTTTACCTTTTTATTAGTTATTTATATACTCGTATTAAATATAAATATTGAGAGTTAAGATCTCAAAGGCTTAAAGGGAAAAAAATCTAATTTTTTCATATTACATTGAACTGATATAAAATATTCTTATATGGTATTTATAAATTTAGTATTTCCTCATCCTAAGGGTCAGCAAGGAGAAAGAGATAAGCTCTTCACATTGGTGCATGGTGGGAAGATGAAAGGTAACAGACACAATTTTAATTTTAAAAGCAATTTTAACTAGACCTACTTTACTTTGAATGCAGTCAAGTGATGAAGGAAGTTGCCAAGACTAGTTGCAAAAAAACCCTGCAGAAGGTTGGACTAGAAACCTCTTGAAGTATCTTCCCAGATGAATTGTTCTCTGAACTAACAGTCTTAAGGAAAAGAGCTTTGACTAACTTTCTAACTCAAAGTTTGTTAGAGAAAGATATATTAACGAGGAATTTTTGTGTGTGTGATCACAACCTTTTCCTGTGTGATCACAACCAATGTGTCTGTACACCCAAGCAACATATGTGAAATTAATACATTTTCAAGGATTTTGTTGCCTAAAAGCTCTTAAAATTCTGTTTTAAAGACTTGATGGGATAATGTTGTTCATGAACTTTCTCTTCATCTCTTAGCTATTCATACTGAATATCAGTTAGCACATGTGTAAGATTTCCAACAACCAAAGCATGCATATACTGCTCAAAAAGTTCAATTTATTACTGAGAATTCGTCAGCTTCTTATTTTTATTTTTTACAATCTTGTCTGAAGAAATTGCTTACCTCTTCAAAAACTTATTTCAGCTGCATTTTTATTTGTATTTTATTTTATTTTGTTTTGTTTCATTTATTTTATTTATTTTTATTTTATTTTTTATTTTATTTATTTTTATTTTATTTTAATCTATCATATCTTATTTTTTTATTTTATTTTAAAGTTTCCTACTATTAGACATGAACTAGTGGATGAAGCTCAGAACTCCAGAGGAGGTAAATGTGTTAAAACAGTAAGAAAGCAGTTTTTATTTGTTTGTTCATTTGTGTTTGTTTTTGCTTGTTTTGTTTTATCTTTTTTTTTGCTTCTTTGTTTTTGTTTTCAAAAAAACCAGCCTTTTCCTATACAGAACTATCACATTCTTAGTCTATTTTTTTTTAGCTTCATAAAAATTCTTATAAGAAATTGTTCTTTAAAGTTTTAAATAGTCTTTATTTTCAGAAGTCAAAATACAATAGGACATTATTTTTAATCATTAGATTACCGTGTAATTTTTTAACATATTCTTGATCTTCTCAAAAGTACAATATTTATGTAATAGCAAAGGATATCTATATTTCCCTCCTTACTTTTCCCAATAAATATAACATTACTTACCTTGAAACAAAGGGGGGGGGGGTTCACAAGTGCTAGTGCTTGTCTACTTTTGGATGAGGTTGGGGGGAAAAAAAAAAAAAAGACAAAGCAATTTCACAGGTTTTTATCTGCACCAGCAGTTCTTTCCTTACATTTAACGTCCTTTTAAAAGGAGGATACATTCATAAGACCAGCCTGAAGCATTTAGATGGAACTAGGAATACATCTGAGATGGAGATAAATATGTGATAATGGAGATCCATATGATAATGGACTTGAGTCTCTGCTTAGGTGAAAATTACAGAAATACTAAATAGCTACTAAATAGCAAGTAATATATTAAGATTTGGAAAGGCTTTAGACTTTCATTCTCAAAGAAGACAAAGTCAGATTGTGACTAAACAGCGGTTGACTTATTTCTTCTGATTGATTTTTTTCTACATCTTAGCTGAAACTATAATGTGATTAAGAATTCAAGTATATTAAGAATTCAAGTATAAAAACCAGACTGCAAGAAGCACACACATTTTAAAGAGTAACGCCAATGACATATGACATATGACAACTTCTTAACTATCTAACTTAACTATCACATGTGACTATTATGTATTATATGTATATGCTTTAGAATATTTGTTTGAGCAATTAAGCATGTATTAACAGTAAAACATACTGGACAGAAAATACATTTTATATAGATAAATATAATTATTATAAATATTTGTATATTATACTTGTTAAGAATTTTCCAATCTATTTCAAATCAATACAGAGAAAAAAAAATCTACCTTTTTTTTGTTACTGAGGTGTCAGCTTGTTTGAATGGATCCAATTCAATTTCCTGTAATCTGTTACAGTCTTCTCCTATTATATTGTGCCTCTTCCTTTATCTGGTGTTGTAGGTCATAAGTCTGATTGTGTTATCACAGTCTCAGGTGAACATGGCTGGTTGTTGTTTTGATAACATATTGATTTCTAAATTTTCTTACTCACTTTTGTCTGTTTGAAGTCAAACAATAGCACTGAACAACAGATCTAATTTCAAGTTATCAGCCATATCCATCCCTCTGGTCTGCTTTCTAAAACCAATAGACTGCTGTTAAAACTAAGCTATTCTGATGGCAGATTTTAATTTTTAACTTTTATTTTTTAACTCCGTCTGTGTTCCTACATCAGGGAAAAGTTGTTTCCTAGACCCTGAAAACAATATATCTTGCTCATGACTTTTGTTTTTTTTTAAAGACTATTAAAAAATAACCCTGAAATGTGCTATCATATGTGTGTTTATGCTTATGGTACACACTTATAAATATATAGAACATTCTTAAATCTGTTGGTGAAATATGTTGAAATAAAAACGTTATTTTAATTTACTGTGCGTGCTTATCATATAGCCTGTATTATTATCTGGGCACATTTCTTTACTCTTTCAGTATCTTCAGAAAGACTCTTGCACAATCTCTACCTGATTACTGAAATGGGGGAGCTCAAACTCTAACCTCAACCCAACAAAGCACGAAAGATCATGCCTAACATTAACCCTGAGATTAGTTCAACACTGAGATAATTCAACCCACTGCTACTTTACTGCTTATGTTCTTGGACTCAATCCATCCTCCTCAACATGGCAGAACTACCACCATTTTTTCTTCCTAAGAAGCTAGCACTTTTTTCTCAACAACAAAACTTACCACATTGAATTAGCTGTCACAGCACAGTCTCAAAGAGCTAAAAACATAAATATGAATTCTGAACATGAATTCCAGGGGGAGATTTAGAATAACAAAAAATCTAAAATATGTTCTGCAAAGGGAAGCACAGAGTCAAGAAATAGAAGAAGTGTAACTGTAATGAGGTTATAATCTATAACAATATAATATAAAAATTATTGTTGGAAAACTAATCCAAAGTCAAATATTATTAAAAGGAATAAGTATGAAAAAATTCCTTCAAATATATAGGAAATGAAAACAGCAAACTGAGGAATAAAACCTTCCATATTCAGTCTTGGGTATATTTATCCATTTCAACGTACAAAAAACTTTAGTGACTAGCACCCCCAAGTCTTTTTCTGCTGGATTACTTTCCAGCCACTCTTCCCCAAGCCTGTAGTGCTGCCTAGGGTTCTTCTGGCCAAAGTGCAGGACCTAGCACTTGCCCATGTTGAATGTCATGTGACTGGACCCAGTCCATTTATCCAGCCTGACAAGATCCCTCTGCAATGTCTTCTGAACCCTCAAGTAGATGGACAGTCCCACCTAACTTGGTATCATCTGCAGACTTACTTAGGGTGTGCAGTCAAAGTCCTCATCAAGACCACTGATAAAAATGTTAGATAAAACTGGACCCAGTACTAAGCCCTTGGGAATACTAGTGGTGGCTGGCTGCCAACCGGATTGGACTCCATTCATTATGGCTTTGAGCCTGGCTATCCATCTAGTTCTTTACCCAGAGAACTGTACACTTGTCCAAGTAATGAGCAGCAAGTTTCTCTAGGATAATACTGTGGAGAATGGAGTCAAATGGTGCAGCACAAAGAAATGCCAGACACTCCATCCAGTAAGTCCCCAGGGGCCATTATGGGGACCCATCCTCTTTAATATCTTTATTGATTATTTGAATGAGGGAATCAAGTGAGTTTGCAGATGACACCAAGGAGGGGAAGTGTTGATCTGCCAGACAGTAGAAAGGTCCTGCAGAGGGACCTGGACTGGTCGATTTGATGGACAGAGGCCAATGGGATGAGGTTCAACATGTCTAAGTGCCAGGTCCTGCACTTTGGCCAGAAGAACCCCATGCAATGCCAAAGGCTTGAGGCAGAGTTGCTGGAAAGCTGTGCAGAGGAAAAGGATCTGGAGGTGTTAGTTAATGCTCGCCTGTACATGAGTTGGCAGTATGCCAAGGTAACCAAGAAGGCCAACAGCTTCTTGGCTTGTTTCAAGAATTGTGTAGTCAGCAGGACCAGGGAGATGATTGTCTTCCTGTACTCTGCTCTGGTGAGGTCACACCTTGAGTACTCTGTTCTGTTTTGGGCCCCTCACTACAAGAAGCACATCGAGGCCCTGGAGCATGTCCAGAGAAGGGCTACAGAGCTGGTGAAGGGTCTGGGACAAAAGTCCTATGAGGAGCAGCTGAGGAAACTGGGATTGTTTAGCCTGGAGAAGAGGAGGCTCAGGGGTGACCTTATTGTTCTCTACAACTGCCTGAAAGGAATTTGTGGGGAGCTGAGGGACATCCTCTTCTCACAGATGGAACAAGACGGAACGACCTCAAGCGGTTAGGCAGTAGAATGGGTTGCCCAGGGAGGTGGTGGAGTCACTATCCTTGAGGGTTTTTAAGGAAAGGTTGGACATGCTACTTAGGGATGTGGTTTAGTGGATGGTAATGGTGGTAGAGAGATGGTGGTACCAGATGAACTTGGAGTTCTTTTCCAACCTTAATGACTATATGATTCTATGATTATATATGCCAGTTTCATTATGGGTCCAACTTAAACACATCTATACTAATGCATGTGACATGGGAAATAAGCAGGGGGAATTGGAATTTTTACCCATTCTTGGGGCTATGAGAGAAAGTTCCAGGACTTGAAGGTTAGCAAGGTAATGCCTACAAGACACCATTATGGAGAAATCTCCCAAACACTTTATAGGAACATGACGCACTGGGGTGCCCCTAGGAAGTGCCTGCATGCTAATACATTCAGCATAGGGAATATACAAGATGAGTTAGAGACATGCACACACTTACAAAATTATTGTCCCCATCATGGAGATGTGTGGGGATGGCTCCTGTGACTGGAGCATTGGCATGGAAGGATACAGGCTCCTTAGCAAGGACAGAGAGGGGAGATGAGAAGGGCGCTGTTGCCCTCCATGTCAGTGAGCAACTGAAGTTCGTGACGCTCTCTGTCTGGGGATGGATGAGGAGCCAACTGAGAGTTTATGGGATAGGATTAAAGGGATGTCAGATGTAGGAGACATTACAGTGGGAGTCTGCTACAGGCCACCTGACCTGGAAGCCCAAGTTGATGAGGCTCTCTACAGAGAGATAGGAGCAGCCTCACATTCACAAGCCCTGGTCCTCATGGACCCACCATGGTATCTGCTGGAGAGACAGACTCATACCAGATCAGGGATGTCAAAGGCAATGAGAAGAGATTCTGTAAGTACATTGGTGACAAAAGGAAGACTAAGGAAATTGTAGGCCCATTGCTGAGTCAGACACATTCATGTTTGGATATACAGGACAGAGAAAAGGATAAGGCACAGAATGCCTTCTTTTCCTCATTCTTTAATAGCATTACATTTCATATTGTCCAGCACCCCAGCTCAAGCAGCACATTCTATGTCTTGCTAGTAAAATAAATTTCAAAAGTTCTCCCCCACATAAAAGAATAAATAATTATTTTTATTTCATGATAAAAAATAGATCAGAACATGTAGACAAAAGTTCTCTAATGACACTGGCAGCTAAGTACCATACTCACTCTCCCCAGGTTTGACTGGGGACAGAATTGGAAAGGTAAAAGTGAGAGAACTCGTGGTTGAGATAAAGACAGTTTATTAGGTAAAGAAAAGCTGCACACACAAGCAAAGTAGAACAAAGAATTCATTCTCTACTTCCTATTGGCAGGCAGTTGTTCAGCTACTTCGAGGAAAACAGGGCTCACTACACAGAACAGTTTCCAGGGAGACAAATCTTTCAATGTGAAAAATCCATTTCATTTCAAAATCCACGTCAATCCATTTGATGTGTTTTAAAACTAAGGATTGAAATTGATTGGTAAAATGTTGCTACTTAACATAATCACCTTATCTCTTGCATTGGCATTAGTCTATTGACTTTTTTTTTTTTTTTTTTTTTTTTAACCAGGTTAAGAGATACAAAAATATAGAAATTTGTTGTTCAGTTTATGCAAGGACAAATCACACATTGATCTAATTGATTTTCAGGAAATTTATATTTACTTTGCTATGAAAAAAAAATGGATTTTGGTATCCTGAGATACTAAGGATTTAAAATGTAGCTTGCTTTAGTTTAGTTTCAGTATGTTCCTTAAGAATAATGAAATGCTTTGTGTAATAGATTTTGAAGCTAACAGCCACAAGACTCCTATAGATCTTCATCAACATGAATAAGATTTTGTGCTGTGTCTTTGCAAAGTTAAAACAGGAAAAGTATTAAAAGTTTACTCCCTGCCTTTTCTTTCGTCATAAAAAAGGAGACAAGATTGAGCTGCATCCTGTGATTAGAGTTGCATTTTCCAGGGCATTCAGAAGTAAGCAGAAAAAGTTAAATAACTGACTAGACATATGGAGCTGTTTATTCTGATTTCATTGGGAATTTGTGGAGAACTGTTTCAAGATGAATATCTCATCCCCGTGGAGCAATGTAGCTCTCTGTTCTTCCTATTTTGTAAGAATCAATCTATACTATGACAGGTAAGTAAGAGGATAGTTTCAAGTTCCATTTCCTAATTGAATATCGTGTTCAAATCCTCCTGGAGCTTTTAGTCTTATTAACATTTTATCTGCCTTAGTATAACTGCCAAATACTTCACAGAAAGTTGGAATAAATCCAATAAAATATTTTACAGTTGTGGAGTGTTTTGTTAAAAAAAAAAAAAAAAAAAAAAAAAAAAAGTGGAATGAGAGAAGGAAAGATACCAATATTTAAAATGGTGGAGTGTTTTAAATATTGGTGGACAGATGGAAAAGCTCAGCCCTGTAAAGATGTAAAGTATTAGAACTGTCCAACGCTGAAAATATATTGGCATTAATATTTTTATCTTCTGAACACAGAACTTCTACTTCCAATTAGGCCAACTTATTCCAGATCACTCTGTCAAGTACTTTTTCATACAATTTTGTAATTAATAGAAAAATAATATATAATTGATATTTATATTTATATATATAAACTTTTTTATTGAATTTAGTTTCTGTCATAGTTCCATTACCTTTGAAATGCACAACATGAAGCTTGCATAGACACTTTTGAAAAAAAAGTGTTTGTTATTGTAGACAAGCATTTACAAGAAAAGGTCAGCTATATTCCCCTCCCCCCCCCCCCAAAAAAAAAAAAAAAAAAGCTTTCAAAATTACAGTAAAAATTAGATACTCACTTTCTCACTTTTATTGTTTGTTTGTTTGCATCATCGGTTTGGTTTGATTTAGTTTGGTTTGGTTTGGTGGTGTTTGTTTGTTTTGTTTTGTTTTGTTTTTTTCTCACATGAAGAGCTCATTTGCTCTGCTTCTGAGACCTTGTTTTAGTCAAAAGCAAAAATTTTATAGTTTTAATGTTAACATCTGTTGACATTTAAAATATATTTTACTCATGTATAGTGTAGAAATGTTTAGAAATCATTTTCTATATAGTGCAGTGATGTAAATAATGATAAAAAGTTTTTAAACTTATGAAGATCAAAGACTATTTCAAGGGCATCCCTGTTTTAGTCAAAGCATGTCTATTGCTTTTCTATTCCATTTTATTGATAGATTTTATTTACATCAGAAATAAATTATTATTTAATTTCAGTTGTAAAGAAAGTATCTGTGTCAAAAGAAAGAATGCCATCGACTGTGTTTGCTCATTGTTTTATATTTTTATTAAATTCATTTTACGTCTTTAATATGTGTTATGAGCTTTACTTCTGACCATGGTAGCTTAGAGGTTTGTTATTTTTGTTGTTGTTTCCTTTTTCTTCTTTCTTCTTCTGCTTATTCTGATTAGAAGGAGTGGTATTTTTCCATATTCAGAGTTATCTCTTAATTTTCATTTACTCTTAATAAACTGTATATATTCACACCTGTGAATTTTCCATTTTGGAAATATCTATAGTGGGTATGAAGACTAAAATAATACCATTATTCATTTATGATAAATAACTGAGATCTACTAAATGCACCATATCAGATACTGGTTAGAGTTTGTTAGAATACTCAGAAATCCTACGTTGAAAAACTTGCATTCCCTTTCATTTTTATGAACTCTAGATTTTTATTTTTTTTTTTCTACTTTGGACATTAAGTTTGCATGTCATAGAAAGTGTAACTAATACTGAAAGGAAGCAGAACATTAAACAAGGAAAACAACTGCACAGGAGGGCAACTTAGATGATAAAGGGTCTAAAGGGAAGATGTATGAGGAATGGCTGAAGTCACTTGGATTATTCAGCCTGGAGAGGAGGAGACTGAGGTGAGACCTCATCACAGTCTACAATTTCCTCACAAGGGGAGTGGAGAAGCAGGCACTGATCTATTCTCTCTGGTGATAACTGATAGGACCTGAGGGAATGGCTTAAACCTGCAATGGGGGAAGTTCATGCTGGATATCAGGACAAGGTTTTTCACCAAGAGTGTTTTTGGGCACTGAAACAGGCTCCCCAGGGCAGTGGTCATGGCACCCAAATTGCTGAAGTCCAAGAAGTATTTGGACAATGTTCTCAGAGACGTGATCTGATTTATTTGTTTATTTACTTACTTATTTATGGGTTGGTCCTTTGGGGATGCATGAATTAAACTTGATGATCCTTGTGGGTCCCTTTCAACTCAGATATTCTATGAAAAGGAAGAATGTTAATAGCAGGTCAAGGGAGATGGTTGTGGAATAACTGCTTAAGGTGACTTGAATATTAAACTGATATTCACATTTTAAAGAAAAGGTACAGCACTGAAGAAGCTTCCAGGGTGCAGTGTAGTTGCACTACATAGAAGTTCCCTAGGCCTCCAACCTTAGAAGTTAATCACACTGGGGGAACCTGGTGTGCTAACTCTAAGAGGAACAGTACTAACTCTAAGAGGAAGAGCGTAGAGCAGAGTGGAGACACTGCGGCTAGGTTCTTTGACAAGATGGGAACCTGATCTGCACATCGAGACCGACAAGCTGCACATTTGCTACCCTGAGCCAATGATATGTCATGTTTTTGACAAAATGCTGTATTCTAGTGAACGCTGCTCATTATCATATTATTTCAATATTATTATAATACCAAAACATACCTCCATCAAAAAAACTACCTGCCTCCAAGGTATGACCATCCCTTACTGAGCAAGCAATCTGTATTTCTCAGAGCCAATATCTTTAAATTAAACCAAGAAAACTTTCCACCAATTGTAACCAAGATATACATAACTAGAGTCACTCAAGATGCACCTAAAAGAGAAAAAATAATATATATTTGTTTAAGAGAGAGGAGATGAGAGAGATGATACCGTTGTGACTTCTGGGATCAGTTGCCATGCTGAGTTTCTCTTTCCCCCGCATTGGGATGCCTTTGGGTAAGATTTGAACACTTAGTTATGCCAAGTGACTCTCTGGGAAACTTATATATCTATATATAAGAGACAAGTCTTTATATATAAAGACTCTATAGAGTCTTTGTGCCTTTTAACGCATTAATAGCCAGCCTGTGCTATTCATACTTTTGGAATTTAAGTGTGCTTTGCAGACAGTGTCAATCCAAAGAACCTGTGTATGCACCTATTGCTTGAGTAAATTGCACTACTCATTAAATTAGCCATGATAGGTCTCATTGAACGTGACCAAACTCTTTAAGTTTGGCTGTGGTAGTTCATGGAATGCGACTAGAGTGAGGGTGTGCTATTTTATTTGTGAATCCCTAATGTGATAGTTCAGTACCCTGAGCGCGACTGGGCTTATAATGGCTAATTGGCTACACCCCTTAATGCAACAGTGGTTTCCTCAGCATTGGTCAGACACATCTGGAGTGCTGGGTCAAGTTCTAGGCTTCCAGTACAACAGAGACATGGGTATCTTAAAGCAATTCCAATATAAAAATGTGGAACATCTAACATATAAGGAGAGGCTGAGAGAGATGGAACTGTTCAGCCTGAAGAAAAAAAAAAAATAAAGGAAGCTCAGAAATACTTTATCACTGTGTAGAGATAAGATGGAGATACTCAGCAATATCCAGTGATAGGACAAGAGTCAATGGGCACAAGTTTAAATACAGAAAATTCCATGTAAGCATAAGTAAATATGTTTTTACTGTGAAGAGGGCAAAACAGTTGAATGGGTTTCCCTGAGGGATTATGGAGTCTGCCTCCTTGGAGATATTCAAAACTCAATAGCACATGTACCTGAGAAATCCACTCTAACTGACCCTGCTAAATGGACTAGATGATCTCAGGAGGCCCCTGAATAAATTCATCTGTAACAGAAAATTATGGGAAATTCCTAACAAGATTCAAAAACATGACCAGTAAAGGTTCAATGGTACTATCCTCACACCCAGTAGTTGTGGTGGTTTTACCGTGCTGGGCAGCTAAACCCCACAACCGCTCTCTCACTCCCCCTCTTTTAGATGAGGAGGGGGAGAAGTAAAGCAAAGAACAACTCACGGGTTGAGATAAGGATAATTTAATTAAAGGGAAATAATAATAATAATAAAATAAAGATTATTATGAACTAAACCATTTAACTAAAGGGAAATAAAAAGGGAAAGAGGAAAAGGGAGGGGAAAAGGGAAAAAATAAAAAGAAGGGAGGAAAACAAATAAATAAAATAAATGAAGGCTATATGGAAGTGCAGAGGAAAGAAATTACTCTCTACTTCCCACAAATGAGTGATGATTGACCACGTCCTTGAAGCAGGGCCTCAACACACGTAGCCGGTGTTCAAGAGGAGGACCGACGTTTTCACGACAGCCCACCCCTCCCCTCTTCTTCCTGTTTCCACCTTTTATTGCTGAGCGTGACATCACATGGTATGGAATATCCCTTTGATTGGTTTAGGTCAGCTGCCCTAGTGATGTTTCTCTTCTCACTTTTTGCTCACCCCCTAGGAGGGTTAGAGAAAGGCCCGATGCTGTGCCACTGCTGCTCAGCAGTAGACACAACACTGGTGTGATAACACTGCTGTTCCAGCTACAAGTGCAGAGCACAGCACTGTATGGGCTGCTGCCAGGAAAGTTAACATTCCAGCCAGACCCAGTACAGTAGTAAACACCACAATTTTAATACCTATATTCCCATAACTAAATTTTTAGTGACCTAACAGAGACAGCTTTTTTTTTTTTTTTTTTTTTTCTTTTCTTTTCTTTTCCAGACCTATGACAGGAAATAATTCTGATTTTATTTTTCAAATGTGATATATCATTCATTTTTATGAACTCATTCTCCTGAGACTTTCAGAATCCCACAGCAATAACTTACGAATTTGAATAAACATTCACATTTTCAGTGTATTTAAATAGAGGTTAATTCAGTCTTCCCTGTGGAGTTATCTTTTACTTCCAGAAAGAAAGTCCAATTTTATTTATCCATTTATTTACTTTTGACAATGCTCTCCATCTTTTTCTTGCTATTATAAAAGCAAAAAGATCACATTTATCCAAGCTTTACGGAGAAACTCATATCACTGACATTTTTAAATTGAAATTTAAATACTAAATTATTCTTCAAGTTTTTGTACTTTTTCCTATTTTATGCAGGAATTTACCAACAGTACTCTTTGTCTTTTCATGTACATTGTCTATTCCATGCAAACTGCATAAAAGTTTCCTTGTGATACTAGTGTGTCTTTAAAGTTATACCGTGACTTTAAAAATGTTATCACAGAATCACAGAATTGTCTAGGTTGGAAGAGACCTCAAGATCGTAAAGTCTAACATCTGACCTAACACTAACAAGCCCTCCATTAAACCATATCGCTAAGTTCAACATCTAAACGTCTTTTAAAGACCTCCAGGGATGGTGACTCCACCACTTCCCTGGGCAGCCCATTCCAATGCCTAACAACCCTCTTGGTAAAGAAGTTCTTCCTAATATCCAACCTAAAACACCCCTGGTGCAACTTTAGCCCAATCCCCCTCGTCCTGTCACCAGGCACGTGGGAGAATAGACCAACCCCCACCTCACTACAGCCTCCTTTAAGGTACTTATAAAGAGCGATAAGGTTGCCCCTGAGCCTCCTTTTCTCCAGGCTGAACAAACCCAGTTCCCTCAGCCACTCCTTGTAAGACTTGTTCTCCAGACCCCTCATCAGCTTAGCCGCCCTTTTCTGGACTCTTTCAAGCACCTCAATGTCCTTCTTGTAGTGAGGGGCCCAAAACTGAACACAGTACTCGAGGTGCGGCCTCCAACTGGATTTGACTCCATTGACCACGACTCTTTGGGCCCGGCTATCCAGCCAGTTTTTAACCCGATGAAGCATAAGCCAGTCCAAGCCACAAGCAGCCAGTTTCTTGAGGAGAATGCTGTGGGAAATGGTGTCAAAAGCCTTATTGAAGTCAAGGTAGACTACATCCACAGCCTTTCCCTCATCTACCAAGCGCGTCACTTTGTCATAGAAGGAGATCAGTTTCATCAAGCAGGACCTGCCTTTCATAAACCCATGCTTACTGGGCCTGATCACCTGGTTGCCCTCTAAGTGCCACATGATGATGACACTCAGAATAATCTGCTCCATGAGCTTCCCTGGCACTGAGGTCAAACTGACAGGCCTATAGTTCCCCGGGTCTACCCTCCAGCCCTTCTTGTAGATGGGAGTTATTTTGCATTGTTTAATAAACATTGATGAAAATGACAGATCATTGAGGGAAATGTTCTAGAAACACAATAATTGACAAGTCCTGAGTAGCTTCTTTGAATACTTCAATATATTTTTAAAGACATATAATAATTGTCACACGGAGCTGCATATTACTTTATACAAACTAACTGTAAACTGTAGATTATGTTGTTTATAATTTCCCTTTTAACTTGGCTGAACAACCAGGTTGTATAAATAGTGACCTGTTCCAAAAATAAATACCCTGTAACAAAAAAGTTGTTCAGACTAATCAATATTTATGTGCATATCGTAGCAGTTTTATTCTAATAATTCTTTTGTTCTCATAATAGGAGCTTCTGAATAACTTCATAATTTTCTTACTTCTCCTGTTCTAATTCCCTCTATAGAGTTCTATGTATATATAAAAGCACAGGATTATTAAGTATATCACTGTTGTCATTTCTTATTGTTCGTTGTAAAATTAAATTATGTAGATTGAATGATTAGCCTGAGGTCTTGGATTTGAATCTATTTTTTTTTTAATCTATTTGAAATCTATTTTCCATTTGTTTTGTTAGGTGATATAATGCTGTCATTTTGCTGTCTGACACCTGGTTGATGCTACTTTTCTAAAATAAGGTCTGACCTTAGTGGGCAATAAACTACATGCTGATTAGGACTTGGGACTATTTTCCCATGTTTTAGCTGATTATCAGTTAAATATTTTTATTAATTTATTAATTTTTCCATACACACGTAATAAAATGTTTTCAATAAAAACAGCGCATGATGGACTACAGGACAATTGCTGATTTATTTTCATAACTTTAAAATAAAAGAAACACACAAAAACATTTCTGAAGACCAGAAAACTATCAAATGCAGTCCAGAAAAGAAACAGAATCAAGTGTTATAGAGGGTGGTTGTAGCCAATCTGCTAAAAGAAAATCATTCTTTAACAGTGTGGACATTAATCACTGCATATTTTTGCCTAGAGGCAAAAGATCATTCTACATAATAGTAAATACTAAGTGCACACAATTTCAAACAGCCCAATTCCTGTTACAAAAAAAAACTTCTGCCAGCTAGACATATCCATAGACATTGCCAGGTTTTTCATATAGTTAAGATAGACTGTGAAAAACACCATGGGGGGAAGGATTAGGGGGAAACAAAACAAAACAAACAAACAAACAAAAACAAACAAAAAACACCTCCTGTGTAAGCTAGTCTTCTTTCATTCAGCTAAAATGTTGGATAAGCAATTAACCAAATATTACTGTAACATCAAGACAGAAATGAATAACAGGGGGGTCCATGAATCTAAGATAGTCACAGAAAGCAAACGGAAAAAGCAAAAAAATAAGCAGCTGCTTGAGAACTATGTATGATATTTATCATACATCACATTTATCACTAACAGGAGATGCAACATGTTCAAGTCAGCAGATGTGAAGTAGTCTATAGACTAAATATCTGTATCTAAAAAATGTGCAGAAGACAGATGTCACAGTGTGAGATGCTGGTTCATGTGATACCCACATATTTGTGAATGAAAGCAGCCAGTGAATCAGTGATAAATAATAGGTCTAGGAAATCTAAACACAGCTAGAGATTCAAAATAAATTGGGAAGCCTGAACTGAAACAGCAAGAATAAATGTGTATTCCTGGTAACCACTGGAAGAAAAAAAAAAAAATAATAAAAAAAATAAATCAATAACATTTCAGTAAAAGTTATAAAAACTGTAAAATAAAGCATTATCCAGAAAACCTATTAAGAATTAAAAAGGAAAATAAAAACTAATAAACAAAACACCACCACCACCAACAAAACACTGACAAATGTAAATGTTAGCATATCAAAATCCCAGCCATAAGGAAAAAATAATATAATATAAACATTTCACTTAGGAACTGCAAATAGCAATCATACCTCATGAAGTTCCAGTTTAACTGAAAACTATTTCATGAATAAAATTTTAAAAAATACTTGAGTTAAAGACAGTTTATTGGGTAAAGCAAAAGCTGTGTGTACGAGCAAAGCAAAATAAGAAATTCATTCCTATTAGCAGGATAAACAACATAAAATCTAAACTGTCTTTAACCCAATCCATGAGTTCTTGCACTTTACCTTCCTGATTCTCTCCTCCATTCTACCTGGGAAGAGTGAGCAAGCAACTGCATGGCACTTTCATGTAGCTGCCCGAAGGGACTAAACCACAACAAACAGGTAACTTTCAATGTCTGCCTAAATCTGGAGGCAGATATATCTTAGATGCAAAATAAACAATGAACAGATTATTAAAAGAGAGAGAGAGATTTAATTCCATAGAAGTGTTCAAATCACAGTTTTTGCTTTGTTGTTGTTTGTTTATTTGTTTCTTGGTTGTATCTTTTTTACTTGTCAATTTCTTTTTTAAGAGGTATATAAGCCAGTGACAATTTGCTGAAAAAGAGAAGTTCAAAACCTGTCTTGTAAAACAGATACCCCATCCTCCTCCTAAAACGAAGATGGTATAGCACATGTTAAGCTCAAGTTATTTATTAATAAAATAAAATGTACAAAACAAAACAAAATTAGAGCAAGAACAAACAAACAAAATAACACACCATTGCAAAAAAAATATATTGCAATAAAGTAACATAAGATATGAAGTTCTGTGCAAAAGTCATCTTCTAACTGGACAGGTATTTTCTCCTCTTGATAAGCAACAGAGTATCAGCAGACTACAGCAAAACGTAAATAGAAAATCCACTGACAGCAGGCTTGTAAGGAAGCTAAAATAAAAATGAGATGTGGTGGTTTTACCCAGTTAGGCAGCTGAGCTCTGCCACAACCACTGTCTCACTCCCCCTCCTCAAAGGAAAGGGAGCAAAAATACAATTGGAAAAGGCTCAAGGATTGAGATAAGGACACAGAGATCACTCAACAATTATTGTCACAGACAAAACAGATTCAATATAGGGAGATTAATATAATTTATTGCCTATCACTAGTAGACTAGACCATTGAGAAATTGAAAGCAAACAAAACACACCTTCCCCTTCACCTCTTCTACATCCTCCCCACCAGTGGTGCAGGGGTGTGGGGAATAAGGTCTGTGGTCAATGTGTAACTCTTCATTTCCATGGCTTCTTCACGGTCACTCTCTTACCCTGCTCCAAAGTGGTGTCCCTTCCACAGGATGCAGTCCTTCCCAAACTCATCCCACATGGGATTCCCAGAGGCTCCAAATATGCGTATGAGCAAACTGGTTCAACATGGGTCCCCCATGGGCAGCAGCTCCTGCCAGATCACCTGCTCCTGTGTGGGCCCCTCTCCATGGGCTGCAGCTCCAGCCCGGGGCCAGCAGCCTCCTCCAGGCCACATACACCTCCTCCAAGGGCTGTGGTGTGGAAATCTGCTCTGCTGTGGTATATCATGGGCTGCAGGGGGACAGCCTGCTCCATCATGGGCCTCTCCACAGGCTGCAGGGAAATTTCAGCTCCAGCACCTGAAGCACCTTCTCTTCCTTCTTCACTGACCTTGGTGTCTGCAAGGCTGTTTCTCAGTCTTATCTCTCCCAGCCACTGTTAGACAGCGGTTTTTGTTTGTTTGTTTGTTTTCCCTTTCTTAAGGCTGGTTTCACAGAGGCACAACCACCATAACTCATTGGCTCAGCTCTGGGCAGCAGCGGATCGTTTTTCGAGCTGGCTGGAGATGGCTCTTATCTGACATGGAGCAGCTTCTGGGCTCTTCTCATAGAGGCCACGCCTTCAGTCCCTTGCCACCACACCCTTGCCACATAAACCCAATACAGGAACTGTGAGAGACCTGATTATCTTTCAGAGTTTACATTCAAAGAAACCCAAAATTATTAGAGCAGATAGGTGAAATATGGCTTCAGGAATGTCTGCTTGGTTACCAAATCCATCCAAGATGACTGACCAGAAATGCAACCACCTGTTATGTTAAAACAACATATGATAAAATCTGTAGAGGCAATTGGAATTCAGGAGTTTAACAAATCATGGATTTTGTGGACTGTTATTTTCAAAAGCTGTCCTCCCAGCAAACCAGGAAACAGAGTTGGTTTTGTTTTGTTTTGTTGTTGGTGTTTTGTTGTTGGAGGTAGCGTTTAATTTTCTTTTTTCATTTTTTTTTTTTTTCATTTTTTTTCCTCTGTATAGACATTCATTTGTATGTGAAGACAGTTTGATAGTTTGAAGCATTTTAGAATTTGCTTTTGTGTGTGTGTTTTTCTGTGTCTACTATTTAATTATTTTTTAGCTTGAATGTAGCAATTTATAGAACTTATTACAAATTCAAAGATATTTCGTCATGTTTTTCATAAATGTATATAAATATTTCAAGTGGAGCCCAAATTGACCTGGAATGTATTCATTCTAGAAAAGCAAAATCAAAGTCAAATTGTGTTTCATTTCTGATTTGTTGGATACATTTGGTCAGGTACAGTACCAAAATTAATTAAAAGAAAATAATTTAAAAAAAAAAAAAGTGTCCCATGTTTCTATCCAGTGACACAAATTTCATTTTATCTTCTTAAAATTCTTTTATCTGAAAGTTTATTATAATCCTAATTTCTTCCATTTCTGATGGAGTCTCTAATTTTTAGATCAAAAGGAACATAAATTGTTGATTTTTTTGCATTCAACAGTAAACCAACCCTTAAGTATATGAGTATGTGCTTGGTTAAAACTGGCCAACAGTCAGTTTGTTTACTGTTTATTCCATGTTTATTCCATGGAACACAGAAAAAAGAAGGGCAGGAAATCTCATTCATTGAGATAAAGATGGTTTAATAGATGAAACAAAAGCTGTGCAAGCAAAGAAAATAAAGTAACAAATTCTTTCACTACTTCCTATCAGTGGTCAGATGTCCAATCATATCCTAGAAAGCAGGGCCTCAGCATGTGTAATAGAAAAACAAATATTATTATTAATCCCTTTTCTTTTCCCTGAGCTTTTGCTGCTGAGCACAGTCTGCTCATATAGTATTGTATATCCTACACACTATGGAATATACCCTGGGTCAATTGGGGCTGTCACTACTGTGTCCCCTCCCAGTTTCTGGTCTATACACAGCTTAATCACTAATAAGGTGGAGGAACCAAACAGAGAAAACCTTGATGCTGTGCAAGCACTCAGTACCAGGCAAAACATGCCAATGCATGTTATTGATACTGTTTAGTTACAAATCTAAAACACAGCACATTACAGACTTCTATGAAGAAAATTAACTCTATTCCAGCCAGATCTGGTACAAGGTATTTATCATTTCTTATTTTACTTAAATGGAGTAAACTTCAAAAGCAGCTAATAATGAGTCAATCGTCACTACTTATAGTGAAACATGAGGTTATCAAAGGTTATTCCTATTGAATTGTGCAAACACATATTGAGTAAGAGTACACAACAGTATGTCTATAGAATAACAGACCAATTTGTCTAACAAGATGATACAAAGCTAGTAATTCATATTTCCATTGTCTTTCAGCATACTGTTAACTAACCATGACCACAATGATATAGTAAAGAATACCAGGTTCAAGCAACATGAAGAATGAGTTTTTTGTGTGCTGTTCACTGTTTGATTGTCTTCTGGGTTAATAAAACATATAACAGAATTCCTAAAACAAACAAACAAACGTAAATGAATGAACAAAGAAACAAACAGTAGCCTTGTTGAGAATGTTACATTTCCATGGTCATATAAATATGAATTTCCTAATAACAGTTTAAAGCAAATCTCAGAATAGCAAAATAATGGAATATTTCTGTGAAGCTGAGACAAGCATTTTGGATAAACAAAAGGAACAGACAGTGTAAAAGGTTGGGAGAGGAGGCAGTGTAATAAATGTACATTTATCATAATCCATAAATAAAAGGCTTTTGGACAACACAGCCTCTTGGTCTTAATCATTTGTGGTCTTAATCATTTGTAACGTTTAGAGATGTTGTGTTTTTTATTGCTTTGCATGGAAGTTCTTTAATAGATTTAAATCACCAGAACAGGTTCTAAGTGACCCTAATAACAAAGGGTTACTTCAGTTTAAAACAAGAATTGCAATTCAAGCCACTAAGAGAATGGGAGTTCTATTCTAAGAAAGAAACATGAAAGAACTCTGAGTGAGATCATGCTTATGAAGTTAGAGGTCAACATCACAGTGAGTCTAGAAACTGATATCATATCTGACTTATAATTTTGGAAAATGTTGGAGTATAAGGGAGATGTTGACTTTTTAACCTTACCAAAGGAAGTGCCAGAACAGTGATGAGAACGTAGATTACCTAATTTACAACATTCCGCTATAGCCATTAAACTGTTTTAAGAGCATTATTTCAACTAATGGAAAACCATTAACTTTTCAGCATGTCATTTAATATTAGAAGAGCTGATCACTACAGAACTATTGAGTTCCTACAGCACATTTTTTATGGCTCTTAATTAGGGATATGTCCTCAAATAGTCATAAAACCTATGTCTCTCCTGCTTAAAGTTCCTTGGGTCACAGACTCTTAAAATGCTAACATATCTCTGCTAGTTGATATTGCCTTCTGACTCGAAGCGAAATTTTCCTCTCAAGTGACTGCATTGTCTTTTTTTGTTCTGTATTAGGGAATATTGTGTTACTTTACACTTTATCATTGAAAATTCATTGACCTTCATGATGCTAAAGTTTATAGAGTTTCCAATGATCAAATATACTAGTATACAAAGCACACTTCCAAATAAATAACTGAATGGCAGTTTGTAGATTATTATTAATAATAACTAAGTACAATACTCCTTTTTAAATGAAATAACTGCACATCTTTTCACTTTCAATAATCATACTTTTTAAATATTACCTTATGAACTGATCAGTTGGAACTGATAGTCCTTGTGGGTGCCTTCCAAATCAGGTTATTCTATGATCCATGATTCTATGATCTATGAACTCAAAATTGTCACCATCCAATTCTTCAGTATCTAAAGATCTGACATTTAATATATATAATGAATATACATACATGTATATACAGCTGAGAGACCAGGATGTTCATGATTTCCTCTGATGTGCTCAGCATCAGTTCTCACTAAAACACGCTCTGAGATGTAATATGATTTTTAGAACTGAGCTAAGGATCCTGAAATTACAACAGAATTAATAAAAAGAAAAAAAAAAAATCAAAATAATTCTGTGTGCTTTTGATTTCTCCGTCTCTTTATCCAGATTTTAAGCGAAGAGTACCCACATTCCACTCACTTCAGATTGTTAGTGACAATAAGTAATTTTAGAAAAAGTGTCATTTAGATTTCAGAAACAAACAAACAAAAACACCCTTTGAGTCAATTTCTAGTTTACAAACACATAATTGAACCCTGCGGAACAATATTTCCTTTTGAATTAAGTTTTAACAAATTTAACAATTATATTTCACAGTATCACAGAATTAAGAGTTGAAAGGGAACTACTAAGTCTAACCTCCCTACCAAAGCAGGGTCAGCTACTGCAGGTTACCCAGGACTGTATCTAGTTGGATTTTGAATATTTGCACAGATGGAGACTCCACAACCTCTGGGCAATGTTTGATCAGGCTTACAGTACTCTTACTCAGATGGAATTTCATATTCCTTAATTTGTGTCCATTGCCTCTTTTCCTGTCAGTGAAAAGGAGAAGGATCTGAGAAGGATCTGGCCTACTGAGAAGGATCTGGCTCCTTCATCTTCATTACCTCCTATCAGATATTTATATATGGATGAGATCCCCCTGAGCCTTCTCTGCTCTTGACTGAACAGTTCAAGCTCTCTCTTTCTTCATCAGAAATATGCTCCAATCTTTTCATCCTTTTCACAGCCCTTAGATGGACTCACTCGAATAAATTCACATCTCTGTTGTACTGAGAAGTCCAGAACTCAATGAAGCACTGCAGATGTGGCTTCAACAATGCTCGTCTCTCTTTAACTGATGTCAATGTTCTTCCTAATAAAATCAAGGAGGCTGTTGGTTTTCTTTGCCATGAGGGGCTCCTCAGTGACTCATGGTCAGCTTGTCCACTAAGATTCTAAGACAGAGTCATAAAACCTGACCAATTAACATTAACAAAGACAATAAACAGAAACAAGCCTGGTCAGTCATTTATTTATATAGAATTTAATTTATAAAAGGAAAACAAGAGATTAGCAAGTAATTTATCCAAATTTCTTGCTGAGCAAGGTACGTATTCTTTTTATTTTTGAATATCAGAGAAAATAAATAATAAATAATAAAATATGATATGCTCCTGTAAGTCCTAAGGCTCTTTATTTGTCAATATTCTTATCCCAGTATTAAATATATATTAAAAGTAAATAAATGCTGTTTTCATCCAGATGCTTATTAAAGTCCCTGATTTGACTTTTTTAATATGTATATTACACTAAAGCTCCTGCAGTTTGTATTGTCAAAGTAATATCTTATGATGACTAGGTTTTCAGCAATGTTTAACTGTGCAATCAGAAACAGAATACAGGACCTATTTCTTGTTAGCTTTCATTTATTCATCTATCTGTGAGAAAGCCAAACATTTCATATAAGTCTAACCACACATCTCTGGTCACATAATTCTAATGGAGGTTACTAAGCTCATTAAGATTTTATTTATTTATTTATTTTCATAAACTTTAATTAAGATTAAAGTCATCCTTTAATATAATAATTATTTCAGGGAATTATCATTATTGTTGAAGTTAATGTTTGGTCATCAAAACTTTTATTTCATCTTATCTTTTTTTATTTTTTTTTCTCTTTCATATGTTCAGATTGCCACTATTTTCATAGATACTTTTAGGACATGATTCATCTGATGTGGATAAGCATGAGATGAATCACTGAAGGGAGTCTGGGCTACCTCAAGTTTATATATCCCTGTAAACAGCTATATTTGGTTAAATAAATCTCATCCACATGGCATGCTTAGTTTTATTTCATTTTCCATTGGGACCATTTTAGATTACAGTAGCTGTTTAAACAGTTGAGATGCATTGGCTTAATGGGCACTTCAGGGAAAACACTGGAAGTAGATAAATGCATTAGTATGTAAACACAAGGAAGGCCTAAACTAGGGAGCAGAGTAAATGGAGAGAGGGAGAGGGGAAGGAAAAATGAATAAAGGAGACAGTGTTAGCAAGAAAATAAAAAATGTTCCGCATTTTGTCTATAGTCCATTATCACATACTCCTTCTCGAGGGAGTAGCAGATATTGATTTGGGAAAAGAAAAAAACAGTCATATTGAATATTCTGTATGTTTTCAGATCTCTTGGACTGAATAATAGGGCCAGGCCTGTATAATGCTATCCTGTATTTTAAAACAGATGACTTAAAATAGTGAAAAGACATCTTTTGAGACAAAGCAACCATAGAACCTGCATGCTACAGATTTCGTCATAACCCTGTGATTATATTATTATTAAAAGCTATTAATCTAATCATTAGAATTCAGGGAAGAAAACATGAATCTATAGAAAGAATGTGGTGGCAGATATATTAACTTCTCCATAGACTGAAAGTTTGAGAGTAAATCACTTCAGATTTCTGTACGTCTACATTTTCATGGTGCTGAGAATATTTTCAGGGAATAGCGAAAATTAAGCAATCCTGAATTACACCAACCGACTCAATAATGCAAACTGCCATAGGATCTCTGTAAGCATGCCTGCAATTCCATTTTAGCTTTACTTACATTCCCTGGATTACTTCATTATTGCTTCACTATTTTGTGCCAGTCTGCACTTTGCTTCCTATTCCATCTTGACAGTACTGGATGTACTCAGCTTCTCAAGAAGCATGTCTAATCCAGCTTGCTGCCTTTATAAATTGTCTTTCTCATGAGACTTAAAGGAAAAAAATACAAAAAAAAAAAAAAAAGAAAAAAAGAAAAGAAAAAAAAAAACAACAGGGGTTTATATCTGTATCTATAAAACAAACAAAATCATAAGTGGCAGAATCTATTTCTAAGCAAAGGAGATGAGAAACATTTCTTACATGCACTGGAAGAAGATTTGAACAAATGCTGATAGAACTACATGTTGAGGAAGATTCTGGCTTCAGTATGTATTTTTATTATACCTCATAGTCTTACTGAATATCTTTACTTACATGTATTTCTCTTGTCATTTGACCAATATGGAATAACACTAAGAAACATACCCATACTAGGAAAGAAAATGAGTGCTTTGTGGGACCATGTAAGGCAAATTATTTACTTCTAATATTAGTAATTACTTCTAATATTAGACATACAACAGTAATCCCAATCTAATTGAATCATCATAGGCTTTCTTTATACTCTGGAATGAGAAACATGCACTTCTGGAAACTGATTCTGTTCAGAGGAGTTAAGAGTGGGACTGTCTCTTCTAGCATCCCAAGCCCAGGACTGTTCCTACCTGACTGGTGGAGCCCATTGCCTGATGCCGTGAGGTCTCTCATCAGGTTGAGAGATGCAGCTGCCACTTTCCCATTTTCAGGTTCAACCAGTAGTGATGCTGGTGACCTATCCCAGAGACATTCAGACACACAGGACACTGCTACAAACTGCCACAGACCAGGTGTTGCCTTCAGCAGCATCCCCAACAGGCCTCACACAATATCATGAACTTCCCAGTCCCAGGCTGGCACAGACAACAGCTCCATGGTGCAGGCATGCACACACCCCTCCAGGCTCACCAGCACACACACACTTGTGGCACACACACACACTAGAGGCACAGCCCCTCTGCCCTGCTGGCAACCCTGCCTGCAGCCCATCCCATCTCACCCATCCCATAGGTCCCCTTCCTGTTGGCTTCTCTAGTGTGGCATTTGCCAGCAAATGCACACACATACACACACTATGCATACCCAGTTTGGGGCAAACACAGAAGCTGCTCCCAGCGGCCAGCACCAAGCACATGGGCTGTGACCCATGACCCTGCTACAGCTGCTGGCATGGAGCCTTCACTCACCTCACTTGGCCCCAACCTCAAGCAGCTGGTTTCAACACACCTACTGCTCTTGCTCCTGGGGTCTGAAGACCCACACCTCTAGTAGCTGACTCTGAGATCTCACTGGCTTCAGTAGATGGCACCAGGGGCACCTACACCTTTGGACTTACTCCAGGAACAGGCACCAGTTTCCCTTCAAACACACTCAGATTTCTTCAGTACCTGGCACTTAGTTGCTGCAGCATACATACACTTGGGATAGAGCAAGAATATGGAGATAGATTAATAAGAAGATACAAGAAGATAGGACAGACTGTGGTGATCCGGTGCAGGGTGTAAGAATCAAAGACAAGCAGTCTGACCAGACCTTTTTTTTTTTTTTTTTTTTTTTACATGCAACTGGCTCTCTTATACCCACTTCTGTGTATTCACGCCACCATCATCACCTTGTTGCTCTTAGCTCCCCTTTCTCCTGTACATTGTCTCATCAGTTAGCATGGTCTCACCAACCCCTACAACATCCTGGACCCTTAGGTTTGCATCCTTATAAGTTGGAAAGTCCTGGTTTATCTGCGTGTACTTGGGAGCCCCTCAATTGGTAAGACTGACCAGGTTTGTTTCTTTTTTTTTTTTTTTTTTTTTTTTTTTTTTTTTTTGTCTCTGTTACTGTTAATTGATCAGGTTTTATGACTTTTATGTGTTTGTCCCCCTCCCTTTCCTTTTTCTTCCAGCTGAAAAAAAAAAAAACATTTTCACACTGCACATATGGCACCAATTAATGCCACTGACCAGGTTTGTTCTTATAATTAGTCAGTCACGTTTGTCTTTGCATGTTCTGGTTTATGTTTCCTTAGATTGGGTACCCTTAAAGAAACCAGCTCCTTCCATATACCCTTACAGATTCATTTAGTTTAAGACATTTTTCATAGGATATGATAAACTGCTCAGAGGGCTCTCTCACGTAATATCTGAGTGCTCCAAAACCAGTAATGCACATGGAATGTGCTGCAAACTATTCACAAATTGGTAGAAACAACTATATAAAGAATACCATTGCTTTGCTACAGAACTGTCCTGGTGTTACATACTTAAACAAAAGAGGCAACTGAAGCACTGGAACCCTATGTCATTTTCTGACTCCCCACCTTTATTTCGAACTGTTCCAAATAGGACTCTCTAGGACAAATTTATGTCCAAATTTACTAAGGGGTTACCTGTAAATAGTGTGAATATATGCCAGTCTGTGCTACTTAGTCTTGGAGAGAGGATTTGGTTTCTGTCTCTCTGTCACTTAGTGCCAGAGATGTAAATACCATGTCCGCCTAAACAGTGCTCTTTTCTGGACTGAAACTATTTGTAGGAGGTGAAAAGTCAGGTGCAGAAAAGGTCAGTACAGTTGCCTAGGTAAAAAGATAATCATAGAATCATTAAAAGGCTATATTTTACATTATTTATAAGTGTTAAGATGCAGGAAATAAATCAAAACTGTAGGACTTTAAATTAAACGAAGCTATGACAGGTAAGATGATTAAGTGATTTGTGGACTGTTGGGTATCAATTTTATGTGAAAAACAAAATTGAGATTTGTCTTACAGTTTTTACCTGGTTAGTGTTTATGGCTATTATAATAAACTGTTTTTATGAACAAAGAGTCACCTTTTGGAAGTAATTAATTTGAACTGTTTTAGAAAACCTTCAATATAGGATAAATTTCTGCCTATAATTAAGGAATGTTTTTTTTTCTTCCTTGACTATAAAGGGACATTAAGGTGATTGGTTTAGCTGTAAACTAATGAGTATCCTGCTAGGATATTAATGTACAAAAAATAGGTATAGTGAAGGTATAAGTAAATAAGTAAATAAGTAAATAAGTAAATAAAGTTTACCAAATAAGTAAACATCTGATCAAAGAAAATACATAAGGAAGATACATATAGAGCTTTTATATTTTTATGAAAGCTTGTTCTTCATTTAGCTGGCTATCACCTCTGAAATATCATAAACATTTACAATATTTCTATGAGTCACAGTATGTTTAGTGTTTTGTTTTGTTTTGTTTTGTTTTGTTTTGTTTTTCATCCTCTTGATTATTTTAACTGTCTTTCCATTTTCCCTAAGTCTTTTGTTTTCTTCTGGAAATTAATGTACTGGTTGTGGCTGGGATAAAGTTAATTCTCTTCCTACTAGCTGGTATGGTGCTGTGTTTTCTGTTTAGGATGAAAATAATGTTGATAATCCACTGATGTTGTATTTGTGCAGAGCAGTGCTTATACTAAGTCAAGGACTTTTCATCTCATACTGCCTTGCCAGTGAGGAGGTTGGGGGTGCACAAGAATCTGGGAGGGGACACAACCAGGACAGCAGACCCAAAAGTGACCAAAAGGATATTATGTACCATATGATATCATGCTGACCAATAAAACTGAGGGAGTAGGCAGAAGGAAGGGGCAGCTGCTGCTTGTCAGTGAGCAATTGCACTGTGCATAACTTGTTTTGTGAGTTCTATTATTATTATTGTTGTTATTATTTGCTATTTTTATTGTTATTATTATTTTCTGTCCTATTAAAATATTCTTACCCAGCACACGAGTTTTACTCTTTTTCTGATTCTCTCCTCCATTCCACTGTGTAGGGAAGGAGTGAACAAATGGCTGTGTGGTGCTTAGCCACTTTTTGGGTTAAACCATAATGATAAATTCAGAAGTGTGTATAATATTCAAAGTGTTGGGTGCACACCAGGCTTTATATGAGGCAAATTTACTCTGTCTTGTTCTTAATATGTGATATAAATACATATATCTAACTTATGATCTTGTGTTTTTTAAGGATCTTAGTAAGCCATTGAAGAGTCAGTAGCTCATCTGAATGTCTCTTTATAATAGATTAAATGAAGAGTTGAAGATAAACAATATCAATAATCCTTTATTCATTTAAAGAGAAATATGAGTGGGTTATTGAAAAGTAATACAGCATACTTATCAAGGATTATCCCAGATTTAAAATTATATTTAAATTAAGTGCTCAAAGACATCAGAAAAAAAAAAAATTATATATATATATGTGTGTGTGTGTGTGTGGACAGGGAAAGGATCCTAAAACAAACAACAGAAAAAATAAACAAGAAGAAAACCATCAAAACCAGACTAAACCAAACCACTAGCAACAACAACAATATATAATACTAGGTCCATTTCTGGCAAAGTTTCCAGAGAGGTTGTAGAATTTCCATTTTTGGAGCCATCTGAACATGGTTCTAGGCAAGTGGGTCTAGATATCCTTGCTTGAGCAAGAGTATTGGACTAGATGACCTCCAGAGGTTACTTCTAACCTCAGTCATTCTATGATTATGTAAATATTGCATTAATAATTCACAAGAAATAGTTTCATTTTGTCTTATTGAAAAAAAAAAATACACTTTTACAAACAGTTGACTATTTGTCCTTCACAGAATATTCTTTCATGATTATAAATTATACCTTTCAATAAAGTAAAATAACCATTTCAAAACCTTTTTTTTTTTTTTTTTTTTTTTCCTACAAACGGACATACGATGTTAAAGTATTTACTCAAATATGTATTGAAGTATTTTTTAAAATGTGTATTCTGATAGTCACAGTATGTGGAACTATTTGTCTGCTTAAGTGCAAAATACGTCAATGATACACAACAATAATGTTTGTCAAGTTTTAGCAGAAGCAAATGAGTTTTAGCTAAAAAATTGTATTATTTGTGCTTATTTATTATTAGAGTGCACACCGTTGTAATGAACTCTGCATGCAATGTGTGGTTTACTTTAAAAAGCAAGCAAGCAAACAAATAAACTTTCTTCATTAGAAAAGAAAATGAACTGAAACTTAGAAAATATTTGCTGTGTTCATTGCATGTAAGTTACAAATGAAACGCTTTCTCGTTATAGAGACCTTATCGCTCTCTATAGGTACCTCAAGGGAGGCTGTAGCGAGGTGGGGGTTGGTTTGTTCTCCCACATGCCTGGTGACAGGACGAGGGGGAATGGGCTTAAGTTGAGCCAGGGGAGTTTTAGGTTAGATGTTAGGAAGAACTTCTTCACTGAAAGGGTTGTGAGGCATTGGAACAGGCTGCCCAGGGAAGTGGTGGAGTCACCATCCCTGGAAGTCTTCAAAAGACGTTTAGATGTAGAGCTTAGGGATATGATTTAGTGGGGACTGCTAGCGTTACGTCAGAGGTTGGACTCGATGATCTTGAGGTCTCTTCCAACCTAGAAATTCTGTGATTCTGTTATTTCTTGACTACAGTAGGGTCATTAAAACACCAAAACATTTGCCTGTTGAGCAACAGAGTTCACAGCATTTAAAACTATATTTTCAGAAATGTAAGAAAGATTAAGTAAAAGAATTTATTCTTTAAAATTTTCATAAAATACCATATACAATTATTAAGATGAAAGAGATTTCACATTAATATCATGCTTTCTGTGAGTGAACATTGATAGCTTCTCAGTGAAGGAACTGTGGTTCCTATTTATTCCATTGATTTTTTGACACTTAAAAAGGATTATTTAAATTACATGAGGATTTGTCTTAAACTCTCCCTTTTGTTGATGGTACAATAAAGAACTTTCCAAAGGGTAAGTAGGCTAACTGAGTAACCCAGTAGTTCACTGGAAATGCCTGTCTTTTGTCTAGTGAATAGAGAGAGATTCTGTGATCTGGAGTCCTGTGAACAAATATACATCAGATTTAGGGCAGATTTTTTTTTTTTTAAACTATTAGCAGATTATTCTATTTTATTTATTTATTTATTTAGTTATTTTTAATTACTCTACCCCAAAACAGGGAATAAGCTTACAGTTAAATTCAGTGGATGTTCAGGTGTTGAATTTAAGATTTTATAGATGTACCCATGAACTGCATCTATTCTAATAAATGAAACAAAATTATTCATGGCTTACTTTCTGCACTTGATGACAAATAAAATGGCATAGCTTGTGCTTATACTTCTGAATGTTCTTCCCTACTAAAATAAGATAGCTTTTTTAATACTCACTATTGCACTTTGCCAGTTCTTTCTCTGAACAGATCTCAGGCACTGACAACAGTTTTGGTCCCATTTAATTTACTAATACAGAAGTAGTCACATGAAAGCCCAAGTGGTACAAAGTTGCAAACTATAAATACTTAAATTTAGAGTAAGGCATCTAAGTTCCTATTAGTGTACAGTAGTTGTATAGTAGTGTATAGAAACATATCAGAGGATCATTTTAGGTAGGGAAATAAAGTGGAAAGTAAATGACTGTTGTAAGTCCATGTGTTATTGCTGATTACTTTTTTGGGGATTGTTATAAACCTGGAGTTACTGGGTGCAAATATATATATATTTCTTATTTTCACTTTCTGTTTCTTAACTTAAACATTTCTTATCTTGTCTTCATATTTCTTTCACTGAAGTTTTACCTGTTGGAACTATTGCATTGCTGAAATATTACAGTCCCCGAAGTAGTAGCTTCTTAGTCTATTTTAATGTTTTTTTTTTTGTTTGTTTTGTTTTGTTTTGTTTTTTTAATTTTTGTTCCACAGCCCTTTATGTTGCTCAGTGAATCCCCACTCTCCATGATGTGAGGGCATTATGCTTCTGTACGGGTGCCCTAAGCATTGTTCTCTCTGGAATTATAATTGTGAGATATATATATATATATATCATATAATATCATGTATCACTTTGTTATGTTAGATTTAAGTGAAGTTAATGGTGCTTAAAACAGTCATTCTTATTGATGAAGTAATGGCAGTGATACTGTATATGGGCTTTTAGTTCATATGTATCTATATTTATATATAGTTTCCTTTCATAATGTGGGTTTCCTATTATAAATTGATTGGAAAAAGCAGGAGCAATAATCTTTGAGTCCAGATTGCAGATTTCTAAGCATATTGACAATTTCAGTTTTGATTCCCTTTTGTATCAAGACATGATTTATGAGTACCCTGCAGTTACCAGGCTATTTTCTATTCTATTACCTATACATCTGAGATGCTTAAGGATATTTGGGGTAACAGGGCTGGCAGAAATAACATGGAACTTCTGGAAGTTGTGCTCTTTTTGAATGACAGATACAAAATATACATTTTCCTTATGGGCATCTCAGACAATTAGTAGGTGCTTGTGCATTAAGCCTCAAATGCTCTCTGAAGGGAATACACATTGAATAATTGTATTGAAATTCAGAATATTAAATTTAAGATTTTTATCATTTTATTTTATTTTTAATCACAATAATTTAATAATTTCACATGTAAGATATTAAACTAGAAATCAGACTAACATCAGTGAGATATGTAGGCCCTGTTCATGAAAAAGTAAAATTTAAAGTTATCATCAGAAGTATCAAGCAGAACAAAGGTTTCTTGCAAATCCTTAAAGCAGAATTGCAACAAAGTTAAAAGATGTCTTTTACTATATGGTTCTTTCTGATGGCAACAACAGTGTTTTAGAAGTTACAGTAAAAAGTAGCCTCACTCTTTTTCAATAAATAAATAAATAAATAAAAATTTTATAAGAATACTAAAAAAATAAATAAAGTTCGTAATGAAACATGATTATGAAGGGTAAATGAGGGAATAGTATTACAGCTGACAATTTCTACATTAGTCCTACAACTTGACCCAAGTCCCTGCACCTAAGTCATCAAGATATATTTCAGTTGTGGCTAATAATATAAAATTGTACCTTTCTTATTTCTCATGTTTGCTTCAGAAGCAAACAGTTGAGTTTATTGCTTGTATTTCTAGTAGTTCATCAAAGACTTAAAAAAAAAAAGATTTTCTTATTTCATTTCAGAATACTATATGAATTTTGCTGTGAGTTGACATTGCATGTCCATGTCAAGTGAAAAAAATAAATCAAGTTAAAGAAAATATATAATTTTAGTATTCGGCATTGTATTTCTCTTTTCTCTGTTGCGTATTGGTGCAGACTGCTTCTGCTAGCATAATTTTTAATTTTCTTTTTCCCCTGGGGGACAAAAAAAAAAAGTTTTTACAAATAAAGCAGGAATGTTTTGGGTTTTATTTCTCTTCAGTATTTAGAAAGGTGTTTGTTTTTATATGTGTAACTGCTACATCAAAGAAATGTACAGAATAGTTAAATATTAGAGATTTTTCTGTAGGTCCACAGATCAACCAAACAAATAAAAATAAATAGGAAACTCTTCAGAAATATTTCTTATACTTGTAAATTATCAATATATTTGAATAAGACTGGTATTCACTTTCCCTTATTTAGTTACATTTAATTAAATACATAAGATTTAGCTAGTTATTTAAGGATCATTTCAATTGTACACAGAAAACAAACAGCATATCCAGGGACTTTTGTAGATGTCCTGGTTTCAGTTAGAACAGAATTAATTTTCTTCCTAGTAGCTGGTGGAATGCTGTGTTTTGGCTTAGGATGAGAAGAGTGCTGATAACACCCCGATGTTTTAATTGTTGCAGAGCAGTGCTTATACCAAGCCAAGGACATCTCAGCCTTTCACTCTGTCCTGCCAACAGGCAGGCTGGGGGTGCAGTAAGAGCTGGGAGGGGACAGACCCAGGACAGGTGACCCAAACTAGCCAAAGGGGTATTCCATACCATCTGACGTCATGCTAAACAATATATAGGGGTGGCTAGCCGGGGGGAGGGGGGCGGGACTGCTCGGGGTTAAGCTGGGCATCGGTCAGCGGGTGGTGAGCAATTGCATTGTGCATCACTTGTTTGTACATATTATTAGTAGTAGTACTATTATCATCATTGTATTATTATTATTATTGTTATTGTTATTATTATTTTCCTGTCTTATTAAACTGTCTTTATCTCAACTCACGGGCTTCACTTTCCATTTCTCTCCCCCGTCCCAGAGAGGGAGGGGGGAGGGTGAGCGAACGGCTGCGTGGTGTTTAGCTGCCAGCCGGGTTAAACCACGACAGTCTTTGTCAATGCCTGCATCTCTAGCAAGGGATCCCAGTCACTTGGCTTCCCTGCCGTCTAATTCCACACAATTGGCTCCAGTGTCCCAGCATCGGAGCAGCCAGGTGACAAGCTGCTCACCTATACAGTGACCAAAATCTTTTCGCACATCTCGTAACTCACGCTCGTTTAGGCTTCGGGTAGTTACTGTTGATTTTTCGGCATCCTCATCTTCCTCCTCCTGAACCCTTGATGGCCCAGCATCGTCGTCGTCTCCATCGTCTCTATACCTAGATTTGGCAGAAGATTCTCTGTGTTCTAAACGACCTGAATCTCTATACCATTTTTTCACCTTCTCTACAGGGGCAGCTTGCACTGCTACTGCTCGTTTCTCTGACCTTGTTACAGGGTCTGCCACAGAGGTTGGAATACCTTCCGCAGGGTCAACTTGCACTGCTACAGCTCGTTTCTCTGACCCAGCCACAGGAGCTGGAGCGGCTGCAGGAGCTGGAGCAGCTGCAGGAACCGGAGCTGGAGCAGCTGCAGGAGCTGGAACTGGTGCGGCTGCAGGAGCTTGAACTGGAGCAGCTGCAGGAACCGGAGCTGGAGCGGCTGCAGGAGCTGGAGCTGGAGCGGCTGCAGGAACCGGAGCTGGAGCGGCTGCAGGAACCAGAGCTGGAGCGGCTGCAGGAGCTGGAACTGGAGCAGCTGCAGGAACCAGAGCTGGAGCGGCTGCAGGAACCGGAGCTGGAGCGGCTGCAGGAACCGGAGCTGGAGCGGCTGCAGGAGCTGGGACTGGAGCGGCTGCAGGAGCTGGGACTGGAGCAGCTTCAGGAACTGGAACTGGAGTGTCTGCAGGAGCTGGGATTGGAGCATCTGCAGAAGCTGGGACTGGAGCGGCCGCAGAGTCCACCGTAGGGGTCACAGTGGCCGTTGGATCTATCACGGGACTTGGAGTGGCCGCAGGGTCTGTCACTAAGTTGATAGCAGTATCCATGGCAGCTCGATAGGCATGAGCCAGGCCCCAGCATGTTACAATGATTTGTGTTACTTTGGAACTTCCCGAATCGCGACACTTTTTTTTCAAGCATTCTGCCAGTTTTTGAGGATTTTGCACTTGTTCAGGGGTGAATTTCCAAAACACTGGGGGTGCCAACTGGTCTAGATGCCTGCCCATATCCTCCCATACTCCCTGCCACCCACAACTATACTGCCTCCGGGCAGATCTCCGGATGAGCTTCCTAAGTAGTTGTTTAACTTTAAGCAGAACCTGAAGCGCATTCAGGAGGCAGAACAACAGGACTATGCTGGTCTGAGTATCCCAAGGATATTCAATATCTTGGAGAGCTATTGTAATAAACTCGGAGGATAAGAGGGTGGTGAAGGAGGAAGGGAGAGTGATCAAGGAGGATACAGGGGTGGTGAAGGAGAAAGGGAGAGTGATCAAGTAAGAAAAATTATCTTCCCCTTTCCCCTCCACAGATTGACTCCCTAATGAAAAAAGGCAACAGATATAATTGCTAATAGTTTCCAAAATACAGTTTCCAAAGTATAGAATCGAAGATGTTACTGAGTACAAATACCAGGTTAGAGTCATGGCCAGATATTTCATCATCTCATAAGCCACTGATACAACACACAGTACCATAATGGTCTGAAACCAGGGCCCAGAGAGGACAAACAACATGACAGAGAGCACATACGGAAAATAACGTGCTATAATACTCAATTTGGAAAACAGGCGCAGCACAGTTGAGATTAAAGCAATCAGCATTATGACAAGTGACTATTAAGCAGGTCTAATACCAATTTTAGTTTAACACACTCTAGTCAGATCTGCCGTTATCTCAACCTTTCGATGCCCCACGTTGGGCGCCAAAAAGACTGTCGTGGTTTAACCCGGCTGGCAGCTAAACACCACGCAGCCGTTCGCTCACCCTCCCCCCTCCCTCTCTGGGACGGGGGAGAGAAATGGAAAGTGAAGCCCGTGAGTTGAGATAAAGACAGTTTAATAAGACAGGAAAATAATAATAACAATAACAATAATAATAATAATACAATGATGATAATAGTACTACTACTAATAATATGTACAAACAAGTGATGCACAATGCAATTGCTCACCACCCGCTGACCGATGCCCAGCTTAACCCCGAGCAGTCCGGCCCCCTCCCCCCGGCTAGCCACCCCTATATATTGTTTAGCATGACGTCAGATGGTATGGAATACCCCTTTGGCTAGTTTGGGTCACCTGTCCTGGGTCTGTCCCCTCCCAGCTCTTACTGCACCCCCAGCCTGCCTGTTGGCAGGACAGAGCGAATGGCTGAGATGTCCTTGGCTTGGTATAAGCACTGCTCTGCAACAATTAAAACATCGGGGTGTTATCAGCACTCTTCTCATCCTAAGCCAAAACACAGCATTCCACCAGCTACTAGGAAGAAAATTAATTCTGTTCTAACTGAAACCAGGACAGTAGAGAAGTAAGATATCTCAGGCTTTCAAATGAAATGATCAAATATGTAATGGAATTTATGGGAAACTTGTGCCCATCTGCAGTAAAGTTAAAATCCACAATGTAGGATAAAGTGTAGGATAAAGACTCTGAAGGATTAACAGATATAATTGTATGTAATTAAATATATATAAACATACTGTAATGTATATAAGTTTATGCATTAAGTACAGATTATGTATAAATATTTAAGTGTATATATGTATATATACTAAATATACACAAATTTACATATATAACTGATTTGAGCTCCAAGGAAAGCTACTCATGAACTAATATTAAAATCTTTAGTTATATTTTATGCAACTGGAAGCATCCTTTCTGAATTTAACCTGCTATTTCAGAAAGTATGCGTCTCCCATAGATCATGTTTCAAGCATGTCCAATTTAGATATGTTAAAAATACCCTACGATATCTTAAATAACACTAAAAAGCTTATTTTTAGTCACCAGTGTCTCCCTAACAGATACCTCCAGAAGGTATTTTATATAAATATTGAGTATGAGCAACTCTTTTTTTCTGAAGTTTACTGTATTCACTTAGAAAATCTATCTTGGTTGATTGGCTTAGATTTAGACATCTATATACCACTAAAGCTGTTGTATTATGTCAAAATAATGCCTTGAATTTAAAAGATAATATTGCCATTAAACAAAACTATTTTCACTGAAGTTAAAATAATTTGATACTTTCAGGACAGGAAACCCATAGCTCAATATTCATGCATAAATAAAAATAAATGGTCTTATCAAATCTTGGTTTAATCATTAACTCATTTTTCAGGAAATTCTCTGTACTCATTTATTAATTTATAAAGTACAACATTATACTACTAAGCCTGGGCTTCAGTAGAATAATATCAGATCTTGGCATTTCATTGTGAGCACTCATCAACCTTTCAACCTCTGGTATTTCAGTTCTATATGCAGCCAAAGCTGGGAGATACGACAACTATTCTTCAACCACGAAACAGTTCCTATTAGCTTGCTCTAAAACCAAATATTAAATTATTAAAGAGAATAAAAAAGTATAAGGAACAACAGTGTTAAATTGTTTTGTAAGTGTTGTTATTTAACCTGGCAGACAGCTAAATACCACACAGATATTCATTCACTCATTTTTATAATGCCTACATAAACAGAGTAGAATGCAAGTAGACTACTTCCACAGTTTATTTTTATAAAATTTATGATTGAGTATATCTAGGGAAGTGAAACACACAAGGTTCAACAAGTCCAAATGCAAGGTGCTGCACCTGCGCAATCCCAGGTACAGAGTGGGAGAAGACCTCACTGAAAGCAGCAGAAGAAATTGAGGGTTCTGGTGGACCCTCAAAAGGCTCAACATGAGCCAGCAGTGTGTGCTTGCAGCCCAGAAGGCTAACTGCATCCTGGGCCATGTCAAAAGAAGGTGATTGTCCCCCTCTACTCTGCCCTCGTGAGGCCCCACTTGGAGTACAGCATCCAGGTCTGGAGCCCCCAGCACAAGAAGGATGTGGAACTGTTAAAGGATGTGGAAGGATGTGGAAGTGTCCAGAGGAAGGCCACAAAGATTATGAGAGGGCTAGAGCATCTCTCCTGTGAAGAAAGACTGAGAGAGCTGGAGATATTCAGCCTGGAGAAGAGAAGGCTCTGGGGAGACCTCATTGTGACCTTTCAATACTTAAATAGGTCTCATAAAAAAGATAGGGAAGGACTCATTACTTGGGTAGATAATGATAGGACAAGAGGAAATGGTCTTAAAATAAAAGAGGATAGATTTAGACAAGATATTAAGAGGAAATTTTTCACTGTAAGGGTAGTGAGGGACTGGAACAGGTTGCCCAGAGAAGTTGTGGATGCCCTGTCCCTGGAGATATTCAAGGCCAGGCTGGATGGGACCTTAGCCAACCTGACCTGATGGGTGGCATCCCTACCCATGTCAGGGGGGTTGGAGTTAGATGATTGTCGTGGTTCCGCTCGAGTGGGCAGCCGAGCTCCACCACAGCCGCTCTCTCACTCCCCCTCCTCAAAGAGGAATGGGGAGAAAATATGTGAAAAGGGCTCAAGGATTGAGATAAGGACGAGAAAATCACGCAATAATTATTGTAACGGGCAAAACAGACTCGGCATAAGGAGATAGTAAGATTTATTGCCTACAACTAACAAGCGAGAGAAGTGAGAAAACAAAGGAAAAAAAAAACAAAAGCACCTTCCCCCCCCATCCACCCTTTTCCACCTCCTCCCCCCGAGCGGCGCAGGGGAACGGGGAATGGGGGTTTTGGTCAGTCTATGGCACTTCTTCTCTGCCGCTCCTTCTCGGTCACTCTCATCCCCTGTGCTGTGGGGTCCCACCCACGGGATGCAGTCCTTGATGAACTGATCCGGCGTGGGCTTCCCACAGGCAGCAGCTCTTCCAGAACTGCTCCAGATATGGGTCCGTACCACGGGGTCCATCCCTCAGGAGAAAACTGCTCCAACCTGGCTCCCCTACGGGCAGCAGCTCCTGCCAGGTCACCTGCTGCTGCGTGGGCTCCTCTCCACGGGCTACAGGTCCGGCCCGGAATCTGCTCCGGCAGGGGTCTTCCACAGGCGGCAGCCTCCGTCGGTGCAGGGCCACCTGCTCCACCGTGGTCTCCTCCACGGGCTGCAGCGTGGAACCCTGCTCCACCGTGGTACTCCATGGGCTGCAGGGGGACATCCTGCTTCACCATGGTCCTCACCACAGGCCGCAGGGGACTTCTGCTCCGGCGCCTGGAGCACCTCTCCCCCTCCTTCTACACTGACCTTGGTGCAAGGCTGTTCTCCCACTCCCTTGACTCTCCCGGCTGCTGTGTGGCGCAGCGTTTTTTCCCTGTCTTAAATATGCTCTCACAGAGGCGCAAAACAACATCGCTTATTGGCTCGGATCTGGAAAACAATGGGGCCCTTCCCAAACATGGGGCAGCTTCTAGATCTTTCTCACAGAAACCACCCCTATGGCTCCCTGCTACCAAAACCTTGCCACGTAAACCCACTACAATGATCTTCAAGGTCCCTTCCAAACCAAGCCATTCTATGATTCTATGGTAGGTATGAGATAAATAATTGTATTTATTTATTGTGTGTGTGTCCATGTGTGTGTCCTCAGACAGAAGATCTATTCACTACAGTAAAACACCTGTAAATCTTGGATCTAAAATAATATTTTTTTTCACAAATTATTTATTTTATTTTATTTTATGAATTATTTTCTGTGAAACATGGGTATTTTTATTAATAATTATTATTTTTCAGCATTTAAATAACAGTATTCTTTGCTATTTGCAAGTCTTCTCCTTCTAGCTATACCAAGTAAGAGAAAAAAATATCTAAGGAATATTAACAAATTTTAGCCTGAAAATTTATTAATGGTACAATGGATTTATGCATATGCAATTCCACTGAACTCAATAGATCCACTTAAGCAGGCAAAGAGTATACGTATATAGAGATTCATAGATTTGTGAGACTTCTCATATACTAAATCTCACTCCATAACATATAACCTTATAAACTTATATCCTTAGAATTAATGAATTCATAGTCCCACATATGTATATTAGCAAATCCTTTCACTGATTGCAAATATTTTAGTTCATTCTTTTAAATTCTTTGATCATAATATTTACCTAATTAAACATTTGCTGCATAAAATGAGGAAAAATGCTGTATGACTAACACTACCTAATAGAAAAATAGCTCATAGATTTCTTGTTTTATAATTGTCTAATATTATAAAATTATTATTATATTATGTTATATTATATGTTATTATAATCAATCTTTTCCTCTGTTATTATTTTTATTATTTGTTATTACTATACTTTTGCCTTTGTTATTATATATGCCTTTGTTATTATTATTACTATGACTACGACTATTACTATGACTATTACTATTAAACTTTAATCTTTTTTTTTTTTTTTTTTTTTTTTTTTTTTTTTTTTTTGTGACAGAAGTCCCTAATATCAACATGTGAAGGTCTCTGAAATGTACAAAATATTTTATGGCAAATTTTTCTAAAAAGTCTAAAAGATATGATTATCATTAACTTAGAATAGTATATTATTTTCTTCATTAAGATGATTGATGTGCCACATGGAATCCTTGCTAATTTTAACAACTTGGATGACCTTCATAAGTTAACATATTTCAGTTAGATGAACCCATACTGAATCATTTCTGTCTCTGTCTGAATTTGTCTCTTGCTTGCTTTTTTTTTTTTTTTTTCTGAATTTTGGTATCTGTACAAACAACAATTTTATTTATTTTATTTTATTTAGTTTTATTTTGTTTTACTTTTTGCAGCCTTGGCTGTCAAAATCTCTGTATTTAGATGTAATTTTTTAAATGTAAGTGTTAGATTAATGCAAAGTAGTCAATTCAAACACCCTTCTATTTTCAAACAGATTTAAGTGGCTTATTTTATTCTGCATTTTGAGTTCTAATACATTCATAAGACATTTGGACATGTGTATATCTATATCTATATATACATATTTATTTGTATATATACAATATATATATATAGGTATAAATATGTAAATTAACAACCATAAAAGAAAATAAAAAATAAAAGAAGCACATACCACTACCTTTCTGACTGCAAAGTCAAGCTAATTTGGACAAACAGCTGAAAGAGAGATTAATCAGAAAGCCTCCCAGCCAGATATTGAGCTGAAACTAATGCTAATCCTTGTCTGAAGACAGAGATAAATCAAATCAGTAAGTGAGCTTTGTGAACCAGATACCAAAGAACCATGTGTCACCAAGACACTTTTTCAGAGTACTATACATGTATATATTTCCATTCTGATACGTTTTCCCAATGCACAGTATTGCCACACTAAAATGGCCTACTCAAATGTATTTATTTGAACTGAATATATTTATATTTATAGAAATATAACTTATCCATGCATGAAAAAAATCACTTGAAATCTTTCTTTTGATGCACATATTTCAGACATACATAATATTTCCTTCGTCTGTAGAGTTTATTTTTAATAATAGACTTATGTGAGTGACTGAATTGATATATTAATGAAAGAAGATGTAGTTCAAATGTGTTACAGTTGGAAGACAGAAAAAGCTAATATATTAGACCATAAATTAAATTACAAAGCAAAACCAGGAATATGATCTAACAAAAGTTAGAGAATTATAAGAACCTTAGAAACAAAGGAACAGTTCTCATAAGCATTAGCAGACCACTTTCTAAGACTATATTCTATGATCTTAGTACTTCAAACAATACAAATTTCTAGGACAGGACATATTTGAAGTGATTAAATATTTTTAAAAACTTACCCATTTTTCACTAATTAGTAATTCCAATACATCAATTCATAATTATTATTAGTTTAATTAATATGATTACAAAATAAAATATTCTACTGCAAATGTTTAATGGCTTGAAATTCAAAATTGGTAATTTTAATTAAGTAGATACCAATCAGGAAATTTTAGGTGATATGGAGGGTGCTGAGTATGCACAATTTATTTTGAGGATTCAGCATGGTATATCTTTATTTAAATAATAGCAATCAATATGAAAATTGAGCATATGTAACAGAATTAAAAAGGAAAAATAAAAGAAAAATTATAGTACCAACGTAATATTTAAAATGCAAGCAACTATCACTGTTCCTGACATTCAAATTATGTCACCCTATCAGTGAATATTCATCACAGTATGAAAAAAAGTAAAGGTAATTTAATAAATCCAGTGACCACTGGACTGATACCAATGAAGAAATTGTATAAGAACTTTTCTGTTAGTTAGTTTCCTGGTTACAGTATGACAAAGCATCCACACAGTAGAAAAACATGATTGTTTCTTCTAAAAATATATCCTTAATTCTGAGTTAGCATTTAGGCTGACTTGCCTTTTGTCCCCCTGTAAATAGACCACTCAAGGCTAGATAGGTGTCATCAGTGTCAACAGAATAGACTATCAAATCTGTAAACATAACACTGAATACATTAGGGATACAAAATGGTATTCCTGACAGGCATTACTTGTACTAAGCTACCTTCACCAGCTCAACAATATTTTTTATTTCATGTTGGAAAGCAAAATAGTGAATTATAATTCATGTAGTTAGATAGACATCCTACTGTGAGTTCTGATTGCCTTACAGAGATTACTCTCAGACTCAGAATGAAATCCTGAACAGATGCAGCTAATCATGGCTTAGCCACATATTGTTCTCTAAGCAAAACTAGTCATTCTTTACTGATTGTAAACATAGCCAAATGGATTGAAAAACAAAAACAAAATCACAAAACACTATAACAAAATTATATGTATTGATTTTTGTTTTAAATAACAAACAACAAAAAGAAGGTATTTTTATACTATTGTTGATTTATTTTTTAAATTTTATTCTATTTTTTAATACAATAAAATAAAAAAATCCATTTAAATGGGGTCTGCTTAACTTGGAAAACTTGTATGCTGCAATGCACTCTGGATTGTGTATTCAACAGTTCAGAAAAAAAAAAAAAAAAAAAAAGTTACTTCAATTGAATTACAGTTAAAATAAAAAAAGAGAAAAATAAAAATAAATAGTAAGGTTTACAGGTATTACATTATTATAGAAGTTTGGAACTACAGTTACAGAATTATGCTTTTCTGAGCACAAATATATTGTATTTTAGAAAAATGATCACATTTCATTTGATTTCTGGGAACCCTTTTTAAAACTACAGATTTTAATTGTTAGAGTTGATTATATATATGGTTTCCTCTGTCAATTTCATATCATTGTGAACAATGATAACATTGTACTTCTTATCTTGACAATACCTAATGAGCTGGACTACTTCTTGATTATTTCCTATTATTTGCATTTGATTTTTAAAATCATTGAACACAGAACTCAATTAATACTGTTATAAATGTTTTATTTCAAGTTTATAGGTACCCACATTTATGTTGAAATGACACAATATGCCATTTCTTTGGAAAATTTGTAGACATATCTACTTAAGAGCCTTCAAAAATTGAGGTCTAAAAAGATGGTAATATGAGGCATCAAGTTTAACTCCAGATTTAAGCACATTTAAGACATTTAGGTGACCATATTTTAATGTCTAAACCCAAGGTTATCGGGGCTTAAATTTTAAGCAACCTTCCCTGAATTCAGCTCTGACCTACTCTGAGTTGGAATTTGGACTTCCAGTTCTTTTATAAGTTGAATGATTTTAGTGAAAGGATATCGAAGGCTTCATTTAGATGCCTAAGCAAAGACATCTAAAAATGAGATATTATAGCATCTTCTGACTTTTGTGACTTGTCTAGAAACAAAAATTTCAGCTTCAGATCTACTGATTATGCCAGATATAATACTGCTTCTGAAAAGTATACATGAAAATTAACTCTTTCATAAGAAAAAGTATAATCTGGTATGAAATATAGGTTTAAGTTCTTGTAATTATTCACTAGAAGTATTAACTTTCTCTGTGAACAGTTCTAGTAATTTAGTGTTGGTCTTTGTATCTTGATTTTGAGATCATATTTTGGCAAGTATATGGACATTATTAACATCTTACAAGTGGAAAATGTGAAATACCACATAAATCTGTCATTTGCTATTGCAGTGTATTTCTGAAAGAGCTAACATGTAGATTTTCTCTTGTGAAGAATGACTAAAGAAACCATTCTCCTTTTTTGAAGACACCACAAGTATCTTCAATTGAAGATACTTGAAAAAGTTAGTATTGTTAATAGTGTAAAGGACATAAAATATTAGCAGCAAAATAAAGCAAGCAAAAATTCTCACTAAACAATCAAAAGTGGCAGGAGTCATGACTTAAATATTTTACTCAAAGTGTTGCTGACCATTCAGTTTTTTGGTTTTTTTTTGTCTGTTTCTTTCTTTGTTTTGCTTAAATTACAAAACAGTCACCACTTACGAGTATGACGTAATGGTGGAATTGTGAATAATACATACTGAGGATACAGTTTTGTATTACTGTGATAAAATTACTACAGTTGTTGGGCTCATATAGTATTTTCTGCAGATAAAACATGTAATGAGTGTTCTAACTGAGGAATTACTTATAACATTAAAAAGTGCATTTTCTGAAGGCAAGGCAGCTTTGTGGATTAAATCTTTTTCATTAGTTAGATAGATGAGACATCCCTTTTAAAGCTTGACTAGAAGCCAAAAGCTTTTATATTTCTTGCTTGTACTTTGATTTTTTTTTTTTTGCCTGTGCCAAAACAAAAGGAATATGTAATAGGTAGCACTTATCTGTTATAGCTCAGTTTCTTTATTTTTCTATTTATTTTTCTCCCCCGAAGATGGCTGCATTAAAACTAATTAAAACTCCAAGGTCTATAGGCACCACATTTCTTATGCAATTAAAAAAAAATCTATTTAACATCATATTTTAAAAAATGTTTGTTTGTTTGTTTCAGTTTCAATTAATTTAAGGAGTATAAATCAGATGTCCCTTTGTAGAGTTTTAAGGATTCTGTTTTTATAAGCAAGCATTAAAAACAATAACTTCTAAAAAAAAAAAAAAAAAGTGTTTAGCTGTGATCAAGACACACTTTCTCCATGAGACAAATGTGAGTGAGACAAAAGGAGGGAGTTTACAGACACAATCAGATAACATATAAGATACATCTTTTCCACTTTTTGCTAAGTTAGTGATAATGAACAGACTACTGCATGTAGATTATCACCATAAAGATGCTCGTAAGAAGAACATATTCTCCGAGTGTTATAGAGCTTCATTACTGTTTTAGAAGCAGATGGTCATCAGTCAGTCAGCTATAGGGTAGTATTTCCTTTGTTCCCTTATTTCAATTTGCATCTGTTACCTCTTTTCCAACTAGATATTTTGCTATTGATTGCAAAACTTTGAGCCTGGTGGCCCAGTTATTTTTTACCTACCTTTTGTCATGCTAAGCTTCCCAGAGACTGAATTGAGGCCAGCCACCAATCTGTAGCTCTCGATATACTCCCTGCCCTTTTTGAAGAATAACATTTTCCTTTTGTGAGGAGACATGCCCAGGCATCATAATGCTTCAAAGGTGATCATGTCACTATAGTGATATTAGCCAGCTACGTCTTGAATGGTATCTCATCCAGTCCTACAGAATTGTATAAATACAACTCAGGATCTCTTCAAAGAATTTTGGGGTATCTATACCTTCTATAGAAGACTGTAACTGCTAACAAGTCTTAGCTGCTTCTGAATTCTCCTTCTGAATGCTTGGACAGTGTCACTGTATACTTCCAGGTTATCTTTCTCTCCTGCCATTGTATCAACCACATTTTTTGTTAGAGGTTAATCCAGAACACTCTCTACTGCCATATTGGCCTTCTTCCAAACCTGCTTTTTTTTTTTCTTTTTCTTTTTTTTTTTTTCTTTTCTTTTTTTTTTTTCACATCAGAACAGGCCATTCTTGCAATTTAAAGATCTTACTTTTGAAGACCAACCATCTCTCCTAGGTCCCTTTTCCATACAGTACATTTTTCCATAGCAATCTACAAACAAGATCTATAAAGAAGATTAAATCCCTCCTAGTACCTAGGTTCTAATTCTTCTGTTTTTCCTGCTCATTTTTCTCAGGATCTTAAACTTTTGACTGCTGCAACAAAGACAATTAACTTCATCTTCCCAAACCACTTCCTAATTCATGATTGTCTATGCCCTTTAACAACTACAGACATAAGCAATATCTATTAAAAATCTAAATCAGAAATAATAATTCTCTTAATGATTTAGGACTGTATTCTACATGAAAATCAGTCTGTGTTATTATATAACACTTTTAGGAGATGGAAGTGGGGATTTAGGTATTAGCAGAGGTTAAACATTGCATACAAGATTCTAATTTAGAAACTGTACATTTGTACATGAACAATAGGCAAAGTAGTGTTTTGGGCGTGTTTGACATTCTAAATCCCTAACTTTAACCAATTAAACTTATGGTTAAAAAGATTACATTCAAGACTTGTAGTAATGTTGCACATACTGGAAATGTGAATGATAATACGTTAACTATTTGTCTAATATTGTGATATACCCATATCAGTGCATTAATATTTTAGATTTTGCAGGTCAAAATACAACTAAGAATGAAAATAATGGATTCCTGTTCTAGAGCATGAAAGCAACCGTCTCCTGATGAACTATGGTTTTCATTTCTAGGTAGACAGGAGCAGTCCGAATTGATTATACATTTTCTGATAGGATTATCATGAAACAAACAAACAAACAAACAAACAAACAAAAACCAATCAACAACAACAACAGAAACCACCACCACCAAAAAAAAAAAAAAAAACACAACAGTAAAATGATCAATCCATCAGTTTGGGAAACAAAAGAAGCTCCAATTTTATTTAAAAACAAGTAAACTAAAACAGAAATTCTGAGTTAATATGTTTGCAACTTGGTGCAAGCAGATGAGGCATTTTGGAGAGTTCTTGTTCAGTATGATCTTGAATAAGAAATGAAGGGCCATTCTGAGAAAATCAGGACTCCAGTGTTTCAGATTTTTTTGCAAGTGAGACTTGCAAGTTCCCAAGTTCATTAATCAAATTGATCAGTAATTAAAAAAATAAAATAATAATAATAATGTGTTAAATGTTTCATATAAATTTCTCATTCTCAAGCTTTCTATTATATTAAAATTCATTCTGGTTGAAAGATGTTTCACATCTTCATGAGCCTTTGTTTTATATTTTTGTGCTATTTGAACATATAAGTAATATATTCTCAGAATCTACTATGCCTGAGTTAAATTCTGTCCTACGTCCAGCTTTTCTTTCTCTGCAACTAAATTAATTTAAAATACAAGAAGTATATCAGCTGATTGCAGATTTATTTTTTACTTCTTTAATCAGCATTATTTACAATGCAAGCTGTCATCTGGCTGAATAGATAATGATTTGACTTCATTATGCTAAACACTGAAAATTCTTCAGTGTAAAAATGAATACATCTGCTACAGTTATGTAGTCTTCAGCCTGCGTTAACAATTAAAAAAAAAAAAAAAGTAATTATAATGAATTTGATTAATAGGAAAACAAAAGTCAAGAAAATATCTAAGTAGTACTTTCCCTTTAATAGGCATTTCTATATTAAATATCATTATAATTACAATATACCCAACCTTAATTATCCTGACTCTGCAATATATTCACCTTAGGAAAGTAAAATATTTTTTTTCATAATGGATGCAATACATCTGAGATTTGGTCCCAGTACATATTAGAAGTAAATTAAACCCTGCAAAGCATGAATAGAAGTTAAATACATATGTGTATATATATATAGTGTGTGTGTGTATGTATATATATATGTATATCATTGCAATCAAAGCATCTCTAGAAATTTGAACTTTGCAATTTATAAACTCAAACTTAACTCTTTGGGTTAACATGACAAACATACAGAGGAAAATTATTCTCCAGCAATTCCACTGAACAAGCAGTTTATATGCAATAAGTGCAGTATGTAATCAATTTAAGAGTTATGCAGGGAAAAGTAATTTTGTTTTAGGAATAACAATGTTTTGTTGTAAATTGTTCTCTTGTTTCACTGCATGGTCAAGTGCAGAGGTGAGATAGAAGCTTAGCAAGGAATTCAGACATGCTGAAAAATGCAGCTGGGCCTTGAATTTCTGTGCAGTTATTTTGCACAGAATAAACATTTCAGAATAACAAAATATGCACCTTGGAAGTTTCAGTTTTGTTTTTAAATACAGCTTTTCTTTTTCTTTTTTTCTCTTTTGCTATTGTTGTTGTCTGATTAGTCTGGTTGGTTGGTTGTATTTTTAAATGTAATTTTTCATAAAAATAAATGGACTACCTTCCCAAGAAATTGAATGATACTAGGTACCTCATCATGTAGATACTAGGTACCTTCATGTACAGGAAACAGAATAATTAGTTTCTAGTCTTCTGTAAGACATAAAACACTCATGTAGTGATAGAGGACTGCTCTAAAATGATTTTTCCACCAGAAATTAACACTGAAGAAAAGTGGAGAAAAAATATTCTGAGGGCAACTATTAAGTAAATAGATTGACAAATAGGAACTCTGGCCATTATACAAGATCACATATGTTGTTTAATTCAGTCCTACAGCATGAATGGGGGGGGGAAGGGAGAGGGAAACAACTGTTCTCTTTAGAGGGGCAGACAGCAGACTGTGAGGACCTGAAATGGTGACAACCAGTTGTTGAGGACCAGGGAAATGTGAATGATTATCTGATCAAAATTAGGTATTCTTTATCCAATCCTATAAATGACAGGGTTCAGGGTCATTAGCAGAGACACTTTATAGAGACAACACGGGGGACCCTGGCCTCAAAACCACACTCAGCTGGGATTACTGTACTGATTTCTTTAGCTCCTAGTCAGTCCTGCTTAACTCCTTAGCAATGGGAAGACCTTTCTCTTGTTAACATTACAAGTCTGTGACTAAAAGTCTTTTAGTGAAAAAAGCCCATTCAGTTGCTGTAGTGTCCATTTTTTTTTAGATGCTACACATCTCCACATGCAGGAAATTAAGTAAAAGTGGCAGGAGACCTCTGCAGAAAAACAAGATCCTAACTAAACTCAGACACAAAAAGGAAGCATAAAAGATGCTGGAGGTTTTGGTGACCTGAAAGGAATATAGAGACACAATATATCTGAGCGTGAAGGGACTGTGTTATAGAAGCCAATGACCAGATGGATCTGAGGTAGGTGAATAATAACAAAAATGACTCTGGTGGGTACATCAATAGCTAAAAACAAACACAAACACACACACACACAAATACAAGCCTGCTGCTGAATCAGGCAGGGAATCTTATGACAAGAAACATGATGAAGGTACCTAGTATCTACATGATGAGGTACCTAGTATCATTTTTGTCTCAGTCATGATAAATAAGATTATCTTCAGGAATGCCAGATCCCTGAGACCTGTGGGAAATTCTGGAAGGAGGAGGTTTTCCCCATGGTAAGGGAGAAACGTTAGAGAACATTTAAACAGATATGATGGAACCAAGTCAAGACTTCATAGAATTAGACCTGATGAAAATGGTCAATACCACTGCAAGATCACTTTTAATTATTTCCAGACGTATGAAGTCCCTGGTGACTGGAAAAAGGAAAGATCACTCCTTTTTAAAAAAAGGGTAGAAAGGAGGACCTGGAAAACTACAGACTGGTGAGCCTCAGCTCTATGCCTGACAGCGTCATGGAAAAGATACTCCTGGAAGCAATGTCAAGGCACATGCAAGACAAGGAGGTGATCTGAGACAGCCAGCATGGCTTCACCAAGAGTAAATCATGCCTGATGAATCTGGTGTCGTTCTATGATGGAGTTGACAAAGGAAGACCAACTGATGTCATCTACCTGGACTTCTGCAAGGCTTTTGACACGGTCCCACATGATATCTTAGTCTCCAAATTGGAGAGAGATAGATTTTATTGGTGGACTATTCAGTAGATAAGAAATTGGCATGAAGATCACACCCAGAGAGTGGGTCTATGGATCTATGCCCAAGTGGAGGCTGGTGACAAGTGGTGTACTGCAGGGGTCTGTCCTCAGACCAGTACTGTTTAATATCTTCTTCGAAGATATAGGCAGTTGGATCGAGTGCACCCTCGTCAAGTTTGCAGATGACACCAGGATGAGTGGTGCAATTGATACAATGAAAGGAAGGGATGCCATCCAAAGGAACCTGGACAGGCTTGAGATGTGGGCCCACGTAAACCTAACAAGTTTCAACATGACTAAATGCGGGGTGTTGCATCTGGGCCAGGGAAATCCCGGATGTGAGTACAGACTGGGTGAAGAATTCATTGAGAGCAGCTCTGCAGAGAAGGACTTGGTGGTTCTGATGAATGAAAAGCTCAGCATGAACCAACAATGTGAGCTTGTAGCCCAGAAGGCTAACTGCATCCTGGGCTGCATCAAAAAAGGAGTGGCCAGAAGGTCCAGGGAGGTGAGCCCTCTACTCCGCCCTCGTGAGGCCCCACTTGGAATACAGTATCCAGGTCTGGAGCCCCCAGAACAAGAAGGATGTGGAACTGTTAAAGGATGTGGAAGGATGTGGAAGTGTCCAGAGAAGGCCACAAAGATGATGAGAGGGCTGGAGCACCTCTCCTATGAAGAAAGGCTGAGAGATCTGGGGCTGTACAGCCTAGAAAAGAGAAGGCTCCAGGGTGACATCATCACAGCCATTCAATACTCAAATGGGTCTTATAAAAAGGATGGAGAACTCTTTACTCGGGTAGACAATGACAGGACAAGGGAGAATGGTTTTAAACAAAAATGGGGGAATTTAGATAAGAGGTTAGAAGGAAATTTTTCACTTAGAAGGTGGTGAGGCACTAGAACATGTTGCCCAGAGAGGTTGTGGATGCCTCATCCCTGTAGTTGTTCAAGACCAGGTTAGATGAGGCCCTGAGCAACTTGATCTTGTGGGTGGCATCCCTGTCTATGACACGGGGATTGGAACTAGATGATCCTTGAGGTCCCTTCCAACCCAGGGATTCTGTGATTCTATATGATTCTATGGAGGATAAGGAGGCGACTGTCAGCAAGGCTTTATGAGGAACAAATCATGCTTGACCAACAGCATTATCTTCTAAAATAAGATAACTAATTTGGTGGATGAGAGGAGAGCAGTGGATGTTATTTATCTTAACTTTACCAAGGCTTTCAATACTGTTTCCACCAATATCCTCCCTGAAAAACTGAGGAAGTATGGACTAAATCAGTGGGCAATGAGGTAGTCTGCAAACTGGTTATATTCTAGGGATCGATACCGAGGTCAGTGTTACTTAACATCTTTACTAATGATCTAAACAATAGGACAGAGTACTTAGGCAACAACTTAGCCAGACAACTGAGACTGTAACACTAGGGATCGATACTGAGGCCAATGCTACTTAATGTTTTTACTAATGATCTGAACAATGGGACAGAGTACCTAGACACCAATTTAGCCAGACAACTGAGACTAGTGCCTGATACCCCACATGGGCATGCTACTGTTCAGAGGGTCTGGAGAATAAGATGAGAGGAATCTTATGAAGTACAGAAGGAAATGCAATGTCCTTTCCCCATGGGGTAATAAACCCATGTAATAATATACATTACGTTTAAATGAGATAGAAAAGGGCTTTGCAGAAAAGGACCTATGGTTTCTTCTAGACACCGAGTTGACTGTGAGCCATTGATGTCATTTTGTGACAAAGAAGACCAGAAGCTTCCTCAGTTACATTAGAAATATATTTTAATTAGTTCTTTCTATTTCCTATATGGTCATTCCAAACATTATTATGGTTAAAGAAATAAACAACTAAAGATAAATAAATAAATAAATAGACAACCCACAATCCAAAAAAAATCATGCACTAATGCATGTCCATTGCTGTAATGGTATGAATGAACCATAAATAATATATATCTATCCCAGATAAGTTTACAGGAACATTGTTAAACTGACAAAAATATAAGACTGCATCTATCAAAAATGCAGAGATGGCATTAAATTTCTAGACTTAACTCAAAGCATTTTTTTTCTCTTTGACACATTGTAAAACACTAGAGTTTTGGTTTGCATCCATATCACTTGTGATCACATTAGCTTATGCTGCTGAGAGAAAGATTAAAAAGGAAAACAAAATAAAAAAAAGACATCAGAAGTTTAACTTTGAATTTGAAAACTTGATCTGTTTTTTCCAGTTTTCATTCTACTTTTTAAACTGTTTAAACATATCTGATTATATTTTATTTGTAATATCAACTGATCAGACCAGTCCAGAATAGTTCAGACTGGCAAATATATCTAATATATTTGATATATTAATGCAAAGACTAAGGCAAAATATTTGAAATGTGAAAGTATTTTAATACTTAAAATACTTTAAAATACTTTATATACTGATAGTGTAGTGGTTAAATATTTTGACAGGTGTGATGGTTACATATTTCATGATTCAGACTTTTGAAGCAGATATAAAGAATCTTATCAAAAATATTTAAAAATTAATTATTCATTAGAATTAAACTGGTCATTTCAAATGTGTTTTACAGCTGAGAATCAGTATCACTTTGAATTTTTTTTTTTGTTATTAATCCAGTAATTAATGCTGCAGTTTTGTTAAGAGGTCTGTTGCTAACAGCACAGACAAAAAATAAAATATTTATTTTATTACCTCTTATTTTCTGATGTTTTGAATAAGTCTGAGATGTATGAAGATTCAATAATACAGCAAGAATAATAAGATAGAATGCTTAACTAATGGAATGCTCAATTAAAATTAAAATTAACTACATTAAGTACCATATTTATTAAAATTTGTTTCCATTTAATTATAACAGCTTCTGAAGAATACAAGGATTCTGTTGCCTTCAAGACACTGATCCTTAAAATGCAAGGTTTAAAGGTATTTTAAAACTTACGCAGCTTTTCTTACATTTTTGTTCTGCTAGAATTATCATCTAAGATAATACCCACTTCATCTAAGAGAATACTAATGTCAGCAGTTTTAATCAGGTACATACGGCTGCTACAGTTAAAATCCTATAATGGACAAGAGGGACTTCTAATATGTAGAACTAAGATTTTATTGTTAGTCTAACTAAGCTTTTAACAGGCTAATCAAAATACAATTATGATTGCGGTTAGAATGATACTAGCATGTAGAGTATATTATCTAATTAATACAGAAAAACATTGATACAAGTATCATTGTCACACAGAGCATCGAATATCTACCTTTTTGGTGTTATAATTATGCTTTCAATGCTCCTCTGGAGACAAAGATTAATGACCCCATTTTTTTTTAAGAAAAAGAGAGAGGGGGGTTGTTACAGTAAACCAACAGCATCCCAAAATCTTCACCAGCTGATCCTGAGTGGACACCACTTTCTCCAGTATAAGGTGGTACAGCTGAAGTTGCTATTGTTTCCTTATGTTTCCTTATAATCCCTGCTTCCCATGTGAATTGTGGAAGTGCCACAACAGCCCCCTACCTGGTGACACAAAGGGCAATTGCTGTGACACAGGGGCTGCTGGGGTCTTGTGGGCCACAAGACCACATTACTGTAGATAGTATGGAAGGGGAAATAACTTGAAGGGCTGCAGGGAAGAGCTATCCTGTTCTGGACACAGCCCATCTGAGTCAGTTTCAGCACCAACATGAACACTCCACTGGGACCCAAAACTGAAGATGCACTCCTGGTACCCTTGCTTATACATGCTAAGGAAAAATAGAAGCTACAAGGGTCAGGAACATGAAAGATACATAGAAAGTGAAATGGAAGAAGCAAAGGAGAATGTGGAAGGGGTCACTGGGTTTCCCTTATTTATTCTGTTAGCAGCACTGAACAATATTTCTTTCCCCTGTTTGAATCATGTATGAATACATAGATCAATGACACTCTTTCTGAGTCCTATCATTTTCTTGAAATGTATCATTTACAACAGAATGATCTCTCTTCTATTTCCAGTTATACTTATTTTAGCTAGAATAGGGTTAATTTTCTTCATAGTAGCATATACTTCACCTACTGTTATATTTTGGATTTCTGATGATGATAGTATTTTCTGTTTGTTTATTTCTATTCTGCTGAGTATTTTCTGAACTTACACAGAATCAGAGGATGAGGTTGGAAGGGACATCTGGAGGTCAACTTGTCAAACCTTCTTGCTCAAGGAGGCCTGAATAGAGTCAATTGTCCAAGAATATTTTGAATATCTCCAAAGAGGGGTACTCCACAAATTCTTTTAGTAACCTGTGCTCAGACTGTGCTAGTCCTCAGTCACCTCCACAACGAAATGTTCTCTGACCTTCAGAGGGTCTCCTGTGCTCCCATTGCCTCTTGCTTTACCACAGGGCATGACTGACAAGAGCTAGGCTCTACCTTCATTGAACCCTGCCTTCAGGTACTTAATATACATTTATAAGATTCTTCTCTGAAACACCTCTTCTCTAGTCTAAACAGTTCGAGATCTCTTAGCTTTTCCTCGTATGTGAGTAGCTCCATTTCTTTCCTCATCTTAGTGGCCCTTTGTTGGATTTTCATCAGTATTTCCATGTCTGTCTTATACTAGGGAGCCCAGAAATGGACGCAGTACTCCACGTATAACCTTACCTGTGTTGAATGGAATCACAGAATCATAGAATCATGTATCAGAGAATGGCTGAGGTTGGAAGGAACCTCTGAAGATCATTTAGTCCAATCCCCCTGCCAAGCAGGATCACCTAGATCACATTGTGCAGGATGCCATCCAGGTGGGGTTTTGAGTATCTCCAGAGAAGGAGACTCCACAACCTCTTTGGGTAACCTGTTCCAAGAACAACAAAAAAAATAATGATAAAACAACAACAACAACAACAACAACAACAAAAAGTCACAGTAAAAAATGTAGGTTGGAAAAAGCCTTCAAGATCATCAAGTCTGACCATCAGCCTTATCTGCCGGGCCCCATTACTAAACCACGTCCCTTAAGTGAAACATCCACACCTATTTTAAATACCTCCAGGATGGAGACTCCATCACTTCCCTGGTCAACATGTCTCAGTAGAATAAAGGGGACAGATCACTTTCCTTGACCTACTGGTAATATTTTGCCTAACGCAGCCCAGGAGACCACTATCCTTATTTGCTTCAGGAGCACATTGCTGGCTCATTCTGTTTATTCATAAATGTAAACATAAACATCAGCATGAGAAAGAGATGTGTTTAGAATAGAATAGAATAGAATAGAATAGAATAGAATAGAATAGAATAGAATAGAATAGAATAGAATAGTTCCAGTTGGAAGGGACCTATAGAGATCATTGAGTCCAACTGACAGACTGTTTTGAGTCTGAACCAGTTACAACATAACATTAAGAGCTTTATCTAAATTCCTCTTAAACATGGACAGACATGGAGCATTAACCATCTCTCTATGAAACACATTCCAGTGTCTAGAGCCCTTGCAGTTAAGGGATCCCAGGTCATTTCTGACAGGCTGCTTTCCATCTGTGTGGCCCCAGCATGTGCTGCTGCCTGGGGTTGTTCCAAGTGTAGGACTTTACACTTCTCCTTGTTAGTTTGCTATCAGTCCATTTGTCCAGCCTGTTGAGGGCCTTCTGGGTAGAAGCACAAGCCATACAGAGCATCATCCCCTCCTTACAATTTTCTGTCATCATCAAAATACATGCAGACAATCCATGTACCAGAAAAATATCTAATGGTTTAGATGTTATCCCTCTGTTTACAACTGATTGTGCAATGCCTGCACTTCTGAATGAATCAGAAGTTTTCATATTTTCTTTAAACAACAACTTATTTTATTAAAAATCTTGCACTCCATCAGGACCTCTTGATGACAAGCATTGATTGTAGTACTGGGGGACCCTTAAGTTTGTACAGATAGGTATTTGTGAATTCTTATTGGCCCAGCAGGAGTGCAAGAGTCTGTGTATCCCACATTGTTTTCATTAGACTTTTGCTAACACTGATAGGAAACTTGGGAACTTCTTTTCTCCAGCTGTTCAGTATTTCATTTTATATAAGAATAATGCTGGAACTGTAAAAACAAGCAGCATATTTAAAAATCATAAGTAAATCTACTTCACAATACCTAATAAATATTCATTTTGAAAATCCCATTTAACATTTTTGGAGTGAAACATTACTTTTCTTTGGACTATTCAGATTTGTCATACTAATGTTGTAATTTAATTATTGGGTAACATAATTTATGGCAAAGCCTGTAAAGAACTAGTGTTATCTATGTGAACCACACAGCTCAGATATTTCTTTTCAAAATTTTAAATTGCCAGCAGTATCCTGCAATACAATTCCTCCCTGATTAAAGCCTTCTTGGCTTATTAGAAGGAGTATGTTTATATTACTATTCCCATCCCAATCAGACAAGGCAGGAACTCTTGCTTTCTTATCATGATGTTACTCCCTCTCTTCATTTCTGTGATGGACATGTGATATAAAAGCCAAACTCAACTGAAATCTGGATATTTAATTAATAATCTTTCATTTCACTCTGTGGCAATCTGTCCAAAAAAAAAAGATATATGTGTTACTATATGTACTTGTACGTAGTGGATTAATGCAATGAACAGTTTACTACTGACTTTTGCATCAGTAGTTATAACCATGAAAGGCATCATTAAAGAATATAGGAAAAAACAAACAAACAAACAAACAACAATACACTGAAAGAATGATTTGTATCCTTCTTTCCTTCTCTCATAAATGTCTTAATTGTACATTTGAATCATACTTATATTTTTATATAAAATTAGATTTTTATGTAGAAAATTTGATATGTTATGACTTTTGAAACTGAGCTTTAGGTAGAAGATTTGTCATGGCAAGAGTTATAACAATTTTTTGAAGGTTTTAAACAGTGGAATTGTTTTCAAATGCCAGTGATATTCTATCATTTTTACACAGACACATAAAAGGGAAAATAAAAGGAAGAGTAAGCTGTTTACAGAAAAAAAAAAAAAAAAACACTGAAAGTAAATTAATTAAAAAAGGGAAAATAATTAGAAAACAAACAAAAAAGCAAGTTGAATAAGGCGGTAGTTCTTTTTTCTTTTGTTTTTTTCCTAATTTTTGATACATTAAACTAATACATTGTATCAACAGTTATAATGACTATAGCCAATGACTGTATGTTAGGCAGTAAGCTATTCTCCCTTCATATTCAATACCAAGAATAAAAATATCTTCTAGGGCATTACCTCATCCTAAAGGTGATATTTGATAATATGTTATTTTATTATTTTTTATTTTTTTAATAAGCATGAAAAGAATAGTTCAGCTGTAATGTCAATGTCACAGATAAGTTACTAAAGATAAGTCTCACACAATATTCTCTTTCCCTTAGTAAGGAATTTTTATTTCAGTTTTGTTTTTGCTCTCTTGTTATTTATTATTTCTATTTTTGTCTTTATTCATTTATTTAAACTCTTATGTATCCCCTTCAGATGGGCATTTCTAGACAAAGAAACAATTTTATTTCAGATTATTTTTTCCTTTCCCTTTTTGTTATAGCTCTAGTAGTTTTCTTTTCTGTATTTGTTTTCATATTTATGTACCAGAACCACCTTGAAATTTCTCAGCACTTTTTTTTTCTCATTAAAAACTTTCAATAGAAATTACCATTTTATTTTCTTTTAATTTTCCCTGCAAGAACCTCTATAATTCAATTGTATATTACCTCATAGTAATCTTTCTGTACTGGAACACATTCATAAGTAGACCTTTTATTTCCTAAAAAAAATATCTAACCTGTACTTTGGAAGTAACGTTCTGTGTAACAATGAATAAATGCCTCAAAGATTCAAACTGTAATTTGAATAATTTTGTGTTATTTTTAGTGAACAACAACTCTTCCAAAAATTTGCGTTTGTTAACTGTTTCAATTTAGAGGGAACGGAACCCATAGAGTGCAGTCAAATTTTTAAAACTGAACACATTTTGTTCTACATATATTCAATGGCAAATGCTGACTTTTCATGTTAATAATTGCAGTTTCTTAAAAAAAAAAAAAAAAAAAAAAAAGGAAAAAGACCTTTGAAACATCAGGAGTAACAGCAGGGAACAAACTGAAAGCCTGAAAGCTATGAAAGCTATATTGCTTGCAAGTGAAAGTCTGATAATGAAAAACAAGAAACAGATGTAGTTATGCTGACATTCAGCAGTAAGATTGCAAACAAATCAAAATTTTCCAGTGTGCACAAAGAACCTGAAGAAGTGAAATCACAGAGGGTTGTCAATGTTCATTAAAGACCACATGTTGAAGGCAAATGCCTAAGAGAAAACAAATTAAAAAACTAAGAAGAAAAAAAAAGGGGGGGTGGAAGGGGGAATGAAAGGGGAGAGGGAGAAGGCTACGAAAAAAAGAGGAGAAAGATCACATTAGTGAAAACATACACATTATATTATGATTCCATTTAAAATTGATGAACAAGAAACAAAATTTTTTTATAACCTAACACAAAGATTCTTTACACTTAAATTAAAAAAAAAATAGATAAAGAAAAAGAAAAAGAAAAAACTAAACACAGTTTTTAGTATTTAACACTAAAAATTAAAAAAAAAAAAAAGTAGAAAGGTTCTAAATTGTGATTGGGTGCAGTTATGTCAGTTGAACTGAAATGAAAAAAAAAAAAAAAGTGTTTACTTCAACAAGACTAGCCACAGAATCTTCTTAGGATAGTACAGACTTAAGGCAGTATTATTATTACCATGTATCCTAATAATGAAAAGAGACTACACAGACATCTGAATTAATCATAACCCATAATTATAATGAAGTTTCAGTAAGAGAATGCAGTGTAAACCTCATTGTTTTGGAAACAGAAAGAAGGTGAAGATGCAACATGTCAGCAGACTTAAAAGTCTGTCAAGGGAGCACTTTTAGAAATATTCCAAAGATAAAAGCAAACAACATGTACTGATGAACATAAGACAGTTGTGGGACGGAAGAAAGGGTAATAAGTAATAGGAATCTACTGGGGATGAAGATGGGAACGCTGAAGATTGTATCTTGGTGAAATATTGTTTAATTAAGTTTTAATCTTTTTAAAGATTCCAACATTGTGAACAAGTGAGGCAGAAGTGCTCACTATCAGCTGCTTTTAGAGTCAGGGGTCACTAACACATAAAACTATGTGTGTTGAAATACAGAAGGATATATAAAAATAGAGGGTTATCATGTCTGTATAATAATGCATAAGATAGCTAGCTTTTATCCATCTTTATACTTGCATTTCTTATTTTTGAATACTTCACTGTGTAAATGCAGCAATAGTATTTTCTATTATATTTCTGTACACAATGTTTATATGGCTTCTTTTTGGAGGGTCTTTTGTTTATAAGATTTAGATTAATTGAGAGCATGTACCATGTTTGAAGAGATTGTTTTATAAAGAAAATATATCTTAATAACAAATATTTGCTGTTGATGTTAATGAACTGCTGTCAAAATTGACAGAAGTTTATCAAGTCCTTCCAAATTTAATAGGAGCAGTTTTACTTTGAGTTTCTTAGGCTAATTTCAAAGTGATTCTTAAACAGCATCTACACTGTTAAATTTCACCAGTCAATGAAATAGTTTCTGATCCTAGGTCAAATAGTGCAGATTTGCTCATGCTTACGTGATTAAGGTGCAATCAAAGCACTGGCCTGAGTTTAGGTTAACTAAAGAAGATGTGCAAAAGTACTGGGCAAGACATGAAAAACTGCAGGACATGGCATAGAAGAAACTGACAAAATTTACAGATTATGACCAGATTGCACAGGTGGTTAAGGGAAGTTATAGGTTAAGAGACTGGGCATCACAGATGCACAGAAACAGCATTCAGGGACTGCAAGGACTTTTTGGGGAGCAGTCACACAAGGTGTGACTTTCTGGGGAGCAGTGCTTCCACAACCTTATCCATAACACCATGTAAGGCAAAGAGGGTATATCCAACAGTATTAGACATACAGATGTAGCAAAATTGAGATCAAGGTGGGAAAAGTAACTATACCCTTTAATTATTTATTTATTTATTTGGGGGGAGGGGGAGAGGGAGGCAGAGAATGGAGTTAGTAGGGAAATGAAAAATATAATCAGAAACTGAATATTAAATCAAATCTGTTCTGACTATACCAAAATAGGCAAACCTTCTTCCACTGGTCAGGAAGATTAAAGGGTGAGGGAATGGGGTGTTTTCCCTAAATGTCAGGAAAACACTTGGACAGACCTATTGAGCATCACTACTACTTGAGTATCACTACATTGATGCCCATTCAGAGCTTGTCAACATCAATACCTAAATACCTATTCCAGTTACTTCAACAGCCATACTGTAACATGCTTGGTGTTGTCTTTGCAGGGAAAAAAAAATAAATCCCTAAAACTATGTCTATATCTCATTTTCTATGTAACTTATTTGTTTCACTGAAAACAAAACACGGCGAAAAATGTAAATAAACATACAAAACAAAAGAAAACAGTTTCAGAACCCTTGGATGAACAGAAGATGGACAAAACGCCAAGTGCAATTACATTTATGTATCATTCTTCTGGTTTGGAGATGGAAGTCAGACTGGTAAGGAGACTAGATGGAGCATTGCAGCTCAGTTACATTTTGTATTTCTAGGTTTGCTATATGTAAACTAGAGGCATTTTTATCTTGCATTGATAGATGTGCTCTGGAATCCACATATAAATATAGCTGTTAGCTTGAAAATGAGAAAACTACTTAAGTTTAGATTTATTTAAAGATTACAAAAAGGTTATTATCACTGACAACAGTGGCTGCGAATCATGGAACTTAACTAATATCATAACAACTGTGAAAGATATAAAAAAAATCATGATGTATGGATTAGTATTTATTTACTTACGGTAATGTTTATATTTTTAACATAAATATCATCTTTGACAGCAGTCATTTTAAGGTCTTAAAGACATTTGTTTTCCTCTGGAAGACAAGCTGACACCAGACATGGTTTGTGCCTTCTTTGTTCATTTTTATTCAATAAATAAATTGTTTCAAAAGTATACACCATATGGAAAAAATAAAAAATAAAAAAAGGACGGGGGGGGGGCAAATCAGTGCATGGTAACATTTCCTCTTCCCTGCTGACTCTTCTCTCCCTTTTTCTTCCATACCCAGTGTATTACAATCTACCGTCCAACTTCTCTCTCATGCAAATTTGGTTTTCAAACATCTGGCTGTCCTCATTCCATTTCCTTTACAGCCTTAATGCTCATTTAGAATGCTACGAAAATAAACTAAGATATACACGCATAAATATATCCCAGGCTTGCTTTGCAATCCTCCTACTTGATGTTGGATGTTGCTTTACTCTTAATGACATATAACCTCATATCTAGACTGTATTTCAAAACTCTCAGGCCAGGATTATCTCATTCTTTTTTTATGTGATGTTACACAATTTGGGCCATCACATTTTTTGAATCTATTCCTTCTTAACAGTTAATGTAGAAAAACTCTAGCTATCCAGGTGCATACACAGTTACATGTTATTTATTTATTTTAATCCATATATTTTGCATTCTATACTGAGGGGTTAATGTGTTTTCTAATGGAAAGTATATTTAAATATTTCATTGACATTAATTTTTGTTTCACATCTAAGTAGTTTAAACAAATAATAATAAAGTAATCAAGATCTTCTGGTCCAATCATCCCCCTACTACCAATATCACCCACTAGACCATGTCACTAAGCACCAGGTACAGACTTTCCTTGAACACCTTGAACACCTTGAAGGTAGTGATGCCACCACTTTCCTGGGCAAGCCATTCCAATGCCTGACTACTCTTTTTGAGAAGAAATGTCTCCTAATTTCTAACCTAAACTTCCCCTGGTGCAACTTGAGGCCATTCCCTCTTGTCCTATCACTGTGAGAAGAAGCTGACCCCCAGCTCAATGACAAGTTCCTTTCTAGTACCTGTAGAAAGCAAGAAGGTCTCCCCTGAGCCTCCTCTTCTCCAGACTAAACAATCACAGTTCCCTCAGCTGCTTCTCATAGGAGTTTTGTTCTATGCCCTTCACCAGCTTTGTAGCCCTTCTCTGGACATATTCCTGGGCCTAGATGTTCTTGTAGTGGGGGATCCAAAATTGAACACAGTACTAGAGGCGTGGCCTCACCTGAGCTGAGTACAGGGGGTCTATCACCTCCCTGGTCCTGCTGGTTAAAATCATAAACTTCTCCTTTTTGCATGCATTTCCTTAACAAGGAAATGCATGCAAAACAAGGTTCATTAATGTTTAGATTAATGTGACAGAATGAAAAATCCTAGGCCAATTTTTCACCTTTTACAAGTTCATTCTGGGCTTGGGGGAGACTATTACATTTATCTTTACGTGATAGTGTATGAGTATAGTTCTCACTTACTCAGATGACGTGACAAAGTCATCCGTGTGTTCTAATCTCTCCCACTCAAAGCAGGGATAACTTCAAAATCAGATTTTTTGAGATGCCATGCACATCTTTCATGGGTAATCTGTTTCAATGCTTAATCATCTTTATCATGAAGATTTTTTTTTCTGAAGTCTGAACAGCATTTTCTGTGTGACAACTTGTGTCTATTGCCTTTTACTTTGTCACTGTGAACATCTAAAAATAATATGGTTCTGTTTTCTAGCACCTCTTGTTAGCTAGCTGAAAACAGATCCTCTTATTGCCTCAGTCTTTATTGACATTATTGTCTTCCAATATTGCAACCTAGGAGCAAAATTTGAAGAAAAAGGTGCTAAGGACAAAAGAAAAGGATTGATTTGGCCTGTGACTAGTGGTGTTCCCCAGGGGTCAGTGCTAGGTCCAGTCTTGTGCAACATCTTCATTGACGACCTTGATGAGGGAATAGTGTCTGCCCTCAGCAAGTACGCCAATGACACAAAGCTGGCAGGAGTGGCTGACACGCCAGAAGGCTGTGCTGCCATTCAGCGAGACCTGGACCGGCTGGAGAGATGGGCAGGAAGAAACCAAATGAGATTTAATAAGAGCAAGTGTAGAGTCCTGCACCTGGGAAGGAACAACCCAAAGTATCAGTACAGGCTGGGGGACGACCTGCTGGAGAGGAGGTCCGAGGAGAAGGACCTGGGGGTCCTGGTGGACGACAGGTTAGCCATGAGCCAGCACTGTGCCCTTGTGGCCAAGAGGACTAATGGGATCCTGGCGTGCATTAAAAGGAGCATGGCCAGCAGGTCAAGGGAGGTGATCCTCCCCCTCTACTCTGCCCTAGTCAGGCCTCACCTGGAGTACTGTGTCCAGTTCTGAGCTCCCCGGTACAAGAATCACAGAATCACAGAATCACAGAATTTCTAGGTTGGAAGAGACCTCAAGATCATTGAGTCCAACCTCTGACCTAACGCTAGCAGTCCCCACTAAACCATATCCCTAAGCTCTACATCTAAACATCTTTTAAAGACTTCCAGGGATGGTGACTCCACCACTTCCCTGGGCAGCCTGTTCCAATGCCTCACAACCCTTTCAGTAAAGAAGTTCTTCCTAACATCTAACCTAAAACTCCCCTGGTGCAACTTAAGCCCATTCCCCCTCGTCCTGTCACCAGGCACGTGGGAGAACAGACCAACCCCCACCTCGCTACAGCCTCCCTTGAGGTACCTATAGAGAGCGATAAGGTCGCCCCTGAGCCTCCTTTTCTCCAGGCTGAACAAGCCCAGCTCCCTCAGCCGCTCCTCGTAGGACTTGTTCTCCAGGCCCCTCACCAGCTTCGTCACCCTTCTTTGCACCCGCTCAAGCACCTCGATGTCCTTCTTGTAGCGAGGGGCCCAAAACTGAACACAGTACTCGAGGTGCGGCCTCACCAGAGCCAAGTACAGGGGGACGATCACCTCCCTAGCCCTGCTGGTCACACTGTTTCTGATACAAGCCAGGATGACGTTGGCCTTCTTGGCCACCTGAGCACACTGCTGACTCATATTCAGCTGACTATCCACCATCACTCCCAGGTCCTTCTCTGCCTGGCAGCTCTCCAACCATTCCTCTCCCAGCCTGTAGCTCTGCTTGGGGTTATTGCGCCCCAGGTCCAGGACCCGGCACTTGGCCTTGTTGAACTGAAAGAAAGACAGGGATCTCCTGGAAAGAGTCCAGCAGAGGGCCACAAAGATGACACAGGGCCTGGAGCATCTTCCCTATGAAGAAAGGCTGAGAGACCTGGGTCTGTTCAGCCTGGAGAAGAGAAGACAGAGGGGATCTCCTCAGTGTATATAAATATCTGAGGGGTGGGAGACAGAAGGATGTAGCCAACCTCTTCTCACTGGTTTGTGGGAATAGGACAAGGAGCAATGGCTGCAAGTTAGAGCACAGGAAGTTCTGCACTGACATGTGAAAGAACTTCTTCACGGTGAGGGTGACGGAGCATTGGAACAGGCTGCCTGTTCCACAGGTTGTGGAGTCTCCTTCTCTGGAGATATTCAAGGCCTGTCTGGATGCCTACCTGGGCAGCCTGCTCTGAGGAACCTGCTTTGGCAGGGGGTTGGACCCGATGATCTTTCGAGGTCCCTTCCAACTCCTTCAGTTCTGTGATTCTGTGAATTCCAGTACAGGGCTGAGAATTTTTGTTCTTGAAAGGATGCTGTTAAATGTTCTGTGACTGACCATATAACAATACACAGAATTGGAACTGATATTTTAGAAATAATAACTGATTTAAAGTTTATAAACTAATAGGTGCCCTACATTAATGATCTACCTCATAGACTTTCCCTCATTTACATATTTATATCAGAATCCAAGCATTAGAATAAGAAAACTTTCCAAAAAGTTTTATTCAGACCATATCTATTTGTTCAATATCATGAGCTACAGGGCTGCATATTGGGATATTGTAAATAGATATTTAGGCTTTAAACAACTTTTTTTTTTTTACAGAATACAATATCTCTACACATGTTCCTTAGGTCACAGTGCAATTACAAACATTAAAAATTCACTATGTATTTTCACTTACAATCAAAACTATGTTTCAAGAAGTGAGCAATAGAAAAGAGAAAAAATCTTTCTAAAGTGAGTTTGGATTTCCATATTCTTCAAAACTAATTTTTCTTGCCATAATTTGAGGAAGTCAGCTGAGGCTTGTTCATGGGTAAATAATTTCTTTTTAGGCTCAGCATGATTAAAAATGAAATAAATTATTTGTTGTTCTTCAGGGCAACAAATGTCCACTCGAAAGGGAAGTTGTAAAGGGCAAGTCTTTTTCTAAACAATACTTTTAGTAATGTTATAATTTAAAAGTTTTGGTGACTATCTAGACTGGATTTCTGAGTGTTATTTGTTATTTATAGATATTTGTTACTTTTGTTACATATTTCAGTCTAACTATTCATGAATTGCACACTTGGGCATATTCATTATTAAGTTTCTCTATTTTGAAGAATATAAATCACCATCAGTATTATAACACAGGAATCACAAATAATAGTACAGATGGCATTGTATTATTGATGGCCACTTGTACTGCTTAAAAGGATACACAAACATTTATCCAATTATTCAGAAACAAATACAAAAAAATCTGACACAACATGCATTATCAAACCAGTTTGACAAATAAATACAAGAAATTCTAACAAAAGATAGATAAATAAATACATCTTTCTTAATAGAAGGATGATTGAACACTGAAACAGGTTGTCCAGAGAGACACTTAATTCTTGGAGACATTCCAAACTTGATTGAAAATAGACCTGAGCAACCTGCTACAAGTGACCCTGCTTTGAGCAATTAATTGGTCCTCTCCAGAGGTTCCTTCTGAATTCAAGCATTTAATTATTATATCTATTTCACCTCTTCTGCTTCTCTAGAACTTAGTTTCCCCACCTTAACAAGATGAGACATTAAGGTTTTAAAGAGATAATATGCTCTTTATATGTGTATCACTTCAAACACCATAAAGTTGGGCCACAGACCTGATCTATACAGTGGGACCTCAGGCATTACAGTACTATGAGAATGTAAGTCCCCTAGGAGAATGTAAGCAGTAATCTATATCTATATCATCTATATCTATTTATATCTATATATATGTCAAATCATCTATCTATATCTATCATCTATATCTATCTATGTCTATATACATACATATACATGTATACAAATATGTATATATAAATCAAACATTTATGGCTTTTACTTTTCTCCTTTTTTTCTCTTTAAAGTATGAATTTGCAAAAATTTCTTTCCTTTTGTTTATGATCTCAATGCACCATCTCAAGTATACAAAGAGATACTATATTGATATTGAGGAAGAGTACCTTCTAACCTTCTTTTTGAATAATGTCTTTCATTAATCTCAAAAGTAATTGTGAAAATATTTCAAGTTTAATTTCAAGTAATTAAAATTCCCTACCAGTAATTATTGGAGGTACTACTAACAGGAGGAATCCAAAGTTTACACAACAGAGTGCTCCAGTGTGATTCAGATCACTTAAAAAATGATGAATCATGTGAACATCTCTGTGTCTCCTCTAAGAGCTGGGACCTACATTTGAATGTCTAAGCAGTGATGTGCTAAACCCAGACATAAAGTGTTAAATTCCTGACATAGAATTAACAATTTAAGTTGTACTAAAAGCTACATTAAATAGAGATTGAAATACATGATAGATTAACTTAGATCCGGTGCTAGAACCCCATCTAGGCACTCTCTCACTCCCTCCCCTCAGCAAGACAGTTGAAGAAAATAAGATGAAAAGGATCATGGGTCAAGACAAAAACAAGGAGACTTCTCACCACCTACCGGTGACAAAACAGACTTGGCATGGGGAAAATTAATTTATTACCAATTAATTAAAATAGTTTTTGTTGGTGAGTAACTAAGATGAAACTAAAAGACTTTTCCCTCTACACACACACATTCAACTCACTCAACTTCACTCTGTTATTCCTGACTCCTCTATTAACCTGCTGCCAAGAGACACAGGTGATGGGAATTTGGGGGTTGTGGTCAGTCCACAGCTGTTTCCTTTGCCACTCCTTCCTCCTCACACTTTTCCCCTGTTCTAGTACGGGTCCTCTCCACTGGCTGCAGTTCTAAATAAACTGCTCCGGAGTGGGTGCTCCACAGGCTGCAGTATGTATATCTGTTCTTGTGTTCTCCACTCTATGGACTACATGGTCCATAGACAACTCTGCTTTGACACCTGGAGCACCTTGTCTCAGAAGGTCAGATGTCTGTCAGGTGTTTTTTTAGTGCTATTTCTCACATGCTTTACTTCACACCTCAGTCCTGTGCAATGGTTTAACCCTTTCTTAAATGTTTTCCCAGATGAACCACCAAGGGTGGTTGCTGGACTCAGACATTCCCTGCAACGGGTCTATTGAATATGGCTGGGACCAGCTGCATCTGTCGCAGGGCAGCCACAGTCTTTCCTCACACAGGCCATCCTGCAACCTGCAGCTGCCCACACCTTGCCATATATGCCTAATAAATAATAAAATAGAATACTGATTGAAGTTACAAACACAAACAAAAATGCCAAATATTTGGCATTTAATAAATAATTTTATTATTGAATTTAAATTATTAAACTTAAATAAATCAGCTATTTCAGAAGAGTTATATGATTCCTAGGAAGCTAATGTAAAAAAAATAATAAATTAAAAAAAAAATAAAAAGGAACCTTGAAAAATTCATGATTCTTTAGAATTTTAAACATTATCAGTGTAAATATAAATTTCCTTTATATTTACATATGTAATAGGCAATCTGAACAAACACACAAACATACCTAATGTAGATGGAGTTCAAGTCAGCCTGACTTAGGCACTTCATCTTTTCCTGGATGTTCATCCTTCTAAATAAGCCTGTGTTCCATAGGATTCTAGTAAAGCACAGAAACCTTTCATAAACCTCCATAAAGAAATCTCATTTGCCTAAGTTTAGGCATTTAAAATAAATGCCTATAATTTTCTCAGGAGTGGGTGGGCAGTCTTCAAGCAGACTATTAGAAAACAAATCTCACACACACACAAAAAAAAAAACAAAAACAACAAAAAAAAAACTTGTCAGTGTACTCAAAACAATATTATATAGGTACTAGGAGAATTGCACATATGTTGTGGAAAATAATAATAATGATATTATAGAATCATAGAATCATAGAATATCCTGAGTTGGAAGGGACCCTTAAGGATCATCAAGTCCAACTCTTACATATATTATATATGTATATGTCAAGCAAAGTGCAAGAAAGGTCGCTTAACTACAGTTGCTTAACTTTCAAAATTTCTCTTACATTCCTGAGGGTGCTCTGTGGACAGTGAATCAACTTTAGCATCTTGAACTGAACAAGAAGGAAACTTTTTTGAATACTTATGAGCTGGTAAGCAGCATATGTGGGAGCTCTCAGTTTAGTTGCCTGAATCAACTAAAGCCCATTTATTCAACTAAAGCCATTTAGAGATAAATTCTGTAACCAATAAGAAATTGTAGCATCATGTCATGCTACGCTCTCTGAAGTGTAGTAACTGTGATTAATGAGAACACTGCTTATTAAATACAACTCACAAACTACATAAAAAGAAGTTTATCTTAAACACAAATGGCCTTAGTCATAGATGCCTAGATTGTTTGCTTAATCAAAGCAACAGATGTCAAGGAAAATGGTGTTCCAAAAAATATAATTCTTTGTTTTTTTTTTATGGCAGAGAAGAAGCACATGAAAATAATTTTTGTGTCAAGAAGAAACTGATGTAGATCAAAATATGATTATATTACTCATTGCTAGTCATGTATGAAGCTACTCCCTGTAAATGTGATCAGATTATTTAAATTTAACTTCTATGCAGCCTATTCATTTTATATTAGTTTAATTTTTATGAAGAATAATCTTTCAGGGCACTGTAAACATTTTTTAAAACTACTGAATACTTTTTTTTTTTCCCAGTTACTTCACCTTGTATTGCTATTTCTTATGCAAAAGGGAAATAGTGCTAAATGTCAAGCATGCAGCCCAAAATGTTTTTTCTTCTTGAGATCTTTCATTTAACTAATAGAAGAATAGTTTCCAGTATAAATAACATTCACAGAAAAGGTTTTGTTCAATTCATAAAGTAAAAATTTCCAGAAGATTTAATGATCAAATAAATTTAAATAGTTGGTGCACTTGGGATAGCAATATCCACTTATGAACACAAAGATAGGAGATAATGAGTGCAATTTACAGATATCATGAAATCAATTGTGAGTTAGAGGAAAAAAAAGCTTCATCCACACATTATACCTACAGGTACAAGTTTCTAATGACATTTTTTCTAAGCAAAATACTCCTGTATCAATAGGGATAAGATTATTTTCTAAGAAGCAGTAGTCTGTAGGAAAAAAAATAATTATGAATAATTTCATCAGAAACTGATGAAGAAATATTTGCTGTTATTTGTTGAAATTTTTGTATAAAAATAAATAAATAAATAAATAAATAAAACCAGCCTGGATTCCAAGTTAATACAAATAATTAATTTTTACTGATTTTAATGTATCTATAATGATTTACAGGAGGGTAGTATATAGCATACCAGGAATTGTCATTAAAAATATATATATATATTTAAAAAATATGATTACTTTTGTTTACCTCTGTGTGATGGTTTTACCCACCTGGACAGCTGAATTCCAACATAACTACTCTCTCACTCCCCCTCCCCAAAGGGAAAGGGGGAGAAAATATGATGGAAAGGGCTCAAGGGTTGAGAAAAGGACATTGATATCACTCAACAATTATTGTCATGGGCAAAACAGACGCAGCACAGGGAGATTACTACACTTTATTACATATTACTAACAAGCTAGAGCAGTGAGAAACTAAAAGCAAACTAAAAACACCTTCTCCCCATACACTGTCTTCTACATCCTCCTCCCGATCAGTGCAAGGGAATGGGGAATAGGGGCTGCAGTCAGGCCCAAACTTTTTGTCTCTGTTGTCCATGAACAATGTCCATGCCCTTTCCACATTACTGTGGTAGTTACAAGGCTCCTAATATGTGTCTATACATGTGTATCACATAAAGAACTTTTAAAAATACCTGTATTAAGTAATACAAAAGATTCTTAGTAGTACTTGTCTGTAGGTAATCAATCTAAACAAAATGAAATATTGCTTACTTTGGTCCATTCAGTTTTAATTAAATAACTAGGAATACAAATATAGTTGAAATGTCATTAAAATCTGTGTAGATACTCAGTTGCAATCCCTTTCTTTCTCTTGACTTTCCATCAGAATCACAGTTCACTGATTCACAATTTAATGGTCTAGTGTCTCTTTGCATTTTAATTCACAGTTGTCAGCCTCGTCATAGCCAACCCTGGAAGCCTTAAAACTCTAATCCTCCATGACTCATTGATTTTAATGTTTCAGTTCACAAACTAACAGTTCCTTATTTTTGCCAGCTAGTCTTTCATCAGAATTTCTGAAAAGACAACAACATGATGGTATCACTGGTCTCTGATAGTAACTATAGCTGCGAGTATTTATCCAGAGTAGTCATACCAGAGGACTAGTCTAACAAATGGTCCATGAGTTGAATAACTTACTTATTTCTCTTCCCTGATTTGCAATACATTTTCAATTATTTTTTGTGTGTTTCCAGCAAATTTGTATGTATTTCAGATTCAATGTTCCATGAACTATTACTTTCACTGTTCAGGATGCACTGTGTGCTATTACTTTAGATAAATTCTATTCTTTCTCTCCTTTTACAAGGTGTTAAAAGATCTTGCTTTTTAGATTTAAAGAGCTACATGAAACAAACAAGCAACTAACCAAACAGAAGAGCCCTATACACTTCCAGCTGGACTTCCAGCTGGACTGCATTCTTTGTTATGTATTTGTAAAGACTGAAATAATGACATACCTTCCAAACACAAGCCTGTACACATTAATTTATGACTAGTCTTAACTGTCATTATATAATATAGTTGTTTTGCCCACAGAGTATAGGTAGCTGAAATTCTTTGCATATCTGGGAATAGAGGAAGTTTAACAGAAACAAAGTCTATTTTAAGAAAAAGTATTTTAAGAAGCACATACCAGAAACTTTCCAACCTAGTTGCCCTTAGTAAATGATCCAGTAAACACTCTGAGTATTCTTACTTCAAATGGGTAATTAGCCCATAAACCATTTCTTTAAACAGAGTAGTATTACCCGGCAAGATGATGACAATGTTCAATTATTGCATTACATTTTATTTCCCTCAAGCATAGTAACTAATAGGTATTAGGACATTGAGAACAGGATAGAAAACTAATGATAATTAAAGATGTGCATACATATTCCAAATATAAGGAACTGCAATTTGGATTTGCATCAAGAATAAACAATGTGTGATTAATCTTACATTTATATTTATTTATTTATTCTAAGTAAAAGTTATGAATTCCATACAGGTTTTGCACCTATGTGTTAAGTATAGTACTTCTGTTCAACCATCAAGTGCTGGAGAGCCTTAGTTTTTCTTATTTCATTAATTATGTCTCTTTAAATCAATGCTTGTGAAATTATTTGAAGAGCATTTTTTTTGGCATATCCTTACATTCAGTCTGAATCATGGAATCATAGTATGATTTTAGAGAGTGACTTTACAATATGATCTGGAAATAAACAATGAAAAGTCATAATTCTCATAAAATTAAAGGATCACAGGCAAGTCATAAATGACTTCAGGAAGTGCCTCCTGCTTAAAGCAGGGGCAGATCTGACATTTGTGCAAATGAAAAAAAAAATGAAAACCTCCAAGGACAGAGAACATCCCAACATGCTATATGACTGTAATAAAGGAACATCTCTTGTGAAGGCTTGCATGAACCAGTTTTAGTTTCCTGCTAGTATTGTCATCTTAAAAAACAAAACAAAACAAAACAAAACAAAAAACTTGTAAGCATCCTCACCCATGTCCTCACACATTTTAAAAATCAGCATTATAAACTACATCATTATGAGCTGCGGAATCCAGGAGAATGCTCAAAGAATAAATATGTATATATGCATCTTACTCCTGTTAAAAGTAAAAAGTAAAAATAAAAATCTTGGTTACCGATTAGATCCTGACTTTGGTTGTTGAGCATGAACTACAAGACATTCAGATTCATTAACAGAGATATGAGTAAAGTCACTTAATTGATTCAGAAATGGAAAAAGTAGAAAAAAAAAATCTTGAGGGCACTTCTAAAAGTGCTTATAGTTGCCTTCCTAACATACTGATACTAGCAGCCAAAGAACACTCACAAGTAATCAACTAAATGAGAAGAAGCACAGTCTGAATATATTTTTAGATTCATATATAAATTCCTATCACTAACAGACTAGAGAATGAGAAACTAAAAGCAAACACCTTCCCCCCATCCACCTTCTTCCACCTTCTCTCCCTATGCAGTACACGGAAACAGGGAATGGGGCAGCAGTCAGTCCCTAACGCTTCATTTCTGCCGCTCCTTCATGGTCACTCTCTGCGCCTGCTCCAATGTGGCGTCCCTCCCGTGGGATGCCCTCATTCCTGAACTGATCCTATGTGGGCAGCACCTCTTCAAGAACTGCTCCAATATGGGTCCATATCACGGGGTCCATCTGTTAGGAGGAAACTGCTCCAACCTGGGTCCCCACGGGTGACAGCTCCTGACAGATCACCTGCTCCTGCATGGCCTGCAGCTCTGGCCCAGGGCCTGCTCCTGTGAGGGCTCTCCACAGGCCACAGCCTCCTCCAGGCCACATCCACCTGCTCCACTGTGGGCTCCTCCACAGGCTGCAGCGTGGAGATCTGCTCCCTGTGGGACCCATGGGCTGCAGGGGGACAGCCTGCTCCACCAGGGGCCTCTCCACAGGCCGCAGGGGAACTTCTGCTCTGGTACCTGGAATACCTCCTTACCTCCTTCTTCACTGACCTTGGAGTCTGCAGAGGAGTCTGTTTCTCTCTCCTCTCTCCCAGCTACTGTTACACAGAAGTTTATTCTCTTTCTTAAATCTACTCTTACAGGGGCCCAAACAGCGTAATTTATTGGCCCAGCTCTGGCCAGCAGCAGGCCCCTTTTGGAGCCAGCTGGAACTGTCTCTGATCTGACACTGCGCAGCTTCTGCACTCCTCACGGAGGCCACCCATGCAGCTCCCTGTTACCAGGCCCTTGCCATATAAACCCAATACACTGAGGTTATAGTTTAGGCTACATTAGGGATAAGCAAATCCTTTTACAACTGAGACTTATAACAAGAGGAATATAAACAGCAATTGGAACTCAAAACTTGTACTATACTGAAGATTTTTTTGGGAAAAAAAAATAAATCTTATAGCTCAATCTGCAGAAGTCAGGGTAAAGCAAGGAGGAAAGAAACGTGGTTTAGCAAAAGTTACCAATTCAAACTCTTCTATTCAAATATATTCAAATTCTTCTATTCAAACTGATAAAGCATTATCAGCTAAATTAATACATATATTAAATACATGAGCATCCTAAGATATGTCATGTGGCTAAAGAGGGACTTTTTTACAAATTTCCATTCTATTTAGAGGTTTCTTTTTTAATCTATTTATTTATTTATTTTATTAACAATTGTGATTCTGGAGAATAGCAATTGTTTTGAGGTCATTTTTTTCAGAAACCACTAAAAAACAAAACAAAACAAACCAATAACAACAACAAAAAAAGTACTTCCTAAATACTCACTAAATCAAAGGAAGAATTCATTTTTAAGGCAATTTGTATACATGTGCAATGAGGCTCAGATTGTGTGGCAATATTAGATTGTGTGGCGATCTGTGAACCAGCAGCACCAATCTGATGTGTTTTGCTTGATCAGTACAGAGACATGCAAAATACTTTTAAGTATATGTGAAATTTACTGTGCAGTAGCAGCAGTAATTCCTTCAACAAGGTTTGTTATGTACTTCCCAGAACTTGCCTCCTGCAAGCAGCATTTTGTTTGTTTTTTTTTCTGTTACCTTGTTTGGGTGAACAATTTAGGAATCAAAATAGCACTAAGTCTATATTTGGATGAAATTTCAGACTTTGTGTTTTGAAGTCAGGAGAGGAAAAGGTAGATTTTTCTATTTTTTTCCCAGTGCAATTCTGTGGGAATGACATATTTCCCTCAAGGCCCGGGAATCTTTATGTAATAGTTCCTTTTTCTTCAATGGATATTTTAATTTTAGCTTCTCTAAAATTCATATAGTTTCTATGTCCAAAATAATTTGATTCTGAATTTAATATTGTTTCTCTTTTGTACCCAAAGAATTTGAAATAAATAAATAGTTTCCTTGGCTTTCAACAACTGTGTCTCCTCTTAAAAATCCAAATACCTTCAGATCTCACTTCACTGAAAGACAAAAGGTTCCTACAGGTTAAGTCTACTATTGAAAACAATTAATTTAACTGTTCTGAATGGAATATAGGACAATAAACACAAAGCAGAAGAAAAGTCCAGTGAATCTTCAGTTTCAGGAGTCTTTTTTGTCACTTTTAATAAATATATTTATTTTCAATATATTGCAAAGAAATTTTGAACGAAAAAAAAAATGTATTATCCATATTAAGTTCTTTATGAATTAAAATAAGGAGAACAAAATAGTTTTTTAGTTTTTTGTTTTTGTATATAAACATTTTAAAAAGCAAAATCTCTGCTAGAATACAATACCTTTGAATAATATGGAAATTACTGTTACCTATATTAGTTGCTTAGCGTATTGAAAATCGTAGCAGAGTTTAACTTCAGACTTCATTTGCATTCTTTAGAGACCAAAAATACTTTTCTGGGTCTTGTGTACATATATGTATGCAAATACATGTTAATATGTATGCAAATACACATTAATAAGCATATGTAAACATAAAGTCTTTTTTAAACAAATCGTTGTTTTAAGTTAAATGTTTTCAGCCTTGTCAATGAGCTCCTGCAACACAGTCATTAAACTGGAGATAAGGTTTCTTTCATCCTCATCCTCATAAAGGCTCCAGATGCTTTAGAATCTGTATTCTTGGGAACCCTTTCCAAAAGAAAAGTGTGGAAGGGAAATAAACTAAGTTTTGTCATTCTCCCCAGTGCCATTACAGCATTTTACTAAATATTACTTAAATGCAAGATGCGTAAGCAGGTACCAGATTACAGAAATCACATTACTGAGTCAATGCCCTTGACAAATGAGTGTAACACAGTAATGCTCCATGTTGTTTATTTCTCTTCTTTGTCCTATTAAATGCTGGATCCATTCTAGTGGTTATTTCAATTAATAATTTACTGGCACCATTCTAAAGAGTTTGATAGTCTTTTAGAGCAGTTTCCTGGGAAATGTGAACTATGTGTTTAAATTTCCTTAAGATGCAAGGAGCAGGGGAAAGAACATTAACAATAAACTGTTTACTCTAAAGTACCATTGTTCCTCTGAACTGAACTCAGTATTGCCTCTAAGTACTGAGCATAGTGTGCAAGTGTGGTGGACCGGTACTCCATTGGAACAGGCTAGAATTTAAATGTCTCATTATCACTGAAGGCACACAAGTTCATTACATAAAATCACAGAATCTTAGAATCATAGAATATTTAAGGTTGGAAAAGACCTCCAAGATCATCTGGTACAACCATACCCCTACCACCAATATCACCCACTAGACCATGTCACTAAGCACCAGGTACAACCTTTCCTTGAAAACCCCCAAGGACAGGAATGCCACCACTTCCCTGGGCAACTTGTTCCAATGCCTGACTACTCTTTCTGAGAAGAAATTTCTCCTAATTCCCAATCTGAACCTTCCCTGGTGCAACTTGAGGCCATTCCCTCTAGTCCTGTCACTAGTTATCTGCAAGAAGAGTCCAACCCCCAGCTCCCCACAACTTCCTTTCAGGTAGCTGTAGAGAGCAAGAAGGTCTGTGCTGAGCCTCCTCTTCTCCAGACTAAACAACCCCAGTTCCCTCAGTTGTTCCTCATGGGACTTGTGTTCCAGGCTCTTCACCAGCTTTGTAGCCCTTCTCTGGACATGTTCCAGGGCCTCAATGTCCTTCTTGTAGTTCAAGGTCCCAAAACTGAACACAGTACTCGAGGCGTGGCCTCACCTGAGCTGCGTACAGGGGGTCTATCATCTCCCTAGTCCTGCTGGTTATACCATTTCTGGTACAAGCTAGGATGCCTTTGGCACACTGCCAGCTCACATTCAGGCAAGCATCAACCAACTCACCTAGATCCTTTTCCTCTGCACAGCTTTCCAGCCCCTCTCCCCCAAGCCTATAGCATTGCATGGGGTTGTTGTAACCAAAGTGCAGGTCTTAGCCATACTGAACCTCATGCCATTGGGCTTTGCCCATTGACCCAACTTGTCAGGCAAGCTTTGACTAATACCCCCAGATCCTTTTCTTAGGGTCTTTTCTTTCATCTTGGTATAATTTCTTCAGCCAGCAATGTGGGGTTAAAATTCCAAATTCAGAAGCACATCCATCACATAGATTGTACAGAATATTAAAAGTCTGAGACCTATTTTTTTTTAATTGCATCCAATTTTTTCACAAATCCTTTTTGCCTTTGCAATGACTTTTGAAAGATGCACTTAAAGCAGCTATAAAATAATAATAAAAGGCTCATTTATGCAATCCTCATTCAGACAAAATTCCAGAAAAAGTTTAATGAATGTTCAGCTGAGTAAAAAATAAAACATCATCTTTCATTATGACTTATTTTTAAATAAGGAAAAATTTTCTAATAATTTGAAGTTGCTTGAAAAAACACATTAGAGATTATAAGGAAACTGAAATTTGCCAGTGGCAAATAATGTCCTTAACTCACTATGACTGCTAGCTGTGTTGTAAAGATCTGTGGTTTCTATACTAACAGTCAGGTCTGTGATTAAAGGAGATCAAAGGGAGAGAAAACTACTAGAAAAGCTCTGTGCAACTTTACTAGCAGACAGTTATGTTCTGACACTTTTATTCTATTTATTTATTCATTTATTTGGTATTGCTATAATGCTGCATTTATTTCCCTGGGGGGAAAAAAATATATATTTTTAGCATTTAAGAGACTATAAAATAATACAGTGAGAACAATCTATCACTGGATCAACCTATCCATGGACATAGCAGAATTCACACCACTAGTTTTCAAGATGTGATTTGACAGGATGCAAGATAAATCTCATCTAGGATCCCTTTTTCCATGAAATGTTAGATCTAATGATCTTTCAAGGTCCCTTCCAATCTTTAATGCTTTAAATGCTCTTTAATTCTACAATTCTATGATTCTATTCATTTTAGTTCTTCAGTAGGCATTGAAGAATTTCAGAGGTGACTGATGAGCACAAATTGAGCCAAGAGCTGTGTATTGTCCAATGGTAAATGTAATCATTACATTTCAGTAGCAAGTCTGAGTGCAACACTGGTAGCTTTTGATGACCCCCCACCCTCCCCCCCCCAAAAAAAAAAAAAAAAAAAGGTGTCCTGGTTTCAGTTAGAACAGCCAAAACACAGCATTCCACCAGCTACTAGGAAGAAAATTAATTCTGTTCTAACTGAAACCAGGACAAAAGGAAAGAAAAAAAAAAAAAAAAAGAAATAGAAAGAATCCTCAGAATGTATGATTCTTGGGCTACCTCACTGTAATTATCTGAAAAGCCAAAATAAATAAATAAATAAATAAGATTAATATGTATGCTGAAACATAGTATGCTTGTGACAAGTCAAAATGCAAGGTCAGTAGATCCAGAGTTCAAATATCTGACTAATTTAGTTTTATTTTATACTTATATGCTAGGCTTTGACCCCCCCCCCCCCCCCCATCATACGTAACAACAACAATTAATGATTTATGACCAAGGGAAAGGAGTTTTCTATGATCAGGATAGTTGATGCACTTCTTCACAGTTATCTGCCAGAAAAACATACATTTCTTCGTGATGGGTTGTACTATGTCTGCCTGGAACAGAGTTAACTTCCTTCACAGAAGCCTGCATGGTGCCGTGCTTTACATTTGTAGCTAAAACAGTTTGTAACATTTTTGGCTCTTGTTGTGCACTTGTACAGTACCAAAGCTTTTTATCCAAACCCCACCTGTGACTGTAGGCTGGGGGTGGCAAGAAGTTAGGAGGTGACATAGCTGGGATAGCTGATCCCAAGTGACCAAAGAGATATTCTGTGGTATATGATGTTCATGTTCAGAAATAAAACCTTGGGTAAAGGAGGAGAAAGGTGTGATTTTTTTTTTTTTTAATTATTTTATTTTTTTGCGGGTTATGGTGTTTATCTTCCCAAGTGACCATTATACATAGTTTGCAGGAAGTGACTGCAGATAAGAAGTAGTAAATTAATCCTGTTTGGTTTATGTGCACAGCTTCTGCTACTTTCTTATTAAACCGTCTTGATCTTGATACACTGGTCTTTTTGCCTTCTTTTTACATTCTTCCCATCCCATGGGACAGGGGAGACAATGAGAGGTAGAGTAGGTGTTTAGTTGATGGCCAGAGTCAACCAACCACATAGACAAAGACTGAAACTTAGGAGAACAGACGGACCTAACAATCCGGACATTCACAATTTTATTATCATTATTATTATTATTATTATTATAGTAGTAGTAGTAATAATTTAATAATAATAATAATAATAATAATAATAATAATAATAATAATAATAATAATAATAAAAATTGATTTTATTTCCCTTTGATTTAGTCCAGGATCATATTGTCTATATTTACTATTTAGAAAATTAAAAAGACTTATGACTTTAATGTATTCATAGCTACCACTATACTTCCTCTTTGGTATAATCCTGCCTACTAAAATAACTCTTTTTTTACCCCTATGAATATTCAGAACCAAATATTCATTGTGGACTACTGTGCTGTAAAGCTTTTTGCATGTATGTTGTAGAAATGTTATATTGTACTAGAGAGTGAACAGATATATGTCACAGCATATGACAGCATCCAGATGGCTTCTGGTTTGTAGTCCTGGTTTTCCTTCCAGTGGTCAGGCACTGGAACAGGCTCCCCAGATCATGACAGTGAGCCTGCTAGAGTTCAATAAAAATTTGGACAACTCTGTCAGATAATTCGGTTTTTGGGTGATCCTGTGTGGAGCCAGGAGTTGGGTGGCTAATGATCTCCGTGGGCCCCTTCCAAATCTGGATATTCAATGCTAATGTGTTTCTGGATCCCACTCAAAGAGTAATGAAATATGGCTGAGATACAGCACTAAGCCTGGTTTAAAACACCTCTGGAATTTCAATTTTATCTGTAGCTTCAGAGACTAGATTTTCCCTGAACAACTCTGTGAAAAAAGAAGGACATTATGTGCAAGGTGACAATTTCCTGACATGCTCACCACTATATGTAGGGTATTAACCTAGAGAATGAACAATCCTGGAAATTTCGGCTCTTTCACTAAAAGAGCAAGAACAAGTCTGCTCATCTTTAGGTCACTGTGTAACTGCTTTCTGCTTCATTAAAGACTCTCTGTGGATTGGAAGATTTAAGTCAATTTGTGGAGTTTGCTTCAGTGCAAAGAAAACTGATTCTATAATTACAGCTTTTACCAGATGTCTTGGTTTTCTTACATACATTTTAAGAGGTAGATTGTTATTTGTATGAAAGATATATCTCAAGGTTAGCTTCATATGTGGATTCGGGGGGTGACAATCATTTATTTCCTATGTAGCTATAAATACAGGGTCTTAAACATCTAAGTTATGATCAAAAAGATGCTTTACCAGAAAACTGCCAAGGTCTAGAACACAAGATATAAACAGTTCAATTAATTTAAAAATATTCCTAACAGTATTTTTGTAAATTAATGGATCTGGAATGTTTAGGTTTATGGTATATTTTTTATTATTCTTTTACTATTCTGTTACAATAGCCATGGACAAAATTTAACATCCTGGGAAAACTTGCCTTTTAGTAAAACCTGTTTCAAATGCTCTTCTCTAGTACCATCAGCATTAAAGTTAGAGGAATAGATGACATACATTATATTGTTCAGCTCCAGGGACGAAAGAATAGCTTTGTATTAAGTAATTTCAGCTTTTACTAAAGTGCATGGCATACTCCCCAAAATATATGAGGAAGAAAAAGCTAAAGAATAGATATTTTGATAAGAATAGAAAACAAATAAAACAACCAAAAAAAAAGAAAAAAAAAGAAAGAGAGAGAGAGAGAGAGAGAGAGAGAGTGGGTGGGAGGATTATATACAAGTATTCTCCTAGGATAGGTACAGGTAACAGGACAAGCAGTGGGAGGAGTATCAGGGAAATGGTTGGAATAGTGATGCATGAATTTGATTCATGGATGTAAAAGCTAGGAAATATTCACTAGGCTATAACTCTATCTCAAGGTTTCAGTGGATTTAGAGCATTATAATTCACAAAGCCTGCTGTTTGTTTCTGCTATAACACTTATTCTTTTTAATTATCTTTTTTTCCTATTAATGATGGAACAGCTGCTTGCATACTTTACTTTCAATAAAGAGTAAGCTCTGTATTATTCATGCTTATCCCTGTGCATAATTAATTTTTTTAATGTCCAGGCCCCATGTTGCTGAACGTATCAATTAATTAGTCAAGTTATCATTAAAAGGGAACTTCTGGCTATGGTTGTTTGTCATCATTATGCATGACAGTGGAAACAGTAACACTTCTACTGAAGTGCTTGGTATGTTGCTCAGTTTGCACCTGAACAGAATTAGAAACCACGAGAACCTGAATTAGAAAACACACTCTTGCGACTTCTGAGTATTGAAAAAGATGTTTGCCAGCAGTCTTCATTAAATTCAGCAGCAGAAATGGAGTAAAACTTCTGGTCATTAATTTGATAAATCAGAAAAAAAAAAAAAAAAAAAAAAAAAGTAATAATTGTGTAAGTGTAATAATCTATGTGTCTGAGAATTACATGTCCTCTGAAGAGTTATACATGTATAATATTCTAAAGACCATAAAGTGAGAGTTTTACATTTAAGACATATTTGAAAAACAAACAAACAAACAAACAAAACCAAGCAGTTTAAAAGTATGGAAATTCTTTAATAATATAAATTATTCAATATATTTTCATCAACTATTTCAGATAGTAGAAATGGTATCTGATTTAGATTTTGTTGCTATCCTGCAAGTTGGACATTTTGTTATATAAAGCCAGTTCTGAATACAGTAACAGTTCATTAATGATTCTAATAACTGAAAAGTAATACTTTTCATGAAAATGAGAACTGTCTTGAGATGGTAGCATATACTTTTTGCCAAGAGAAGTTAATCTCTTAAGAAGCTAACATGCAACAGAGTTAAATGTGAAAGAAAACACAACGCTAGATGTGAATAGATAAACATTAAACAGATAAACTTGAACAGGTAAACATTTCAATTGTTTTCAAGTAAATAGTCTTCATGCACACACTAAAGAAATTTTAAGAGATACTGGCCATCTACAAGGGCAGCTGAAAAGACACCAAAAGTTTAATTATAAAAGAGATTGTATAAGGAAAATCTAGTACTTTTAAAAGATGTCTGTGGATATTAACACTAAGCTATATCTTGGGCACCACAGTTGACTCTAGAATTGTTTCAGTTGGATATACTGAACGAAAGCATTTTCAGTTGCCTTCTTGAAAATGTCATGCAGGAAAGAATGAAATATTTCTTGCAAGGGAACTAATGCCTAAGGAAGCACTCCCATAAATGGAAAATTTGTTTTATTTTCTTTGTTCTGATATTGATTTATGCATTTTATATCAAATACAAATCATCATTTTGAGGAGGCCCTTAAACATGTCTCTCTCTCTCTTTTTTTTTTTTTTGTTTGTTTGTTGGTTTGTATAACACATTAATATCTTAAATACAAATATTTGCATTTTTCCTTTTTTCCCTCTCTCAATAAACTGTTGCGTATTTAATTTAAATGGAATTATATCATCAGTAGAACATTTTTATAGAAGAAATTAAAGTCTACGCTTCATGAGCATGGTGGTTCTTCACATACTTGTATCAAAAATAACTTATTAGTAACATTTTCTCAAATCCTTTCTTAAAGGTAACTTCAAGTCTTACAAGCCATTCATTCAAATATTTCCCACCTCTGTCACTGTCATCTAAGCAGTTCTTGGCATGTCAAGAAACACATGTTATGGAAACTTATAGGTGTTTATGGTAACATATAGGTGTTTATGAAAATTTTCTTTAATCAAGCACTATGCTGCACTTCAGAGCAATTAGGATTTAAAATTTTCATATTATTTTCAAAAAATATGAAGAATGGTTTATTGCTTCAGAACCAAAGTCAGTCTATCCCAAGATTTTTTTCTTTTTTCCTAAAAGTGATGATAAGTAAACACTCATTTATGGTGAGTAACCATGGGTACTTTCCTGGCCTTTTAGTTTTTTTTTTTTTTTTTAGCTCTGGAAATTTCCTGAATCTGATATCTGAAGTCTATTCAGTTAGTCTTAACGGATCTTTCTTATAAATACTTTCTCAGTGTCCCTTTGCTTCTGCAAAATTTTGTCAGTAATCTCCTTTTGCAGATTGGTTGGCGTCAAAGACAGATCTTTTTGTGAGGAGATATATTGATCTGCTTATTCTAAATCTTCCTACTCATATTTAAATTCATGGTCTCTGTTTATTTTTTTGGAACAGATAGTGAAGGGTTGATCACCATTCATGTCACACATAATTTGATAGACTTTGATCATATCCCATTTAATTTATCTCTTTTTCAAACTTGAGTCCTCCTGTTCAGTGATTCATGAAAACTGTTTTAAAACACTGTTTTTTGGTTTGTTTTGTTTTTCAATATTCTCCTTTTCTATTATTTTATTTTTGAGATAGTGAAAAACAAAACAAAACAAACAGCAACAACAAAACAAAAACAAAACCCCACCACAACTGCACACAATAATGTAGAAAAGCATAGATTTGTTGGGAGCATACTGTTTGTTGTCTCGATGTTGGTTTTTTATTACCCCCCCCCTTTTTTTTTAGCATTTTATTCATATTCTTTCTTTGTTCTTTTCCCTTCCCTTCCCTTCCCTTCCCTTCCCTTCCCTTCCCTTCCCTTCCCTTCCCTGAAAGCTTTTCCATGAAAAAATGAAGAGAAACTACAGAGAAAGTCACTCCACTAAATGTGTGAATAGCTGTCAAAACTGTTGCCAGTATTTAATCAGAGAACTGAATTAAACATGACTTTTTCAACAGAATCTCATCTCATAAGTGACAGTTAATACAAATAACCTATTCCTTGTAAGTGTCTCCCCCCCCCCAAAAAAAAAAAAAAAAAAAAAAAAAGTTGATTTAGTTGATTTATTATCTGACTAGGAACTTAAGGGACTTAAAATGAGGGTTTCTGAGTGGGAGCTAATTACATTTTTTTCCTTCTATGTTAGATTAGATGTCAGTCAAATATTAGTTGCATAGTATGCAGAAATATAGTTTAAACACAACTGAAAAATGCAACACCATTTCTGAAATGAGTTCAAGCAACACCTGAGTCTTTTTTGATTGATGCCAAATGAAAGTACATGTCAGTCATAAAACAAAAACAGCAGGAATGCTCATCAAGTCTGTTAGGTTTCAAAGACTAACAGGGATCCCATGCTGGTTGATGAGACTGAAAAAGTTGTGCTAAAATGATTTATGATCTTCTTCTGTACAACAACAACAAATTGTTATTTTATACTTATAACAAAATGTATAAGGTCTTTGTATAAATACTTAAGCGGAGAAATTCTCCATATCAAATACTGGACTTGTGAGTTACTAAAGTGTGTTTGATGGATCCTGATATGTGTCTGTGAGGAAAAAATGAGTTTCCTAATGTATATAAAAATTATGGTTAAACATTGCCTTTATGAACTTCAGATTTGTTAGAAAATAATTTTCACTCCCATGTAAAATCAGATGTCAGATCTCAACTGCAGGGAAAATAAAGGAGCATAATAAAGGCTGTAATGCCAGGAATGTAGCAAAGTCACTTACCACACAGATACGATGAAAGTGCATTATAATTTCCACTATGAGCAATTCTATGAATCTTTAATTTCCTGTACTATCTCAGGGCCAGTTCTGCTAATGCTTTATCATGAGAAAAGTCCTAGAGTTCAATGAGATTACTCACAAGTGTGAGGCGAAAGACAAGCCTGGTACAATTTATAAGATCAAGCTACACATGCTAAATATTCAGCTTTCAAGTTCTTTTAATCATGTACATATATTTTTTCTTCCCTTTCTTGTTAAAAATAAAATAAAGTTACAACTTGAAAAAATGCCATGACAAAGCTTATCCATTAATTCAAACACTTACCTGTTGAATACATATATATACATATGTGCATATTTGAAAAGTAATATAAAAGAAATCATTGGTTTCTACAGGACTTACAAATAATCAATTTAATTTCAAATTAAAAGTCTAAGTCACTGAAGAAAACAATAAAATTTTTCAATCAATTACTTAAAATTAGCTGTTAAAAATAATATATTAAGTTATTTATATGTAAATTTTAAAAGAGTACATTGGGTCTTATTTTTCAGTAAATGTGGAGCTTTTATTAAGCATTCTGAATTTTATGATGGTTCAGCCAAAAAAATGCAAGTGCCTGAAAATTGCATTATTATTTTAAGAAATTGACTTTGCAAATATGATTAACTGCTTTTTGTTTGTTTGTTTGTTTGTTTTTTGGTGTTTTTACTTTTGATTTTGCATTAGATTCTAAAATATTTACCAAATGTAGCATGTTTTTCTTAAAAACTGATTTTTTATTTTTTATTTTTTTTATATGAAAATATAGCATTCTAATTACAAGGAGTAGATAACGTGCATTATTATCTTAATATAGTTGTACATCTAACACTAGCTCAGAGGTGACACTGAGGGACACAGTACTTCATAAAGCAATAAAGAAAAAATGAAAATAATGAAATTCCAATCTAGGTAATTATACTGCTATATGATAGAGCATTTTAATTTTTTGGTTTTGTTTTGTTCCTCTTTATTTACTTACCTTAGTTAGGAGATAGGTTTATTAGACTTACAAAAAATAGTCATCAGTCCTAGATAACAAAGTATGTTTTTACTTTCCTACCAAGTAGTTTCTCTTTCATACAGACTCTAATTTGTTTCAGTTTATGACAAAATTTTTCATGGAATAGGGAGAAAAGTGATTGGTGTGTTCCACAGTGAAGTCTGGAAAAAACTTTTGTGCCTCAGAATTGAGCATATAAACTTCTGTTAACTGCAATTAAATCAGAATTTCATGTTATGAATCTCTCTAATAATAAACTAATAAATATAAATGCAAAATATATCAAACCGGGTAGCACTAAATATTTTATTTGGTTTATTTATTTATTTATCTAATCTGAGGAACAATGTCTTATGTTATAAAGTCATTTACTCATTGAGAACAGGGTTATTTTAATGTTTCACTCTATTTTAATGTTAAGAGTGGTGATCAATTGGCTCTCTTTGCTGAAGGAGATGCCATTACCCACAGTGTACTGTTACTCACTCCTTAAATTTAAAACAAATACATATATATATAATTATAATATTCTGTAGTTTAGAAATTCATCTGAGAATAATTAAAGTCATATTTCTGCAGTTAATAGATACAAATGGATGCTGTTCACAACACACATCAGCTTCCTTTTTTTTTTTTTTAAATTTAAAATTCAGTGTGGAAACTGACTTTACATCAAAAGTAATTTCAAATGAATTAGGATTATATCAAAGACAGTCATCTTTTTCCCTTTGCTCTGGGGATTTGCAAGTCTATGAACTATTTCTGCTTAAGGCATTTGGAAAGTTAATCATTGACTGCAGACTCATGCAGAGATTGTTCTCATTAAGATTTCAAACTCTTCTGCTTTGGTTATAATAGGTCAACATTCTTTCAAAAATTCTGATTTATAGCTAAGTAAGTGGAGATTAAGAACTAAATTTTAGCTAAATAATGGACTGTCGTGTCAAACATGAGAAGGCTATATACTTATTTCAAATATTTTGTGTCACTATTTTGTTGAAGAATCTTGTAATCCATCTGTCCTGGTTTCATCTGAGATAGTTAGTTTTCTTCCTAGTAGCCTGCTGCTATGTTTTGGATTTAAGATAAGAATAATGCTGATTACAGACTGATGTTTTAGTTCTGGCAGAGCAGTGCTAACACTAAGTGAAGGACTTCTCAGCTTCTCATACTGCTCTGCCAGTGAGGAGGCTGGGGGTGCAAAAGGATCTGGGAGGGAACAGAACGAGGATAACTGACCCAAACTAGCCAAAGAGATATTCTATACCATATGGCAGCATACTGAACAATAAAGCTGGAGGTCTGCTGTTCAGGGTCTGGATGGGCATTGTGCATCACTTGCTTTGAATATTCTTTTATCATAATATTAATATCCCTTTGGTTTCTGTCCTACTAAACTACTAAACTGTCTTTATCTCAACCCATGAGATTTAACTTTTTTTTTTTTTTTTTTTCACTATTCTCTCCTCCATCCAAATGTGGGGAGGGGTGGGAGTGAGCAAACAGTTGTGTGGTGTTTACCTGCTTGCTGGGTTAAACAACACCATCACCACTTAAAGAAACTAATACATTCTCATCACAACAACCTGATTTTCTCTATTACAGAATATTTTAAGAAATGAGACGTGATACTCATGTATTAGTCTATTAGATTTACAGTAGATTAAAAAAAAAAAAAAAAAGAACCCTTTTTTTTTTATATATATATTCCTCTCAGTTTTAATGTGCATCATTCTTTATACATTAAACTCTCATTCTATTTGTATTTGTGATTCTTATTACTCATGGCATGTTTTCACTTGGTACAGAACAAAGAGTTAAGTAGTTTGGAGTCTTCCAGACAGCTGAATTTATTTACTAAAAAGAGAGAGAGAAAAAACAAACAACAACAACAACAAAAAAGGCAAAATATTTAATTTAAAATTGGTCTTCCTAAAGCAGTATCTGAAGGCCTGTGAGATCAAGACAGTGCTTTGATTGATCAGTGTGCTACAAATCTAATCACCCTGTTTCTGTTGGCTAAAATACTGACTTTCATTCAAAGGGAATATCAATAGAAATTGCAGCAATGTTTATAACAGTTGGAAGCAAAAAAAAAAATATATGATTATGCTAAAGGAAGAACTGTTTAACATACCAATAAAAAAATCAAAATGCCTCCTTCTCTTTCTTCTGCACAATGAGCTTCAAATTATGACCAATTACAATTCTGCTTTGGCTGAATTCTATTTTATGTTGCACCTATAGAGGAAAGAAATAATGGACGATTAAGAGAACAGATAGTGATATTGCATATATATACATATTATCATTGTTACTTTATTAAACACCATTATTGTTCCCTCTTATTTACTAAAAGTTAAGTAGGTCTGTAAATTCTTATTCTGGCTTCTTTCACAGCAAAGAGAAATAAGAGTGAGGAAACTGTGTACACATTCTACTTTTTTTCTCATAAGGGTGATGGAGAAATAATAGAACAGGGATGAATAAATGTGGTCTCATATCAATTAACTGCTACTACCGATAAAATGTATGGCTGAATACACCCTACAGTACCAAAGCTAAGGATATGAAAGCTTGCTACAAAAGACATGGGCAACCAGGTGATCAGGCCCAGTCAGCATGGGTTTATGAATGGCAGGTCCTGCTTGACAAACCAGATCTCCTTCTATGACAAAGTGATATGCTTGGTGGATGAGGGAAAGGCTGTGGATGTGGTCTACCTTGACTTCAGGAAGGCTTTTGACACTGTTTCCCACAGCATTCTCCTCAAGAATCTGTCTGCTCATGGCTTGGACTGGCGTATGCTTCATTGGGTTAAAAACTGGCTGTGTAGCCGGACCCAAAGAGTCACGGTCAATGGAGTCAAATCCAGTTGGAGGCCTGTCACTAGTGGTGTTCCCCAGGGCTTGGTGCTGGGGCCAGTCCTCTTTAATATCTTTCTTGATGATCTGGATGAGGGGATTGAGTGCACCCTCAGTAAGTTTGCAGATGACACCAAGTTAGGTGTGTGTGTGTCTATCTGCTCGAGGGTAGGAAGGCTCTGCAGGAGGATCTAGATAGGCTGCACCGATGGGCTGAGGCTAACTGTATGAAGTTCAACAAGGCCAAGTGCTGGGTCCTGCACCTGGGGCGCAATAACCCCAAGCAGAGCTACAGGCTGGGAGATGAGTGGTTAGAAAGCTGCCTGGCAGAGAAGGACCTGGGAGTATTGGTTGATAGTCAGCTGAATATGAGCCAGCAGTGTGCTCAGGTGGCCAAGACGACCAATGGCATCCTGGCTTGTATCAGAAACAGCATGGCCAGCACGTCTAGGGAAGTGATTGTCCCCCTGTACTCAGCTCTGGTGAGGCCACACCTCGAGTACTGTGTTCAGTTCTGGGCCCCTTGCTACAAGGACATCGAGGTGCTTGAGCGGGTGCAGAGAAGGGCGACTAAGCTGGTGAGGGGCCTGGAGAACAAGTCTTACAAGGAGCAGCTGAGGGAGCTGGGTTTGTTCAGCCTGGAGAAGAGGAGGCTCAGGGACGACCTGTTCACTCTCTATAAGTAAATTAAAGAAGGCTGTAGCGATGTGGGGGTTGGTCTATTCTCCCACGTGCCTGGTGACAGGATGAGGGGGAACGGGCTAAAGTTGTGCCAGGGGTGTTTTAGGTTGGATATTAGGAAGAACTTCTTTTCTGAGAGGGTTGTGAGGCATTGGAATGGGCTGCCCAAGGAAGTGGTGGAGTCACCATCCCTGGAGGTCTTTAAAAGATATTTAGATGTTGAACTTAGCGATATGGTTTAGTGGAGGACTTGTTAGTGTTAGGTCAGAGGTTGGACTCGATGATCTTGAGGGCTCTTCCAACCTAGACAATTCTGTGATTCTGTGACACTTTGGCAAGTTGGGTGGTGACTACAAGAGAAAAAAAAGAAAAAAAAAAATAAGGAAAAAAAAATGTTTATGAGAAGTAGCAAATATATAGTTCATGCTACATTATAAAGTGGAATTCACTCTGCACATTCACATGGAAAATTTACATCCCACTTAAGCCCTTTAAAAGGTCAGTGTCAATCTGAAATATTCATGAAGCCTGGAAATGTATTTCTATTCATTGTAGGTTTCACTAAGTTTTATACACCCTAATGAATGCATTTAAAGTTATTGGAAAATAATGTTTCTGCTTTTTTATTTGTTTGCTTGCTTGCCTATTTTTGGTTTTCTTTCTTTGCTTTAAATGAACTATTCTGTGCAAAATCTGAATAATGAGAATGTGTAGAGAATCAGATATTGAAGACAGATAATTCATGATCTAATCAAACCTAGAATGAGTAAGAAGGATTCTTAGCAATATTAGTTCTCTTTCTGGTTACTTGAAAAATGATGAGGTAAAAGGCATTCCATGTTTTTACTAAATTTAACTTTAGGTTATTTTCTTTGCACTCAACAACATTAATACCAAATGTTGTGTCTAATGAAAACTGTTCAAAATATTCAGAATTAAACTGTTGTGAAGACAGCTGAAATTGACACATTTAATTCAATAAAAATCTCAGAAAATTTCATGAAATATATAGCAACTAATATACCATCTGTAACTCTAAAAACAAAACAAAACATATTTTCACCTTTCAATGTGCATATACATCGATTTCAATATTTTAGATAGTCATACAACATTGTAGTGTGATGAGGAAAGGATTTTGAGCTGATTAGTTGCCGCATGTACAGAGATTCTTAACTATAATGGAAAGTATTAGACAAAGAACAGGATAGATTACAGTTTTGGTAAGATATACAGTGACAAGGTGCATGCAAAAGGAGTTTAAATTTCTTTCTGTCAATGCATCTTAATTAAAAATAAATACAGTAAAAATGATTGATCTCAAAATCAATTATTTAAAATAACTAGAGCAGAGTGTTTGATTATTCCAATTATTTTTTTAATGGATTTTTTATTTTTATATATATTTTTCACTTTCCACTGTTTTTTACAATGAATATTTTGTTATTCATTCTTCAAATATTTAGCAGATCGAGAATGTTATTTATTGATATGATCAATTATATTTTATTAATTATACATTATGTGTTTTATTAATTTTCATACAGTTTACTGCATGCATATTGCATTTTATATTTGGTTAAAGGATGTGATTTGGGAGCAGAGAGGAATTTTTGATTGCTATATTCTGTCTGCTACACATGGATCCCTTGAAACCTTACAGGAATTAAAACTTTCCATGTTGCAATTGATCAAATCACTGTAGAAAAAGCTTGTGGAGTTTACAGTAAGAAGGGAGGGAGAGAAAGCAGTGAAAAAGAAAGTTAAAGGGCTATAAAGGAGCATGACACTGGAAAGGATAATGCACTAGAAATGGAGCCGGACATGTAAGACTCAGCAAGAAATGACAAAATGCCATTTGGAGACTGAGCACAGTTTGTTGCTAATTAAAATCTGTGGATTTGCTGCAAAAGTAAAGAATAACTAAACACAGTAGCAGGAGATTTATTTACAGCTTTACAGCTCTTATTTTTTATTTTTTTTGTACATATCTGTCATTGACAACAAACTGTCATTAACAAAAATTTGCTGACTTTAAATTTTTTGAACTATTTCTATTTATCATTTTATTATTACTATTACTATTGTTATAAATGGCTCAGTCTTCAAAATAGGACTATAAGCAAAGTTTACAATTTATTAAAGGAACAGAGGTAAGCAAACAGCGCTGGGTACGCCAGGAGTCTCTGCTCCACCAAGATGCACACCAGTTACATCAGGCTCATAGTCTTCCTCTCAGGCTTTTTTTCTTGACCTTCCCCTTTGTCCAACTTGGCTGTATGTCAGAGACTTGTGCAGTGTCCCCTGCAAGCTTTGTCTTCTAGTTGGCCTTCAGCTTTCCCCTTCTTCTTAATCTCCTGGCCAGATATCCAAGACTTGCATAGTGTCCCATGCAATAGTCATAATAGTTAGCAGTTGTTCTGAAAACCCCAAGATATCAGAGACTTCAAGGAAAAGCCTATAAATACATTTCCCTTCAAGCTCTCTATTGACACGAATTGCTAAAACATTCCTCACACTATTATTATTATTATTATTATTATTATTATTATTATTATTATTATTATTATTATTAAAGGGGTGGGTTCATTCAAATACAGATTTTTTTTTTTCATGTGTGAAAAGAAACAATATATAACAGATTTATTTGAGAGGAAAATGTGATACATGAACAGGGAACATATGCCTTACAATATGCTTTTTGGTGAATCAGGTGGTGAACCAACACTGATAAATAAATTAAAAAAATATATACAGTGGAACCAACTCTAGTGATATTCTACCAGCGTAACAATACAAAAATACTAACTTACTCAGGATAGAAAAATAGTATATAAAAATAGTATAAAAAGTATATAAAAATAGTATATAAAAATGCTGCTGGGACAGTTTTGAAAATGCTAGATTTGAAATGGTAGATTTTGGTCTTGAATATTGCATCGAATTTTTCTCTTGGGTGTAAAAGGTGACTAGATGACAGGATGTGATTCTTCTTCTATTGTTTTGTGTGAGTGGATAATGCAACACAGAGTAAAATAACATTGCCTTTAATATATGCTGTTGAACAGCATATATGCCAAAGTTTGCTTCACTGAAGTTGTCTTGAACCGCAGGAAGTAAAGCCTTCTGACAGTTGTTTATTTATAAGAAGCTAATGTCTAAATCCTCTTTCTTGTTTTCAGTTTATCATCATTGTTTATGCTGAAAGCCATGCAGTTTAGTAGAATGCTAAGCCACAGAAGCATATGCCCCTTGACAACGCAGTGTTGCTGATAGAAAACTGAATTGATAAGTATGATTCCCTGGAGAATCCTCAAACACCTGCAGCTCCAGCTGTTTCCTCAGAAAGATAGAGATTATGACGAAATTACTCTATTTTAGGACAATCTGTCAGAGATATATTGAAGAGTTTTGATTTTGTTTGACCTTTTATGACTTTGTGGTTTCCCTTCTGGTTTCTAGGCATATCATGCAATATGGGCAGTGTAAGATTTTGGAATTTTCATTATTTGGTTTATGTACTATACATATTAATTTCTCAAAGACCACTAGACTGTAGAGGACAGATGTCATTTTTTGAGGCAGAATTGATTCACTATGTTGCACAGAAATATGTTTTGTTCCTATTTTATTCTTTATACTTCTGTTTTCTACTTTGTCTGGAATAAAAGACATTCACAATAAAAGAATTTCTACATTGTCATAGAAAAAAAATAAAAATAAAAGCAAGCAATAAAGAAAAATTAAAATAGACTAATCCTGTTGTTGTTTTATAACCAAAGGTTTTTTTAGGAAACGATAGGGATTAGACCTAAATGACATAGTTAGCCTGACCAAAATGCTGAAATATGACAGATGGTTTCCTATGGAGTTATAGAAAATCAAATGAAAGATCTTCATTGAAAGTTTCAAAATAAACAATTATTTAACTGTTTGATAGAGAAATTCTGTTTTAAGTTGCTGAGAAAAAAAAAAAAAAAAAAAAAAACTGCAAATTTATAGTGTTAGTTTCATCAACTGAATGAAATTGAAAATGGAAATTTACCAAAATAGATTGCCAAAACATAATAACTTAATCTGAGAGATTTAATCATCTCCAAATTTCTCTTTCTGCCTATAAATCTTTTACTAGATTAAATCCCCTAGTGAATGCAGCAGTAGCAATTTTATCTCCAGGTTATACATGCAAAACAGACACTTTAAATAATGCCTTCCAACAATTTCTATTTTTTTCTTGATCAACTTAATACACCTCTATAAATGTAAGTAGCCTCTTAGGTTTCAAAGCAACATATTTCACAAGAAATCCCACTGAAATCGAGAGAAATTTGAGTGCATTTTATTAATACTGTTCAAAAGGAAATATCCTGACAATAGTTTGTTGTTGTTGTTGTTATGTTTTTTCCTAGATCTTTTATTCTTAATATTTTTCAAATCAATAACTTAATTTTCAAGTGTTATTTCACAAGGAAATTATATAATTGAATAACTTTTTTACATTTTCCATGAAATTGCAGATAAACATAAATAACTTTGCACACACAGTTGTCAAATTTGAGTGCAAGTTGCATGAACACAACTAAAAATCAAAACTCGTAGAAAAATATGTGAGCCTTTTAAACAATACTAGAGAAAAAAATCAATATTAACTACTTAAAATAAAATACCAAAATAAAATATCTTATACAGAATAATAATGTCAAAGAACGAGTATGACCAAGAATTCATCTTTGATCCTGTATTTTGACTGGTATTGTTCTAATTGGGACTGTTCAGCCTAGAAAAGAGTCAGAGGAGGTCTCATCAGGGAAGAGGCAAGGAAGGATGCAATGAACATGGAACCGAGCTCAGTTCAGTGGCCTCCATCAAAAGGACAATGGACACAAGTTGAAATACAAGAGGTTCCATCTAAAAACATAAAAACTAGCAAAACCTGAAAAAACTCCACCCAAGTGGAGCAGGATATCACTGTGTGGGTTCCACCCCCAGGGGTTCTGCACCAAGGCAATCCTAGGTAAAGGAGAGAGCCACTAGAACCCATCATTTCTTGAAAGAGCAGCAACGAGGACTGAGCAGGTCCAGAAACAGCGGTGGCTACCCCATGCATAAAAAAGCAGCCCCTAGGGTGTGCAATGACTGGAAACACAGTATATATTTTGAGCAAACAGGGTGTGGCATGTCAGCCATTGCATGGAATGGCAGTTTGTACAACATTTTGCACACAGGGAGTGCACTGTCACTGCCACTTCCAACAGCAGTTGTAATGTGCTCATGCAGAGCTCCAGTCACAGTCTCCACTTGGAAGAAAGCCAAGTCCTCTGCATCCTGTGTGGTCTCTCCAACCACATGAACTGATGCAGCTAGCCAGACAGAACTCTGAATGGAACATGCAGCCCTCTAGGTCTCAGGCTGCAGGATGTGCCTGAATGTTCTATCATTGTCTCATGAAAGCAGTGAGTATACCTGTGGGAGGTATGTACAAGTAGAAGAACTGCTCAGCCTGCTGGCAGAGCTTCAGGAGGAGGTGGGCAGGCTGAGGAGCATCAGGGATTCAGAGGAAGAGATCATCTGGTGGAATCAGAGGTAATTCTTCACTCAGAGTGTGGTGAGGCATTGGACCATGTTGCCCAGAGGGGCTGTGGCCTACCATTCCTGGAGGTGTTCAAGACCAGGTTGGATGAGGCCCTGGGCAACCTGATCTAGTGGGTGGCATCCCTGCACATGGCAGGAGGGGTTGAACTAGGTGATCTTTAACATCCTGTCCACAACTTGAGACATTCTGTGATTCCATGATTCTATGATAAAACTATCAAAAAGTGTCCAAAGGAGGGCTACAAAGATGGTGAAGGGTCTGGAGAAAAGGAAGTATGAGGAGCAGCTTTGTTCAGTCTTAAAGGAGACTGAGGGGAGACCTCATCAAGGCCTACAGCTTCCTCACAATGGGGAGCAGAAGGGACAGGTGCTGATCTCTTCTCTCCAACAACTAGTGACAGGACCCAAGGGAACAGCATGAAGCTGCATCAGGGTAGAGGGGCCAGGCTGGGTATTAGAAGGAGATTCTTCACCGAGCAGTCAGTTTTGCATTGGAACAGGCTCCCCAGGGCCGTGGTCATGGAACTAAGTCTGCTTAAGTTTAAGAAGCATTTGGACAACACTTGCAGAAATATAGTTTGGTTTTTGGTTGGTCCCATGTATAGCCAGGAATTGGACTTGATGACACTTGTGGGTCCCTTCCAACTCAGGGTATTCTATGACTCTATGATTGGGAACCACTTTTTTACTGTGCAGGTGACTGAGCACTGGCATAGGTTGCCCCAGAGAGGTTATGGAGTCTCCTTCATAGGAGCTCTTCAGAAGCCATCTGGACATGGTCCTGGGCAACCTGTTCTAGGTGACCCTACTTGAGCAGAGAGGTTGGTGTAGTGGGTATACGTGGCAAGGTTTTGGTAGCAGGGGGCTATAGGGGTGGCTTCTGTGAGAGGAATCCAGAAGCTTCCCCATGGTAGGTAAGAGCTGTGCCTCTGGCCAGAGCCAGGCCAATAAACAATATTGTTTGCACCTCTGTAAGAGCATATTTAAGACAGTGAAGAAAAAAAAAAAAAAAAAAAAAAAAAAAAAGTGGAACAGCAGCTGGGAGAGACAGAGGAATGAGAAACAGCCTTGCAGGTGCCAAGGCCCTATGCCCTCCCCCCCCCCCCCCCCCCATGTTCTTTTGCTATAGACTGAACACAACCCCCGTTCCCCTGTGCCGCTGGGGGGAGGAGGTGGAAGAGGGTGGATGGAGGCATTTTTTTTATTTCTTTCCTTTATTTCTCACTTCTCTAGCTTGTTAGTAATAGGCAATAAATCTTACTATCTTCGTATTCTGAGTCTGTTTTGCCCATTACAATAATTGTTGAGCAACCTCCCAATCCTCATCTCAATCCTTGAGCCCTTTGTGCCATATTTTCCCCCTTCCCCTTTGAGGAGGGGGAGTGACAGAGAGCCTGTGGCAGAACTTGTCTGCCCACCTGAGTAAAATCACCACAGTTGGGCAAGATGACATCCAGAGGTCCCTTCCAACATTAACCACTCTGTGATTCTGTAATAGTTAATGACTCTTCTACTTAGATAATCATTGGCAACATTATTTCTGTTCTTATTGCAATGTGACTAGTACATGAGGATTCTGTCTTGATTAGGACTTCTTAGTACTATGGCCATAAAATTAGGCAATAATAGTTATAATGAAAGATATATATTCTGCTACCTTCATTCACACTGACTATTAACTACAGTGGGCTGAAATATTTGAGAAATAAGTGAAGAAAATAAATGATTAGCCATATTTGATTCTTCGCTCTCAAAGCGTTTTTGAATTTATTTTTTATTTTTTTATACTTTCTATTCTTGATTCTGAAAGGTACTACATAAAACATAATTCTATTTGATATTAGACCTTGGCAATAAAGGAACACTTTAGAAAATGGAATGAATCATTAGAATTGTAAAGCTAAAGAACATTAGGCCATTCTCTGTAGGCTGTCAGTCAGGTAAAGTGGTCATGGTTCAACACATGATCCCCTTAGAGGGGGGATTTAGTTACAGCAAACTAAGGACACTTGATTTCTGAATGACAATATCCATACAGGAACACTGATATTATCTTGCAAACTTGAGCCAAGTGGTCTTAAATTTTCTGAAAGTTTCCAGGTAGACACATCTTAAAGGATTTACAGAAAATATTTAAGAATTCTTTTGAGTATCATAGAAATATATGAAAGTGCTCAGCTATTTTCTTTAAACTTGCTTTTAAAAAATATGAATATCAGTTGCTTTAAAAAAAAAAAAAAAAACTCAAATAAGATGTGCATATGGTTGTACACAGTTATAATTACAGTAATTGAATAAACTACTGTTCATAACTAATTCACATGTGACTTTTTTTGTTCAGCTTCTCAGCACGTGTATCCAACACTAATACTCTCAAAAAATGTAGACATATGTCATTTCAGAAACCTCACAATTCACTACTAATTATAGAAACCAAGTCTCTTATTTTGTTCTCACTGATAATTACAAAAGGAATAATGTAGATAATGAAAAGAAATAGAATTAATAAAGTCAATATTAATATACTGCAAATAAAGGAAAGCCCCATGCTGAATGAAATGGTGTAGGTTATTTAATAGACACCTAAGTTTTGGGGTTTAATCTCACTCCTATGTTGACTATTGTTGTTATGTACAGGAATTTAGCATTTTAGATTCCATAAAATTTACAGGACATTTGAATTGGGTTACAGATATGACATAGGACCTGTGGGAGGCCCAAATCCTTTCATAGCTGCATATAGAACAGTCAAGGTCCCCAGACAGCTACAAATATATGTAGGCCATTAGTCAAATTGAAACAGATCTTCTAATTTCACAGAATCACACAGAATCATAGAATGTTTGAGGTTGGAAAGCACCTCTGGAGACCATCTAATTCAACCTCCCTGTCCTCCCTGCTAAACAGGGTCACCTACAGCATATTACCTAGGATTGTGTCCAGATGGCTTTTCAACATCTCCAGGGAAGCAGACTCTGCAACCTCTATGAGCAACCTGTGCCAGTTCTCTGTCAGCATCAGAGTAAAGAAGTTTTTCCTCATGTTCAGATGGAACTTCCTGTGTTGCAGTTTATACCTGTTGCCTTATCACTGGACACCACTGAGAATAGTCTGTCACTGTCCTCTTGATCCTCCCTTTCCTGTGTATGATCAATCATACACATTGATCATATCCCCCCTGAGACTTCTTTTCTTCAGGCCCACCTCTCTCAGTCTTTCTTCATACGAGAGATTCTCCACTCCCTTAATCATTTTAGTAACCTTTCACTGAACTACATGTAGGAGCTCCAAGTCTCTTTTGTACTGGGAATCCCAGAACTGGACACAGTAGTTTAATCAGATATCTTATTATAATGAGGAATAAATAGGCCATTGTCTCAACCTATAAAACAAAACAGGACATCCAAATGCTATACCAACTGCTTTGGTTCTGTCATTGTTCATTACAGTTTCTTCCTCTACTGGGAAGTCATGAAAGATCAATTCCTGTTTTGTGGAGAAATTTAACTCAAGAAATCTACTGTTTCTTTTGGATTTTTGTCCTGAAAGACTTAATGTAGCTAAAAACAGAAAAATCAAATACCATTGTTCAAGAAAGACACCATGACCCAGGCATAAAAAAACGGCACTGTACATGCTAACAAATACAAAACTGGTCATACAGATTACAAGGCTAACATCTCACTAGAGCTGTTTCCATAGAAACTGGAAGGTCTGAGTACACAGAACCCCCATCTCGATGACAGGAGTTTAACATTCTTAAGGGTTGAAGAGAGACAGTGACCATAAGACTCAACGCCTAGCATCTTAGGCATTTTTCTTCCCTGAATGAGGTGTATCTTCAAAGCATAAATAGATCCCTGCTCAGCTTAGAGCCACTCTTAGAGGAAAACCAAGTCTCCATGTTCCCTGTCAAAGTGTCTAGTTTCACCAATAACATAAGTTAGAAAACACCCTAATGATGTAGAAAGAAATCCAAAAGTCAAAATAAATAAATAAATAAATAAATAAATAAATAAATAAAAGTGGCAGCTGTGCATTTTATTGTTTCAATAACAATTTTGTGCCTTTCATTTTGAACATAGGGATTATTTGAAGCCTTGTATGGTTATGTTTTTCTATGTATTTTATTTTACTCAAAAAAATCTTTTCGACTAACCTGCAGAAGTTGAAAGCGAGAATGTTTATCTTCAAAGAATAAGTGGATGCAGTATGTAACTCATGTAACACATACCATTCTTTGCAGTGATTTGATGAATTTTGTTTTTGCTTCTGAAAGAAAACAGACTTTCTCTTTTAATGCCTTTTATTTTGTTTTATGCTAATCTTCAACAAAGTGCTATTGGAATATAGAGGATTCAGTACAAGTGATCTTTCCTGAAAACAAACAAACAACAACAACAAACACAACAAAAAGCAATTATGTTAAAAAGTCTCAACATCATTATTCTGGTATATACTTTGTGTGCATATATATATATGTGCATATATATATACACACACTTATATATGTGTATATATGCATATATATGTGTATATATATATACACACACTTAGTTCTGGTATTCCTTAGTGCAGCCATTTAGAAGGTTTAACTAAAATAATGAAAAAGAGATGTGTAGTAAATGAGCATAATTGTAATATAATATGTTTAGAAAATTCCTATTATTTTCCTTTTGAGTGTTTGCACATCTTGAAATTAAAAACGGAAAAAAGGATAATACATACAGGCATCGGCAAGTCTGTGCGTTTTGTTTTGTTTTTTTCTTTCTTTTTTTAAATTGCTCAGTACAGTGAACAAATGTGAAATGTGAAACCCGCTGGAGGTAGAACACCATTATGACAAGAACATACCTGAAGGTTTGGAATACATAAAGAAGAAAATCTCTCAGATGTACTTCTGTTGATTCCCTAAAAGCAGCCACAGTGACATTTTGTTTGTTTGCTTGTTTATATTTTCAGACAGACTGAAGTTGGAGAGTATTTGCTTCTATAGAATTGGTTTAGGCACATGCCTTGAACTGGGTATAGAAGGAAATTACAGCTCATTTGGATTCTTCTGGCTGCATACACTACTGCACCCTATCAGAGAGGAGCTACCTCTCTGTTGTGTACTTGAAACACTGTCAGCCTTGCTACTAACCTTTCCATGTCAACAGAGGTAAATGTCGCTTTGGAGGAAACAGCATGACAAGAAAGCGTTTCTCCTCTGTCTCTTACACTGATGTCCCAATCCTTTTGAACTGATGTGGGCAACTCCCACAGTGTGGATGGCCCTTTATCCACATCGTCATTTGCTTGTCCATCAAGTTCTGGATCCTCATAGCTGTTTTGTAGGTGCACATGGGAAGGTGAGGTATGCAGCAGGGGGGGGGGGGTCATCTGCTGTGCCAAACAGGAACCTGCTTCCACTCCCCCGTCTCTTAGATCTCTTCCCTCTGCCTGACAGCCAGGATAGGGGAACATTCATTTCCTGTGCAGCGCCTGTGGCTGACTGAGGAGCCTGCCTCAGGGATGGCAGAGTGCTACCCCACCAGTCAATCTCATTCTCTGACTATTTGATGCCCCTCAGCCTGCCCACCTCTTCCCAAAGCTCTGCCACCAGGTGAAGCAGTTATTCAGCCTGGGCACACCTCCCACAGCTGCCATCCTGTAGCTGCTTGAATAGGGCACACCCAGAACATACTGGCACACCTGGGTGGCAGTATGTTCCCACCAGAACTCTGGGACACTGCACTGGCTGTAGTGAGGCCACAGCCCTCTGACAGGTGGTCACCAGCACTCCCTGGTCAAGCTGGCCAACCTTCAGTGTCCTCCCTGCTCACCCTGCGCATCCTGCTGCACAAACTGTCATGCCACTCCCTGACTGCAGCACTCCTGGCCACACGCACTCCCCAGGAGCTGCCTTTGTAGGACAGAGTGGGCTCTTCCTGGCTCCACCCACTCCTCGTCAGCCACCATTGTGAGGGCTGCCAGGTCCTGGTGGTGGCCTTGATGCAGTAAACCCTCTGCCTGCTGCAATCCCCTGCTCAGCTGCAGACTGCATCTGCTCTGGAGCCGATCACCTCGGTGATTCATATCCCTACATTTGAAGCAAAAGCAGGAGTTTAGATTATGTTTGTGTACATGTTTTCCTACTTTCCAATCCTTCATTTACCTGACAAAGATCTTTCTTTGATCTTTTAATTATCTGACACGGAAACACAGATATCTAACTTTGGTGCTGTGAATCACCCTATCAAGATCAATGTTGAATTAACTGCCTTATTGAGAGTTCTGAAACTGCCCCAAAGTCTTGTATCTTGTGTTTGTAAAGGTCTTAATAGTTTTTAAATTGTGAGTCCCATGAAGTAAAAATCTACTTTCAGTTGAAATATCTTGATTAACAGTGGACCAATACAGCTTTTAATACAAGTTAAAACTTATTGTTTTCATTGAAGATGAGACAACTTATTTCTATTAAGGATAGGATTAGATAACAGTCCTACATGTCTTAAGGGATATTCAGTCTAAATATTAAGAGGAAAAAAGTCCATCTGTGGGGACAGGTAAGTACACAACAGTGAGTAATAGAATTTCCAGCACTCAAAGTTTTAAAAATACGGCTAGAAATAAATGTCTGAAATGTTTTATATATAATGAATTCCACCTGTAGATAAAAGGAAAGAAGAGATTTTATTTTGTTTTATTTTATGTATTTATTTTTGTGTGTGTGGTTGCATCCATTTTATACAATTCAATTCTAATCATAAGTTTCAGACAACTGACTAGGTATTCCTCACCTCCTGGTTTACATATAATAACAGTTTCCAAGTGCCCTCTAATAATGTTGTTAATAATTACACACATTTACAATGTAAATCATTACTTAAAATTAATTCCAATATCATATCTAACCTTGTTCAGCTTGTTTAGAGCTGAAATTGAAAAGAAATTTGAGGTTTTCTGGAAGAAAACTAAAATAAATAAATAAATAAATAAATAAATAAAAAGTAAATGAACACACAAGCAGGAAAACACAGACAAAACAAGATTACAAGCAAGCCAAGAAATGAATAAGACTGCTGGTTTTGCCATTATTATTATTATTATTATTATTATTATTATTATTATTATCATCATCATCATCTTCTGGGAACATTTCAGACAGATATTTATTTATTTTCTAGAATGTATGGATGTGATTTTATAATTGTTCATGGAGAGATAATGAAAGAGGTAAAATAAAAACAACAACAAAAAATTAGTATAGCAAAAGAAGAAATAGTTTGTTTTTTTTTTCAAAATCGACAATTTGTCTAAACTTTCCATTTTATAGGAGAGCGAGGATTTTTCATCTCTACACAGTACGAAAGAGGATATCTGGTAAAATTTTAAAACTTTTTCCTCTGAAACCAAAATATATGAAAGCACAAGGAAAGGAATGTGTATGATGAAGTGACTGGAAAACATGTAGACCATCAAACATATCATCATATCAAATGGCTGTGACCTTTCAGACAGGGTGACGCTGATGGTCAGTTGTGGCATGTCAGTGATCTACCCTAAGACTAATACCATTTAATATCTTTATCAATCATCTGGACAATGACTGGGACAATAGGACTTACTATGCTCTCATATTAAAACAAATTGTGGGGGCCCTCAAAATGACAGACAAACAGGCTACTCTTCAGAAGGACATAGACAAACTATAGAAATTAGTTGACAGGATCCTCATTGTGATGCTCAGCAAACCCAAGTACAAAGTCATACACGCAAGGTTGAATAAGCCCAGGGTAGGACTAGGCAGGGCTTTGAGCAGCCTGATTTATTTGGTCTTGCTTTGAGGTACACATGCTTTTCTTAAAAATCTTTGGCAATGATGATTCTACTGTTTTTCTAAATAAAGCACTAGAGTATTTCACCATTCTAGTATTTTATAAGCACAACCTGAATCATCCTTGTTGGGATTTTAATTTATTGTTTCTTGTCCTATTTATTGTCATGATTTGTAAAAACAGATGGAGACACTAAACCTCAGTTCTACCTCATGTTGGATTGCTGGCTTCATCTAGAAAGTATGGTTTTATTATACAGCAGTAAGGCTTTATCCTATGTTTAAAAGGGTTTCTGTTACAACATTTGTTAAATATAATAGAATGATAATATGCTTCTTTCTCAAAATTCTAGTACTGTATAGCTATCATTTCATGAAAAATATATATATCAAAATCAATTAATCATGGAACTCACCTTCCAAGATGATATTTTCTTGTATATATATATGGTTTCCTGTGGATATTGTATATGATAATCATCAAAGAATTGTAAGAAATTACTCTTTCTGTGACAGAGAGAACCTGTAACTCCACTTTTGATCCAATTTGGGTTCATGTGTTTCAGAATTATAGTGTAGTCTCAGATTTCAGGAAACAGAGAGTACAAAGGAAGTTTTAATCCCAAATTATAAAACACAAGAAGGAAAGGAAGAAAAAGGAAGTGACCAGAAGCAAAACATCCCACTGTAACCTTTATACTGTAATCTTTAATAGTCATTAACATATTAACAAAATTCTTCCACCAATATGGAAATAAAGCAACAGCTACCCCTCACAAATCTAGTGTTTTAATCCTGTAATTGGCATGCCCAGTATGGTTAAATTAGGCAGTTCAGAACAACCAATCAGAAATTGTAGAGGTACATAGATTTTATTTATACAGGTATGTATAAATCACAATAATTTTGGTCAAGAGTGTACGTGATATTGAAAGATTGCCATGCACCTAATTTTGTGCAGAATTAGAATAAAGACTTGCATAATGACTCTGTTTATTGTCTAGGCACACTGTGCACAAATATATTAGGGGCAACAATAGACCACAACAGTTATGCCTGAAAGGCAATTAATAAAGGCAATTATCTAAGATGATGAGTACTTTGTTCAGAGTTCTTTCCTTTCACTTTCTCTCTTCATTGATAGTAAAGGTAGCCCTGAAATCCACCTTAAATCAGATAAATTTTATAAATTAATTATTTAATAATTATTTAATAATTAATTATAAATTAATTTTATAAAATAATAAACTTAAGATAGCCAGTGTGTATGTGTACGTGCTTGCATGTGTGTGTGAATAGTACGGGGAAATAAATAAAATTAAATAAAAAAAAAATTCCTGTGAGGCTCTTAAGTAGGATTTTAAATTATACTACTTAATTAGCATTTAAGATACATAAAGATATTTTACAGGAGGTGGGTTTTGTTTTGTTTAGTTTTGTTTTAAGTTTGCATAGGTACCATCACTATCATTCCCCAGAATATCATTCCCCAGGTCATATCAGACCCCATTTTTAAGCATCTAAATAAATGATGTTTATTTTGGGAGGGGAATATATATTTTTTCCTTGTTTTAAATCTCAAACATCTATTTTAATATCTTACTCAGTTCTCACCACTAATTCAGATAATTTCCAATATTCTAAACCATAAAATATAGAGAACAATGTTAAAAATCTTTTTGTACTTAATGACCACTATTAAAATGGCAACAACCTGAAATACTCCTTTAACAGCTTTTCTGAATGACTCATTATTTGTCCCAGGATACCAAGCACAAAATTAATCAAACAGAATTGTAGGCAGTAGCATATTTAACGTAAAATAAATAAATAAATAAAGAGAGAGAGAGAGAGGGATTTCCAAGCCTTGTTGTCAGGGATACAGTGTTGTTGAACATTAAATAACATCCTTCCTCCTGAGAACGGAATTTGCTACATTTCATTTTGTTCAGTTGACTACTGAAGGCTACTGAATTCCCCAAGAGGGAATTTTGAGAAAAATGTTGTAGGCATCTGAGCTTTGCAGACTCTGAAAAACTAGTATAATCACAATTCTCAGTTGGCCAAGAGACACTTTTCACTTACAGTGCAACACAAGCAATAGAAAACAGAGTACTGGTATTGGTAAGAATAGATAGCTGACCAATACTTTATGTTTTCCATCATTTTTTTTCTCATTGATTTGAAAACATTGCCATTTCTAAAAGAACCTGGCAGGTTGTTGTGGTTTAACCCCAGCAGGCAGCCAAGCACCTCACAGCTGCTCACTCACTCTCCCCAGATGGGGAAGAGAATCGGAAAGGTAAAAGTGAAAGAACTCATGGGCTGAGATAAAGACTGTTTACTAGGTAAAGCAAAAGGTGTACAGACCAACAAAACAAAACAAGGAATTCATTCATTATTTTGCATTGGCAGGCAGGTGCTCAGTCACTTCCAGGAAAGAAGGGCTCATCGTGCATAATGGTTTCTTGGGAAGAAAAATACCATCACTCTGAAAGTCTCTCCCTTCCTCCTTCATTACCCCAGCATTTATTGCTGATCATGATATCATATGGTATGGGATATCCTTTTGGTCAATCTGGGTCACCTGTCCATGTTGTGTCCCTCCCAGCTGCTGGTGCACCCTCAGCCTCCTAGCTGTCAGGGCAGCATGAAAAGCAGAAAAGTCCTTGGCTCTGTATAAGCACTCCTCTGCAACAACTGAAAACATCAGTGTGCTATCACCAATATTTTTCTCAATAATCCAAATGTGTGAGCCTATAGGGCAAAAATTAACTCTGTCCCAGCCAAACTCATGACACAGGTTTTGTTTAAATAGCAAGGGAAATGCTAATCTTGATTTCATGATTTTACAGCTGAAGAAAATATACAATAAAGTTGAGGGGTTGGATCGAGTTTACATCTCACATAGAGATATTGTCTCTTTAATCAAATTAATCAAATTAATGTCAGAATTAAATGGATGAAAGATCATCTGTTTTCTTCCTGCAAATGAATGTGATATAAAAATTCTAGTGCAATAATTTGGTATTTTTTCATAATCGTTATTAACAAATTACTAAACGTTCATTCTCTTGCAAATTAGGAATACGTTGGAGGCAGGAATACTTTTAGGTAGGAAAAATTATTAATAAGTAAATGTATTAATACTCAATAGTCAATGATACAAATGCAGTGTTTTATGTAGAATTGTATTAAAACTGTAATAAAACTGCAAATGTATATCTGAGTAAATAAAATTGGTGTTGTAAGGAAGAAAAAAAAAAAAAAAGTGAGGTGAAGGGCCTAGAGGGGAAGATGTATGAGGAACGGCTGAGGTCATTTGGTCTGTTCAGCCTGGAAAAGAGGAGGCTGAGGGGAGACCTCATCACAGTTTACAGCTTCCTCACAAGGGCGAGAGGAGGGGCAGGTGCTGATCTATTGTCTTTAGTTAGACATTAGTTATTATATTAGTTAGACAGTTAGTTATAGTCTTTTAGTTTAGACATCAGTCCAGTGATAGGACTCAGGGGAATGGTGTCAATCTGTGACAGGGAAGGTTCATCAGGAAGAGGTTCTTCACTGAGAGGGTTGTTGCACTGAGAGGGTTGTAGTCATGGCACCAAGCCTGTTGGAGTTTAAGAAGCATTTGGACTGTGCTCTTAGTCATACGGTCTGAATTTTTGGGTAGACCTATGTGTTGCCAGGAGTTGAACTTGATGATCCTTGTGGCACCCTTTCAACTCAGGATATTCTATAATTCTAACAGATATGAATGAACTTAAAATTTCCATTATAGTTTTAATCAAATTTCTAGTATAGTTTTTGATGTTATTGTCTTTATATTAAATATATATATATAAAAATCAGAAAAAATGTCAGATCAGACGGTATCTATACCAACTTAGCTTATTGGTTACATTATTGATTTAGATATATGCAGATTTATAAAGGATATTGGCTCTTTACTCTTACATTACATTAATGACTTGAAAAGTTAGTAACAGCTTGCCTGATGCATAGAATTTAATGTCTACAAATTTAGATTTATTTTTTTTTTGTTTGCGAAATGAATAGCATGGCAATAAGATGGAGCAATTGAAATGAATAATAAGACAAGTTTTGAGAGCTAGGAAAGAAGATAATCAATTGAATAAGCAAACTCTAAACCAAGTATTGCTGTATCTGTTACTTCATCCCTTTAATTTTTTATTTTCCTTTCAGAACTTAAATTTCCCTGTTCTCTCACGTAGTACCAGATTCTTCAGAATTCATAGCAGTTAGACTGGACCAGTTTTTTTGCTGGGAGTATATTTTTTGTTTGTTTGTTTATGTTTGTTTGTTTGATTAGTTGTTTTTCTCTTTCATGGCCAGTCAAAATTTGCTAGTAATTCTTTCTACTGACCTTTCTTCAGTCTGACAGCTCTAGGAATAAGTAATTTGAAAAATAAAACCAAAAACAATAAAACAAAATGAACAAACCTTGGAGTTTTACATCTATTTTTCTTTGAAGACATTAAATTGTCTCTGTGCTGACCAGTTATCTAACCAATAGTATCTCCATCCCACTTCCCAAACATATTAATAATGTATGTCAGATATAATGTATTTTTCATTGCAGAATCTAGTCATCATTGACCCATCTTATTGGTCAATAAACAGTTTCATTTGTTCAAACTATTTTGTGTCATTTTGTTTCTTCAGTCCTTATCATGTCACAAAGTACATCACTAGATTTTCTTTTTGTCTTGCTATGGTCAAATCATAACCTGGGTTTTTTTGATTGTTTGGCAGTCTGAAACCACAACGAAAGTCCATTTTTCTCATACATATTAATTGCACATTTATTCACATAGTAAAATTAAAGTTTTTTTTACTCATCCTACACCTCCCCCCCCTTTTTGTGTGTGTGTGGGGGTGGGCAGGGAGAGAACATGCGGCACAGAAAACATCATAAGAACCAGGCTAGAAGAATTGGAAAAAAAAAAAAAAAGACAAAACAAACAAACAAAAAACACAGTACAACCAACAGTAACAAACACACACACAAAATCAAACAAACAAAAAGTCCTCGAGTTAGCTAGCTTACAGAAGCAATGGAAAGACCTGGAATTTTGTACTGAGATGTTTTCTTCCTTTAGTAATTTTATGTACAATAAGCTCATTAGTTGTACTATGAAAATATAGAGGATTTTTTTTTTGTCTTTACTTTTGCTGCTCTAAGCCAGAAGCACTACAAGTGCAGACCATGCATTGTGCTTGACAGAAAAATAGTTGATCTTGCATCATTTCACTTTTCTTTTAAATTCCCAGTCCATGAAATGTAGAAGAAAAGCTCCTTATCAGATAATTTATATGTGAAATAGTCTGAAGATAATGTCCAAAGAAGGTTCTTTTCAGAAATGTAATAAGAAAATAAATCTGGTTTCATAATTTCAGCATAAATTGCACAAATTACTGTAGTAACAAATCACACTCTGCTGGTCAGAAGTTTTTTTTTTCATTTTTTTTTTTTAATGAAGGATAGTTTTCTAAATAACATTCAAATGTGTGTGTGTTTTTTTTGTTGTTGTTTATTTGTTTGTTTAACATGCATACTTCAACTAATTCATTTTGTATTGTCTGCATCAGGACAGAAGATTAAAATACAGCAGCAAATCAAGTCAAATGTACTATATTTCAAATAGCTGGTAAACCTTTCTGAGTGATTACCTAGAACTATAAAACAAAAACAACAAAATAAGATTTATTTATTTATTTTTAATTCTATTATTTGGTTTTGTGCTGGGAGTAAAACAGTGACCAACATATTACAAAATAATTTATTACGTAAATAAATAAAACACTTTTTGCATGTGCTCCTTGCTTTCTCTATGGAAGAAGTTTAATATGTTCTATCAGCTTGCCAATTTTCAGACTGAAAAAGGTCATTCAATTTTTGTATAGAAATGTTCTTTTGCATTATTGTATTGTAAAACTGATAAAAGATAGCATTTAAATTATAACAAGTTGCAAATTAGTGTATTCAGATGTAAAATAATTTTCTTTCAAGGAAAATGTACATTCCTTTTAAATGTTAAGAAAGACATTTGATGTCCTGGATACACATATTTTGTGCAGATGATTCACAGAGTAATCAATGATTCCTTGTTTTCTATTTCAGAAAGCCGGACACTGGAAATAGCTTAAAGCATGTCATTTTCTTCCTTAGAGGACACTTGAAGCCATTCTCTCTTCCTAGGCAATATAAGAGATTGTGGGGAGTGGAGGGCAAGGCTGAACTAATTACTTCTTAAAATAAAACTTTTGACAGTCTGTTGATTACACATATGTTCTTGATTACACACATAGTCCTCTACACCAAAGTGTGTAGAGACACTACTTAAATGTGTAGTAGATACTAATAGTCTGTTCCTATATATTGAATGGGACACTAAGAACAGGTAATATTTTAGTATTCAAAGAACAGTCACTTCTAAAGTCTGCAAGAGAGAAACATTTAAGATACAATTTAAGGAAAAAAAAAAAAAGTTTCAGGAGAGTTCTGGAAGTGTAGTTTCGAGAGGAATTTATACTGATAAAATTATACAGGAAGAAAGGTTGTGTATCTTAAAGGTTTGGAAAACAACAGCATAAATTTTAGTGTTCCTGTAATCAAGGGCCATAGGCTTCAAATCTGCCTTTGACCAGAGCACCAGAGGAAAAGACAGCTTCAAGTAAAACTGGAGTATGATGATATTAGTCATACTTCACATTGCATGGCTTATTTGGCTTATTTGTCTTGAAGACAAAAAATACATAGCTGTTAATATTCCTGGTACATTTCCTTTCTTGCCAATGTGAAGATCATTATTCCATGTAAGACAAATTAACATAAGGATAACTAATTTTTACTGTGCATCAGCCTAAAAAATCTAGAGGTAGGAACTATCAGTTCCTACCCTCACATGGGTCTGTGATGACATCACTCAGATAAATTTTAGGTGAACATCAGCAGGCCTTCACTGGTACCAGTCTTACCAGTTCAGCAGCCTGTTTTGTTGATTTCATAAAGATCAGGTCCTCATAAACAGCTCTTCAACACTGCATCATATGAGAATGGAAGACAGAACTTTGTTTTGTCCTAGATTACACTTTATTTGTTACAAATCTAACTGCTGTAAGGACAAAAATAAGTCATTAATAGCGGTATAAATAATGTAAAGAAACAAGATGGTTTTATCTCATTGAATTTGCTTCCTTACAAATACATTAGACAGCAAGCTATACTGATGAGTTAAAGGTTTGAAATGAGACAAAAAATACTGTTAGAAAACAAATAAAATAAAATAAAATAAAATAAAATAAAATAAAATAAAATAAAATAAAATAAAATAAAATAAAATAAAATAAAATAAAAGTGGTTTTAAATAACTGATAAAGTTTGTACAGAAAAACACAAAAACTCTGTTTTAATAATCTTAAAAGTATGCCTCCTTTGTCTCCCGCCTATTTGCCTCAACTCCAAATTTAGAAAAGGAACAGCTGGCCAAATCAAAGCCAGCATTATCCTCTGAAAATCAAGAAAAAATAGATTGTGTTAGATCAACTTTATTGGAAAGAAAAGTGGTCATTTCCTAAAAAGCTAATAAAGTACACGTGCCTCAAAGTAACAACTGATAAGCCAAAAAGTGCCCTAAGCTCTGCCAGTAAAGCAATACTACAACACAGAAATTTCTCTTGACAGTTACCAAGAATACTAGATGGACTGAGCTATTAAAATCACAGATGATTGATGTTTATCCAGAATCCTCACAAAAGACTGCCTTTGAGATGAACAGTCAGTTTAAGGTATTCAGCTAATAAACTCACAGTGCCTCTGGCATCAGTTTAGATGCCAGGAGATGCTCCCTGAGAATCTAAAGCTTATAATTGAGCTTTGGCAAGCCATTTAAATCAAATATCCTCCCAGTGGTATATCCACAGTGTTATCTGACATGTGCATTGACATCTGTCCAGCAAACTAGAATCACTGAAATTTTGGCAAAAGAAGTGTTTAATCTTTTATGCTAGATGAGCAAATTAAATATGCTGAGCCAATAAACCCTCCCCAGTTTGATTGCTGTTGGGTGTTGGCATAATAACAATGTAGACAACTTGATTTTGGTAATGTCATTTGAAAATTAGCATCACCCTTTTTGTTCTCATTTCCACATCTATTTAAAGTACAAGCTGCTAGAGTGATTAATAGTAAAATAAATAAATAGATAAATAAATAAATAAAATAAATATATTTTTTTTAAATCGTCTATAAATAGAGACAGAATCAGAATTTCTAATAGACTCTATTTCTAATAGCTAATCCTCATGTTACGTAGAAGGCTTTCCACATGTGCAGAAGAGTTTATCTTGAAATCGTCTGTATTTAGAACTGAGAAGAAAATTTAGGTTAGGCTTTTTTTTTTTTTTTTTTTTTTCTTTTCTTCTAAGAAAGGGATTGGATAAATTCCCGGTAAAGGAATTTAAATTCTTTCCTACTAAATTCTCCCTCCTTTAGGAAGTACTCTCTTACTGGGAAAATTGTAAATGAAATTGGGAAAAGAATTGGAGCAAGGGAGGAGAATTTTAAGGTACTTAATTCTTCAAGTTGTAACCACAACAAAAAATGAAATCCAGGAATTCAGAGACTCACAGAATTATATAACTGTGGAACCACAGAATCACTCCAGTGAGAGGACACCTCATGAGGTCATTTCAAGCTTCCACAGGAAGTTATACATTGTTGCTCAGGTCTGTGTTCAGTCAGATCTTGAAAACCTCCAAGGACAGAGGTGGCACAGTCTCTAAAGGCAAGCTGCTCCAGCAGTATTTTTGTGTAAACAGAGGTGAGAGATTGGAGGGAAAGGTGAGAGACAGAAATGGTAAATGATATAAAGAAAGATCATTTCAGCCATTTCCATGATGGCACCTTTTGTGCCTCCATTCAGGTTTTCAGTTTGTTTTATTTAATTTTCTTTGGCCTTGGGTTTTCTTTTTTTGTCTTGTGTGGCACTGAATTGTTGTAGGTTGATTCTGGAACAAAGATTTCATTCCATCATGGTGTAGATAAACACTTGCTGTTGACACCGACTAATAAAGCCCTGCAATGACTCGGTAGGGATGGACAAGGGCAATGTACCCATGCAGATCAGAAAATAATGTGAATTTATTTCAACACAAAAGAGAATAGAAAGTGGACTTTTAGATAGACAGCTAAGTGAGTAGAGGGAATCAACTGACTATATCACAGCTGAGCATATCAACTGGTGGTGTAAATGTTTCTACCTGGGTTTGTTAAAAGAGATCAAATGACTCTCTGAGTTAGGCAGACCAGCACGAGGGTATTGAATACACGGCTTAGTCCAACATCGAGTATAAAAGTTAAACAACTAACAAAAGGATTTTTAAGAGAACAATGGGTTTGAGCTGGCATCAACATATGTATTCCTTCCCAGTGCTTGGGTTTGCCCAACATTGTGATGATGAATATACATGTATAGTAGAGACCAGTAATTGTACTGGGTCTGGCTGGGATAGAGTTAAATTTCCTCACAGCAGCCCATATAGTGTTGCACTCTGCACTTGCAGCTAGAACAATCCTGATATCATACAAATGTTGTGTCTATTTCTTAGTGATGCTGGCACAGCACTGACTCTCTCCAACCCCCCTGTCCCCGAGCCAGCAGGTTGGGGGTGGGCAAGGGGTGGGAAGGAGACATTACCAGGGAAGCTGACCTAAATTGGCCAAAGGGATATTCCATACCATATGATGTCACACTCAGCAATACAAGTTGGGAAGGGGAAAGGAGAAGGGAGGGCCCTAATTAGGAAAGCACCTGTCCTCCTGAACAACTGCTATGTGTATTGAAGCCCTGCTTTGAAAAACATGGCTGAACATCTCTCATTGATGGGAAATAGAAAATAATTATTTTCTCTTTCTGTTTGCTTCCACGTGGTCTTTGTTTGTTTATTTTCTCTTTCTTTTCCTTTTAATTAAATTATAATTATTACATTCCATTAAACTTTTTTTTTTTTTTTTTTTTTTTTTTTTTTTTCCCCACATCTTGCTTTCTTACACCTATCTCTCTTTGAGGAAGGGGAATGAGAGAGAATTTGTAGTGGATTTAGCTGTCCATCAGGGTGGAAACACCACAGTAATGGAGATCACATTTGTACTGTGATTTGCAATGTTCTATTTTGGCTAGTCATACCTTACAATTTTATTGCAATTTCAGTATGTTTTGTATGACTGATTAATCAAAAATTCTATATAACATCAAATAAATTCAAACAGGTAAATTTTGTATCAAACATTACACCCTCCAGACAGGGTCTATCTAAAAGAAACTGATCAGAGAGTATTGAACTCTGTCAATTCTCACAATAATGCAAATAAGATTATATTATTATAAACATCAACAAAAGTTAAGAAATAAAAGAAGTTTTCAAAGGACACTGTTAGCTTGCAGATCAATGTAACAGAAAAGGATTTATTCTAACTTAACCAATTATAAATTTCAACCATTAAAGAACTTTAATTTTTATGTATTATAAGAAATGTTATTGCTGTGACACTGCGTTGCCACATCAATAAAATCAGACAAGCTTAAATACATAAATTGTGGTGGTTTCGTGTCTATAAACATTTTATGCAGTTCAGCATTTACCAGCTGTATTCAACAAACAGACTATCATAAATAAATAAATAAATAAATAAATAAATAAATAAAACAGGTCTTACTGAAGCAACTGAGAATGTAGTGCATGGTTTTGAAAGAACTTTTAAAATTAAATAAGCAAAGAAATCAATTTAATTTAAGGAAACTACACACTACTGAAAACAGATGAAATCGTGTTGAGGGATTTTTTGAAACAGCAAGGAAGCCATGACTTGCTTCAGCTGAGCAAACCAAGCTAACAGGATGACTATGAGAAGTTCCCATGACAATGTTCCCACATTGCCCGATTGAGGAATTAAAAAATATTGTTGCCAGCAGCTGGCTTCAAGGACAAGGCCTATGTGACTGCTAATCACAAGGGGTTGTTTTCTTGCAGGTGGGGTTGTTTTCTTTCAGTTTTTTGTCTGAGTGCTTTTGACCAATAATCTTGTGTGAGACACTATCTGCCTGTGTTGAATTTGCTATAAAAGTCAGGCTATTCAGGTAATAAAGAGAGAGCATGATCTGACCATACTGGTGTCTGTCATGTTTTTGGCCATTCTTCCTGCAACAAAATCATAAGATACAAAATGAAATGTAATTTTAGATTCCTTAAATAAATAAATAAAAAAGAAATAAAAAAATCTGTAGAGTATGATTTGAATATGGAGTTATATCACTGACATAAAATTCTCAAGATGTAAATTAATTACACTAAATAATAGACCTTGAAACAAATGAGAGATCTGGATTTCATGCAGTATATGACACGTATCTTATTTAAATATAAGTCTTAATTTAGAACCATAGCTACATGTGTCTGCAAGTTTCTTTTGCTGTTTTAGTCCTACTACTTTATGGTGTTGTCATCAAAAACTAATATTGGATTTTGTGTGCTTTCTGCAGTTTGTGTATATAGTTGCATTGTTTGACAAACTTTGCAAAAACCTTAAAGCAATTCTTCATCCATCTGGTAAATGGAATTCATAGTCTTTGGATTCAAACTGTTTGAATGAAAGAACAATTCTCCAGCCAAATACGTTCATAAAAAGATGCATCTTCTCTGAAAGAAGACTAGTTGAGATTTTACATTTTAACAGAATCCTCTTATCTGAAATTAGTTTAGTTATTTGCATACATACAGGCCACAGATGGAAGAGAGATTTAAAAGTAAAAACACCATCTGCATTTGTCATTAATGACAAATTATAAGCAAGTCTGAAAATCTCATTTTCTATAACTACATTACAAAATAGTTCACAAGCCCTTCACAGTCCTCAAGTGCTTTGACCCTGCAAAATAATTACTATAAAATCCAGTTATATTTAAGTCAGCCAGAAGTATTTCTATATTTTTTTGTAAATGGGGATGTAATGAAGTTTTCTATACACTGTTTGGAATATGTTAATGTACCAACTCTTTAAAGCATGTACAATATGTATTCTTATTCCTGTTGGTACTATTATATCATGTTGGTTATATGAATAACACAAAAAAATCTGAAACTACAATCATCAGCCTTGATAATTAGAGTTATGCAGAACCATAACCTTGTCTGGGACAAAACATAAAAGGTAAAAGTAACGTTCACATTTTGGAATGAAGTAAGTGTGAGCTGAAGGCAGGCAAAATTTAGGTACTTCTCAAGATAGAGAGAGATATATTCATATGTTTTGTTGTATAAACATTTTAATCTGCTTCACCTGATATCACAGGAAAATGTCAGAACATGAAGTTCAGAAAATAAGCAGGTGCCAGAACTTTTGTCTGGGTGATTATTAATGCTCAATCTTTGATTTACAGAATTAAAATACTGAATGAGAAAAATCCTTGGGAAACCATAGAGTATAAGGTAAATGCACAGTATAGGCATGTTTAAGAAAATGATTTTTCCCAGACTTTGACATACTTCTGTTTTGTTTCTTTGATCTTATAACACAATTTCCATCAGATGCAATTTTTAGAGATTTTAAGTCTATACCATTATGTTCTCCATTTAACTCACTCCTTTATTAGGTGTCAACAGAATTTCTGCAACTCACCATATGACATTCTCTTTTAAACTTCAGGAACAAGATGTACATTCTTGATGCATATGCTTCACCCTCAATGTAATACTTAAGCAACTTATCTCTTCTTTCTTTTTTTCTTTCCTGAGTACTACATTGCAGTCTTTTCAAGGTCAGTGTGTACTGATGATGTACTCCTCCATTGAAGATTTCAACTCTAACAGTTTAATATATTACTGTTTCTTGAATAAAAGTATCTTCACACACACACACCATCTTATGTGACTAGAAGTATCTTCTTTGGTGCCTTTCATACCTGAGTTCACACTAAGTTAGAAAACACTTGAATCAACCCACCATTCAGAAACTATTGCTTCAGTTCTGCAGCTTTTCTATTTTTTTATTGAATTAATGTTAAAAAATTCTCTTTCTTCACATAGCCACTTGTAGACAGAGTTCTGTTTCAGTTGGATTGTAAAGAATTTGGGGTTGTTATCTGACCAGTCCTTGCATAGTGTGCTGATAACTTCTTGTATAAAGAATACTATTTGTATCATCTAGGTCATGTAGTTTGAATATGGAAGTGGTGTGTGTCTCTCTGAACTAGTGTTGAATATTCTCATTAAACAAATCAGTTGAAACAGATATTTGAAAGTCAACAGCACAAAGGATAGGTGAGGTGACACACTTCAAACTGGCAGATATTTTTGGCACTTTAAAAAAAAAAAAAAATCCATTTCATGTCTTTACTGTTATGTAAGGAGAAAGAGTTGTGTTCCGCTGGTAATAGCTGAAGGTATTTGATAAACAAGGTTGTAGGTATGAACTCTGAGACAGTATCTAGTGAGTTATTAACATCTATGATGAGCTTGTCCTTTTGCCTTCTACTTTTTCCTCTTTCAGGCACTTGACCTCAGATTTTTGCTGTCAAGTGAATTTTAAAAATCTATTAAGTAACTTGACCATCCCAGTATGTATATATTTAATTATTTTTATTTTTTTTTCTTTCTCTCTGGCGGCTAGCAAATGTGACGCCCATCTACAAGAAGGGTCAGAGGGCAGACCCGGGAAACTACAGGCCTGTCAGTTTGACCTCAGTACCAGGGAAGCTCATGAAGCAGATCCTCTTGAGAGTCATCACGCAGCACTTGCAGGGCAAGCAGGCGATCAGGCCCAGTCAGCATGGGTTTATGAAAGGCAGATCCTACTTGACGAACCTGATCTCCTTCTATGACAAAGTGACGCGCTGGGTGGACGAGGGAAAGGCTGTGGATGTGGTCTACCTTGACTTCAGCAAGGCTTTTGACACCGTCTCACACAGCATTCTCCTCAAGAAACTGGCTGCTCTTGACTTGGACTGGCACATGCTTCATTGGGTTAGAAACTGGCTGGATAGCCGGGCCCAAAGAGTCACGGTAAATGGAGTCAAGTCCAGTTGGAGGCCAGTCACTAGTGGCGTCCCCCAGGGCTTGGTGCTGGGGCCGGTCCTCTTTAATATCTTCATCAATGATCTGGACGAGGGCACTGAGTGCACCCTCAGTAAGTCTGCAGATGACACCAAGCTATGCGCATGTGTCGATCTGCTCGCGGGTAGGAAAGCTCTGCAGGAGGATCTGGATAGGCTGCACTGATGGGCTGAGGCTAACTGTATGAAGTTCAACAAGGCCAAGTGCTGGGTCCTGCACCTGGGGCGTAATAACCCCAAGCAGCATTACAGGCTGGGAGATGAGTGGTTGGAGAGCTGCCAGGCAGAGAAGGACCTGGGAGTGATGGTTGATAGTCGGCTGAATATGAGCCAGCAGTGTGCTCAGGTGGCCAAGAAGGCCAATGGCATCCTGGCTTGTATCAGAAACAGTGTGGCCAGCAGGGCTAGGGAGGTGATCGTCCCCCTGTACTCGGCTCTGGTGAGGCTGCACCTCAAATACTGTGTTCAGGTTTGGGCCCCTCGCTACAAGAAGGACATCGAGGTGCTTGAGCGGGTGCAGAGAAGGGCAACGAAGCTGGTGAGGGGTCTGGAGAACAAGTCCTATGAGGAGCGGCTGAGGGAGCTGGGCTTGTTCAGCCTGGAGAAGAGGAGGCTCAGGGGTGATGTTATTGCTCTTTACAGATACCTTAAAGAAGGCTGTAGCGATGTGGGGGTTGGCCTGTTCTCCCACGTGCCTGGTGACAGGACAAGGGGGAATGGGCTAAAGTTGCACCAGGGGAGGTTTAGGTTAGATGTTAGGAAGAACTTCTTTACCATAAGGGTTGTTAGACATTGGAACAGGCTGCCCAGGGAAGTGGTGGAGTCACCATCCCTGGAAGTCTTTAAAAGACGTTTAGATGTAGAGCTTAGGGATATGGTTTAGTGGGGACTGTTAGTATTAGGTCAGAGGTTGGACTCGATGATCTTGAGGTCTCTTCCAACCTAGAAATTCTGTGTGTCTGTGTGTCTGTGTGTCTCTGCAAATTATTCTGCAGTAGTGAAGAAAATATTTTGTTGTACTTCTGAAATATTTTTGTTTTTAATTAAACATTTTATTTTTTCTCTTAGCCTTTGATTTTCTTAAATTTACATTCATAAGTCCCTGTTTTCTGTTTCTTTAAACTTAAACGAGTTTGTTTCATCTGGAATTTTTTACTCTGGATGCTTACCGAGAATGAAAAAAAATGTCTGTACATGATTATTACATTTCAGGCAAGGGAATATAAGTTGAGAGTCATCTGCACCCTTAAATAATGAAAAGAACAGTTCAGGAATTGAAGAAAGAGCACGAGTAGAAAGTTAAAAGGTCCAAATATTATTTCTGCCCACTGGACAGTATTCTACTTGTATCCAGTTTATTGTTTGTTATTATTACTACTACTACTACTACTACTACTACTATCTGTTCTATATTAATTTATTTTGTTAATTGCATTTTTTTCATGTTCTAATATTAATGAAGAGAGAAATATGCACTATATAAATATGCATAGTTTGCTGTTATCAATATAAAAAAAAAGAAAAATGTCATTAATTTCAAAAATTACCCTGGTACATTACTTACAAAAATTACAAAAAATGCTTGTAGATAAAAGAGTAACACATCAATATAGTTATGTGTACAAAGAAAATAAATTAATTAAGCTGTTACCCTGCTTTCCAACAAATTGTTTGCAAACATTAATTATATATTTTAAGTACCAATTACTCTGTAAATATACACTTACTTTAGGAAATATTTAACAACTAATTTCATTTTTGAGTCTGTTCTGTATGTATTAAAGGTAAAAAAATATATATATATATATTTTATTATTTTTTTTTCAGAGAAAATTGTGTAAAACAAAACACATTGAAAACTTAGTGGCTTTTCCAAGCTGCATGCAATGACTAAAACTTAACATTAAAGTGGAATTAATTTGTCCTCAAATTGTATTTACTTTGGAAATTTTTTTCAGTAAATAGTGTATTAGTAAACAATATTGTAGCAAAAATTCTTAAAGAAATCAAGAGTTAAGGACACTGTGTTACTTCAGTTATAAATCTATAAATCTTTAAAACTTGAATGATATTTAGGTGTATGACATTCCTGAAGAAGGTACATAGTGACTAGAATTAATTTCAAATTTCTAATTCTTACATTTTTTTTCTGTTTTTTTTTTTTTTCTTTCTTTTTTATTTTTTGTTAAGATTTTGTTGCTTAGAGCATATTTGTAGAGTAGTTGTATTTCTTAATGTACTAAGTGGTATCATGTATTTATGATCTTCTAGGGGTTGAATTTATGTTTTCACCAACAAGTTCACACATCTGTCTCCATTTTCTGGAGACTAGAAATTTAAAATGAATAAAAACAAAAGATATTTTATAGATATTATACAGTAATGAGGATTGTAGTTTTCATATTCCAATTAGGTTTTTAGCATTCTTTTCCTGGACTTCCTTACAAATACTTATATATCCCAACAATCTAGAACCAGTTATTTGGAGTCCTCTTTTTGTTCAATACTATACCACACGATTTCTATTACTATTATCTTAAGCTCTCTGTGTTGTGAGTTTTCTCATGCTTCCACCGTCATGTATTTTTTGGATTTTGTATATTTAGTACCATTCAACAACTATCTATGTAATTGAATTATGTTTGCATTTATTAATAGTATATGTACACATTACTGCATTATACCATAAAAATTTGAAATATTTTCAAAAATAAACTCCAAGATAATTTCACTTACTGATCAAGGTAAATTTGACAGTTTTGTTTGTTTGTTTGTTTTGTTTGTTTGTTTTAACAACCCTGAAATACCATTATGGTTATGTAGTTTAAATGAGAAGAACAACCGTGAACATAACTGATATAATCAGAGAGAATTTCAAGAGGGAAAGAAATTAATCCAAATTAAACTTCACCAGAATATGTTATCTAATGTGGAACACTAGAATTAAAAAAAAAAAAAAAAAAAAAAAAAAAAAAAAAGCATCACTTACTTCCATGCAGTGAACAGTAAAGGGGAAATTTAGGAAAAATAAATAAATAAAATAAAATGAACACGAAAGGAAACATGAGGAAAAGTAACGGACTAAATCTATGTGGAAATACAAATGCTATTCTTTTAGTTAGAGATGCACATTTTTTATAGCCTTCACCTTAAGTATTTTGCCATTGAATTTTCCTTCTAACTAACAAGACAGAGCTAAAGTGCCTCTGAAGTTTGTACAGAAATATGTGTCCAATGGACTGCTATACACTAGGTGACAGGTACAATGACTTCAAATGTTAATTAATTCATTTATTAAAGTAAACAAGCATTAGCTGAATCATGCAGCAAGATTGACAGGTAACATATCTAAAACTCTGAATACCTTAGTATTGAACCAGATCATAGGAAGCAGCTGTTTCTGTAAGATATGCAGTTTAGCTGTCATTATGAGCAACAGAATTAGCAGAGTATGTAAAGCCCCAAATATTGAACAAACCAATAAAAATGTTGATTTGGAAGATACAGCTCTTCAAATAAACCATACCAATTAAATTAACAAATTATACAGCTACACCTGGAAAATACACACCCACTAGACTAGTAAGGAATATAACATAATCAAAGCAACATAAAATAGTCATCTGAAATGTCTAGCACATTTAAAGAAAACAGCCCATGTAGTATTATCATATTATAAGGGCCTTTCAGATCTCATCTTGATATTGCTAGAATGTATTCACTTTGTAGACATAAAATAATAGAATTTATAAAACTGAATATTTGGATCTTAATCAGGCAAAACTTAACTTATTTTGATGTTCATTCGAACATATAATGACTGCAAGATTATATGTAGAGAAGCTTATAAATCATAGAGGCAACATTACTATTGCATCTATATTTTCCAATTTCTGCATTTAAGACAGATTATATGTTTCACATTTCACATTTTAGTCCCCACTTGTAGTGGGTTTCTGTGAGAAAGATCTAGAAGCTGCCCCATGTTTGGGAAGGGCCCCACTGTTTTCCAGAGCTGAGCCAAAAAGCGATGTTGTTTTGTGCCTCTGTGAGAGCATATTTAAGACAGGGAAAAAAACGCTGCACCACACAGCAGCTGGGAGAGTGAAGGGAGTGAGGAACAGCCTTGCAGGTGCCAAGGTCAGTGTAGAAGGAGGGGGAGAGGTGCTCCAGGTGCCAGAGCAGAAGTCCCCTGCGGCCTGTGGTAAGGACCATGGTGAAGCAGGATGTCCCCCTGCAGCCCATGGAGTACCACGGTGGAGCAGGGTTCCATGCTGCAGCCCATGGAGGAGACCACGGTGGAGCAGGTGGCCCTGCACCGACGGAGGCTGCTGCCTGTGGAAGACCCCTGCCTGAGCAGATTCCGGGCCGGACCTGTAGCCCGTGGAGAGTAGACCACGCAGGAGCAGGTGACCTGGCAGGAGCTGCTGCCCATAGGGGAGCCAGGTTGGAGCAGTTTTCTCCTGAGGGATGGATCCCGTGGTACGGACCCATATCTGGAGCAGTTCTGGAAGAGCTGCTGCCTGTGGGAAGCCCACACCAGATCAGTTCATCAAGGACTGCATCCCGTGGGTGGGACCCCACAGCACAGAGGATGAGAGTGACCGAGAAGGAGCGGCAGAGAAGAAGTGCTGTAGACTGACCATAACCCCCATTCTCCCGTTCCCCTGCGCCGCTCGGGGGGAAGGAGGTGGAAGAGGGTGAATGGGGAGGAAGGTGCTTTTGGTTTCTTTCCTTTGTTTCTCATTTCTCTAGCTTGTTAGTAATGAGCAATAAATCTTACTATCTTCTTATGCTGAGTCTGTTTTGCCCGTTACAATAATTATTTCATGATTTTCTCGTCCTTATCTCAACCCTTGAGCCCTTTTTATATATTTTCTCCCCATTCCTCTTTGAGGAGGGGGAGTGAGAGAGCGGCTGTGGTGGAGCTCGGCTGCCCACTCGAGCGGAACCACAACACCACTAGAAAACATTAAAGTTCAAACAACAACAATGAAATGTGTGAGTTCCCTGGCCTGACAGTGGTGCAGGCTGATTACTAGCCTTCTCCAGAGAGTACAACATGTTCCTTCATCATTATTCTCCCAGAAAAGCCTAACTGAAAGGATAGTGCTATGATTGTCTTCCTTTACATATTCTGTCACTGCAATGTTAGTTCTAATAGTCTGTTTGATTTAGACAAATCATCAAATACCATGCAATTTGTGCTGCTGGGTGTGCTGAAACTATGTTCTTATTGGTAAAACATGAGAAGAGTCTTCCCTGGCCTCTGAACGCCATGAGGGAGGGCAGAGGTGTTACTGAAAATCACAAGGGAGCCATCAGAACTCTACACAGAAAGAATTTGCTTTCCTTTTTTAATTATTTATTTGTGTGTGTGTGTGTGTGCAACACTTTGTGTTAGCAAAAAACTAGTTGTCTTCACTGAATTTTATAGTTAGACACTGACTAAACAGCTTGGAAAACAAAAACAAACAAACAAACAAACAAACACACTTTATTTATAGAAGGATTTATGTCTTATGCAGGAAAATATATATATATTGCAATTTAAATTAGTTTTGTATGCAGAAAACAATTTGAGATAATTTTTATGTGTAGAGGGCAATTAACAGAATAATTAGTTGAACAGACATCCTTGATGAGAATAATAAGAAGTCATTTCAAAACTCGACTTTGAGGAATAAGGTACTCAATTACCAATCACATCTTTATACTGCATTTTTGGCTATTCATATTTTGTTATTCTCAGTTTAATTGTAAAGTAGGCTTATCTGCTTTGATGACAAATTTTCAAGTGCATTTGACATTTGCTGTCACTGATACTAAATGTTTTGCTGTCCATATATTAACACTTTTTATTTGTGCGTACATTTAATAGATATGTATTATTTTCTCTGTAAAGGCTGTACATTTCAGAACCATTTCTATAGAATTGCAATGCTTTTAATCCCTTCAAGGTTATAGATAACATGTACACACTTTGTGCACCACACCTCTCATAAAATTTAATTAATCTCTAGAATAAATAGTAATGTTTTTTACTAAATTTCTGTGGAGATATGCCTATCAAATCTGTTACTAAATATGGTCTTTACGAATGTAATATGTCAAATAAAGTGGAGCAGACCTGCTGATGGCAAGGGACTTGGCTAGTTCCCCAACCAATTTTAATTATCAGAAGTTTTTAAAAGTTGTTCTGCAAACTGGGATTCTTAACGAAAAAGACATTTGTGACGTGTCCCTCCAAGACCATATGCATAAGTCTTCAGAGAAATCTTAGTTTTCTTAATCAGCTTATCCTTATTTCCTGCTTAAAGGAAAATTAAATTAATTTAGTGGAAGAAAAATTGTCATAACATTATGCTCTCTATTATAAAAAAAGAAAAAAAAAAAGAAAAAAAAAAGAAACAATCTACTTCATAAGCAGCTTCTGGTTAAAATGAAATTTAGAGTAAAACACAAGGGTGGACATTTAGATTAAGAGTTTTCAATTATTGCTCTGTGTGTGGTGGAAACAATTCTTATATATACCTTTAATACTGCTGTGTTCGCAGTTCAGTAAACATGCAACTTAAGCAAAATAACTGTGTCAACAGTTGATAGCAGATCAATGTTTCCACAGTACTGCTGTGAGCTGAATTTAAAAAGTTCTCTATTTTGAAGGTAAATAATTCTGGTGACTAAAAGAAAAATGTATTTATCTAGGAGAAAGTGTGGTGCTAATGTTGAAGTCATAGAAGTTGTCTTGCCCCTTCAATAGCTAAACAATATTAAAAATGAAAGATTTAAAGTATGTAGAAAAGCTGTGTTGCCTTTTTCAGTATATGTCTCTTAACTGGAGCACAATGAGATAAAAACTGAAATGTATTGACTTTACTCTAAATTTTAGTCTATTCAAAAAATACATGCCCCAAAATTATTTTATTTTTGTAAGTAAGTAGAATTCAGTCTGCTTAGCAGATGTGTGTAAAAAAAAAAAAAAAAAAAAAAAAAAAAAAGTGAGCAGTAGATTTTTCTCATAATATATATTGAGCTTTTTTTTAAACATAAACCAAAGTGATGTTCAAAATATTTCTGTGACTGATTAAACAAGCAGAGGTGCTCTGCAAAGTAATATACAAATGCAAAATCAAATGTGTTTCTGGAACAGATAATGTTTTTTTTTTTTTTTTTTTTTTTTTTTTTTTTTGAATATTGCTATAATATGTATCAAATATTATAACAAATGAGCTGCATCTATCTGATGTAGGCCTAGAAGAGAACAAAGGTGGTTATCTTCAATGGGTTTATAAAGTAAATGAGTTATATGTAAAGTAAATGGTAAAGTAAAGAAGTAAATGATGCACCCAGCATTCAAATAGAAGATTAAGTGGTCCTGATGGACTTCTAGAAGTCCTGGAAGCATCACATTTGTTTGTTTGCTTGCTTGCTTGTTTGAAAGGCAAAATCAACAAGAAAAGTGATCCGAGAACCCCTGTAATAAAACAAATATCTTCTTGAGGAATAATTCTTTACACCACCCAGGGAATCCCTGCAGGGAGTCTCCCTGCAAATATAATAAATTTGCAGGGAGAAGTAACTTCAAAGCAAACTTTCTGTTTCTGATATACTCACTGCATTCTCTATACAGTAATGCTGTCCTAGATGTATAATGACATTGAATTTAAGATTAGGTCACCGTGTTTCTTGTTCACCAATATTAGTGACAAATTATGGGAGTGAAACTACATACTTAACTGTGGATGATGAAATACAGTGAGGTTCCCAAACCTATGCAGGGTAATGGGGGACATGAGGCAAATACACCATTGTTAAAAACAGATAGAAATATATTTTCCAGGTATTTATATCTGTTTTTAACAATGGTGTATTTGCCTCATGTCCCTCATTACCTGGCATACCAAGTAAGTATGTATAAATGCATGTTCTAAAGATGTTCTAAAGTTCCAAGTATTTAATATTAAGATAATCCCTAGGAAATCTGTATATATAATGCACGGTGGAAAACAGATCTTACCCAATGAAAAACTCAGATTTTAAATGCTGCTACAGAAATCAAAATATAAACAGTATTGCATATCATTAGCCTGATTCAACATTGATGCCTTGAATATTGTCATATACTCATTAATTTTCATAAGTAATAAGAATATACTACTCATACTGTAGTTAATCAGTGATGAAGTAAAAAGATTTGGTGTCAAAGGAAGAACTACATCCTGTCAGGATTGAAGATTTCTCCCTCTGCTGTCCATTCCAGGAAGAGCAGCCCTTCAGAGCTTTTGCAAAAACAAGCAAACAAGCCAACAAAACAACAACAACAAAAACAGCAAAATGGAAAAAGCTTTTGTTGTTGTTGTTTTGTTTGTTTGCATGTTTTTTGTTGTTATTGCTTTCTAGTATGAGATTAATAATAATAATAACAATGAAGCCCGCAACTTTAGAAAAAACATAAAAAAAGCCTGCTGAGGGCAAGTAGAAGTTACAAGTCTGGTATATAAAAGCTGAAGGTGTGGTAAACAAGCACAGCATTATGGCTCATCTTGAATGTAGCTTATCCAGCAAAGGGGAAGAAAGGAGTGATTTCCCACATGCCAATGGTCAATATAAAACAAACATTTGGCTTTAATATACATAAACCTGCCCAAAGCTTTATTATTGGTGGGCTTGAGAGTGGACACCATAAATGCCTCTTTTGTATAAGTTAATGTGAATGGATTCCACAGGTGGCTATGGGTGAAGATGGAAAAACAGCTATGCAGATGGAAAATAGCAGTCCTAAAACTGGAAGAGTACATCCTGAAAGGTAATGTGAAAGTCACTTTGTACCTGATCAGCTCTGGACTGTAACAATTTGGCTGAGTCAATGAGAACAGATGAACTTAAAATATCAGCAGTCTGTTACCTCTGTCCAAGGCCACTAGCAACAACAAGCATTGTCAACGAATTTGTACAATTCACATCATGTCTAAGAAGGTAGTAGTTGATATATGCAGAAAAATACTACAGGACTGTATGAACAACCAATGAAGGAAGGACATCCTTGAAGGACTTTTGGAAACCTACCAACCTAACAGTCCAATACAACTCTCTGAATATTGTATGCAGTTCTGGGGTCCACAATTCATGAGAAACATTACTGGGAGAGGGTGGTCAAACACTGGAACAGACTTCCTAGGGTTGATGTCCCATGCTTGTCAGTGTTCAAAAGGCTTTTGAATAATGCCATCAGTAATATGATTTAACTTTTGGTTAGCTCTGAAATGGTCAGGAAGTTAGATTAGATGATCCTTGAAGGTCTACTATTCTATTCTGTTCTGTTCTGTTCTGTTCTGTTCTGTTCTGTTCTGTTCTATTCTATTCTATATGGAGGATTCTGATCTCATTTAGCATTTTAACAACATACTTCAGATAAACACTGCCCTAGAGAAAAATCAGAATCTTACCTCATTGACCATTCGTCATCAGAACTGTACTTTAAGGTAAGCTTTACAAGACTGGAATTTATTCTGTCCTCTCTAAGAGTAACAGGAAAAATTAGTGTGCAATTTTCCTTGCACTTTTAAGGAATTATTATCCTTGGGCACATGCACAGATGTAGCTAATGATAATAACATTTGCTAAACTTGACCATTTAAAATCAGAGAGCTTGAATTATGTTTGTCCAAGATCCCTAACAGATCTATACAAAGAATTCTTTGTCACTTATATAAAAGCTAATATAAATCTTGAAATTTATTAAAAAAGATTAAAGGACTTCCAGAACAATTATGATATTTTTAAGATCAAGAAAGGATACCACCTGGAATTATTATTGTTATTATTTTTTTTCTGTCTCAGACAAAACATTAGGGTGGTTAAACTGGAACTACAAGAAATGTATTATTAAAATAAGGTTAGTTAGATTGTTCTACAAAAACTTAATCTAAAGAAACCGTTAGAAATGAATTCCAGATTCCTGATCTGGTGTCATTCAAAGTTCTATTAAAGGAAACCTTAATATATTTAAGTCACATTGGTTGAGGTTAAGAACTGTTAGAGGGGTAACTTCATACTTTAAAAAGATTCAGTAAAATTTCCATAGAAAATATATTATTTGATGAAAGAGAAAAACAAAACAAAACAAAACAAAACAAAACAAAACACATAATTTTAGTTTGTTTGCTTTTTAAATTCCATTTTTCTATTTTTTTTTCCTTTTTTTTTTTTTTTTTAGTTGGTATGTGTATGAGTGAGTGACTTCTGACTTGGCACTTTGGTTGTCTCGTGTTTCAAGGTTTATATGTATACTTAACATCAGAAACATGATTGGTTCATTAAATAAATGAAGCCAGACTTCCGCTACGCCATTGACGCGGTCTCTCATAGTATCCTCCTGGAAAAGCTGGCAGCCCATGGCTTAGACAGGTATACTCTTTGTTAGGTTAAAAACTGACTGGACGGTCAGGTCCAGAGAGTAGTGGTGAATGAAGTGAAACCCAGCTGGCAACAGGTCATGAGTGGTGTTCCCCAGGAGTCAGTGTTGGAACCTATCCTCTTTAATATCTTTAATGATGATTTGGATGAGGGAATTGAATGCACCTTCAGACAACTCCAAGTTCGTGGGAAGTGTTGATCTGCCAGAGGGTAGGAAGGCCCTGCAGAGGGACCTAGACAGGATGGCTCAATGGGCAGAGGCCAATGGGATGAGGTTCAACATGGCTAAGTGCCACGTTTTATTTTTATAAAAGAAGTATATTTTATTTTATACTTTTTTTTTCAATACTTCTTTTTACTTCTTTTTTCTACAATTAAGGGACATACTTCTATATATTTGTATGATTTGTATGGTTGTTAATGAAACAAAGGAGATTACAAAGTAAGAAAGAAAACATTGCTTAGGCAGATCCATTTTCATTGTAATGATAGAGAGAAAAAATATGGAAAAATATAAATAAATTAACAGCTTTTCAAAGTACTTAATATTTCATTAATATATGATTTATTTATTCCAAGTTTTTATACAGCTATGTTCTTTTTGAATGTATATCAAAATTATTAACACACAGAAAACAGCATGTCAAAGACTTTGATAGGTTTTCTGAAGGAATACAGAATATAGAAAATTATAAAGGAAAATTAAATAAGTCAGTCATACACTGCTAGTTGTTAACTGGTTTTTGC